>NW_020950062.1:14124677-14225736 GCF_900497805.2 Vombatus ursinus | reverse complement strand
ATATTATATTATATTATATTATATTATATTATATTATATTATATTATTATGATGCACATATATCAAATATTTTCCTTATGACCCATTTTACAGATGAGGAAACCAAAGATCAGGGCCTTAACCATGATAATATAGTGAATAAATCACGGAACTGGCTATCTAAATTCATATATCTAGACACTAAAACCAGTGCTCTTTCCAGAAGTCCACACTGTTTCTCATTCATACTGATGCATAACCTGTCAAACCTGTCAGAGGAAATGTTTATGCCTATAGCATTGATGCTGTTGCCCCCAAGCAGTATTTACTATTTTTTAAGTTAAATGAAACTTTGTTTCCATTTTAGAAGTATCTTTTTTTTAATGGTCATGAAAAATGAAGTTAAAAGATTCTGATATCCACAGAGACCCCTTTGTTAAGTAAGGAGAGGTTACTCATGCACATGGACTAAGAAATATACAACATTCAATATAAATTATAAAATACAAGAGTAATAAGAGAGTTGAGAAGGGGAAAATAAGAAAGGAATGGAAGAAGCTGTGAGATATGAAGTGATAATTTAAAAAGTCATGACATTTTAAATTACTTTAAATCTACAGCCTCATTTGAATTAAAATCTAAACTAGTGGGAGAACTTGTAGAAATAATTGTAAAAAAAACACATAGAGAAAAAATATTGTCATTTTTTCAAAAATCTTGGATAATGAAAGAGGTATGAGGTGATCGTAAAGGTCAAATGTCTCAATTTTCAGATAAGTAAAAATATGTATTACAAATCCAAGAGACAAATAAGTTTGATTTTCATTTTCAGGAAAAAAAAACTGGAACATGATTAAATAAATATTTTGTGAGTACTTAAAAAAATTCATAATCACTGGGAGATATTATGGGTTCACTAAATAAAAATAAGAACATATAACCTTATTTTGAGAGCCTGATTTAGAATAATTTATATTAATTTCAACAATATATTTGCCGTAACTTATCATGCTATTGATGTGGACAAGATTGAGGAAATAAATGGATTCATAACTATTTCAACAACCCTGTCCAAAGATAGGTTGCTGATTAATAGATGGATGTCAACCAGGAGTTCCTAGAAGAGTTCCAAAGGGCTCTATTTTTGGCCCTCACCTGTTAATCATTTTTATTGTTTACTTAGATGCTTATATTGAAAACACTTATCAAACCCATAGATGACATAAATTTGGCAGTGATAAACTAGATGACAGAATTAAGATTCAAAATTATATTAGTCTGCTTTTATGTGTTGAAATAAACAAAATACAATTTAATAGGGAAAATATAGACTAGATAGAAACTGAGTCCTTCTAATTCTAATATTCTGTAAAAAATAGAATCTTACATTTTATTTTTTTAATGATTGCATATTATTACAGGATCTAGGAGACCTTGCTTGACAGCAGTTCATGTTAGAGAGATCTGGGAATTTGATTTAACACAAGTTCCATAAAGCAAACTGTGGCAATGTCTGCTAAAAATATGGATAAAATCTTAGCTTATTTTAATACAAATACAATGTTCAGATCAGGCATTGAAATCATCTCAGAGTACTTAGCACTACGTTTAATGGGGAAAGAATGACAACCAGAGATAGTTGAAAAGAGAGAGTGGTGGTGATGGTGAAGCACTTAGAAGCAATGCCATTGGTTGTTGTCCTTTGTTCTTGAAGAGGACCAAATGACATCACTATGTTAGAGTCAAGTTACAATGCATCCAACCGCAGCTGATCAGACTAATACAAGTTTGGAATGTTCTACCACAGATTGGGCACAAACAGTCCGTGTGAACATTTGGAGTGGGTTCTCTAACTTTGTGCATCTCGAATTTCTTTTGAGCTATTTCAAGTCTGCTTTGATCATAAAGCAATAGCCCCTTCTCTGATTAGGGCACGCCATAGTGGGCAGTCCAGTAAAGACAGACAAGATGTGAGAAGCAATGCCATACAGGAACTGGGAAGGACCTTACAATAGCTGGGAAGGACCTGAGTATGTCTAATCTGGAAAAGGTTTTGGAGGCTTTGGATAGATATCTTGAGATAGTTGAAGAGCTTCCATATGTAATAATGAGCAGACAGTCTCTGCTGCAATGGAGAATGAATTAGGATGGACTAGTGAACATTTTAGTTCAATAGAAGAAAAAAAAACTTTCCATATTCCACGATATGAACTGTTTAGAGATGTTTTTGCTACTTTTTAAATTGGTGGAAATATTCAAATGGAGGCTGGATGACCTTCTTAGTGTGTGACATTGAACAATGTGACTACCTCTAAGGTCCCTCCTAATTCCCAGATTTTATGATTTGATAGTTTTACTATATGAGTTAATATACTGAACTGAGATTTCTACCAAGTAATTAAAGTAAGACTAGTCTTAGGCAATGTGTTAGAGAAGGCCTATTAATTTTAGAGACCATCTTTTTTCTAGATGCCTTGTACCTCATGTTGCTTTCCAGTGGCCCACAATCTCCTTCATGGGAAAATCCTTTTAGTCTCCAAGAGTATCTCTTGAGACTGGGTGAGTAGCAGGAAAAATGAAGAAATTAGTTTTATTAGAGATTGTAAGGGAAAGGTCAAGCTATATTTAAAAGGTGTATATGATAATACACATACACATAGTGTCAAAATCATATGTACTTATGTTCTTTATACCTGATAGCACTAAACTGTTTGAATTTTTTTCAGCATCATTGAAATGGCCTCCACCAGAGCCTTTCTTTAGTGTCTCATTGTGAAAAGGAAATGACCCTTGGTTCTCAAATATTAGAAGCTATTCATCTATTCTTAACAACATAATAACTATCAACTGACTTATTACCTTTTAGTTTCTCTGAATGAATGAATGAGAATGTGAGTGAATGAATAAACGAAAACTATTCATTAAGCACTTTGTATATGGCCCAATACTTTGTATATCGCACAACACTTAGATATAAATTGTTGTTGTTGTTCAGTTATTTGGTTGTGTCCATGTCTTCATGATTCCATGTACTTGTCCATGGAGTTTTCTTAGCAAATATACTGGAATGGTTTGCTATTTCCTTCTCCAGTGTGTCCCCATTTTACAGATGAAGAACTGAGGCAAATAGGGATTGTTGTTGTTGTTGTTGTTTGTCCTTTGTTCTTGAAGAGGACCAATGACATCAGGAGGATGATGTCTTAACTTACAAGTGAGACAGAACTGTGCAAAGTCATCAGCCTCACTCTCTTTTCAGGGTTATGTGATTCAGTGGCAAAACATAGATCAGGATGACTGGAGGTGACCTCAGATGCAGTGGGAGACCTTGGCCTTTTTAAGGTAAGGTCTTTCCCAGGTCTCAGTTTGTCTAAGACAACACCCATTCAGTGATTTAAGGCTAGGTAAGAAGTGAGGCAAAAGATGGCCTAGTTTGCCTACTCAAAAAATAAAAAAATCAATCAATCAAACTGGTTGTGGAAGACCTTCAGGGTTTCTTGCCAGAATGGAAACAATTGCTATTTATACTCTGAGCCATCAAAACCCAAATAATGACCAAGTGAGACCTGGACTGGGACCTATTACCAGCCAATCAGTGAGAGCCAGAGTGATTTGGGTTTAAGGTATGACCAAGTAGCTCCATTTGAATCCCAATGGGCTTACTCAAAGTCTGCTTTTCCAGTGTACTATTTCAAGAAATCATAAATGAAACTACATGGGACAAAAGATTTAATTTTTTTTTAAATGATGAAATAAATAAGTAGGGAAGAAAAAAAGATCTATCCTGTAAACCCCAAGATATCTTGAAAGGCTTCAGCAATCCAATTTCATATTCCTTTGGGCAGGCTACCCAAATGTAAGTGTATGATTCCCCATTGGACAAAGGAAGATGAGGGAGAGAAGGGAGGGGGGAAGGAAGGAAGAAAGGAAGGAAGGAATGAAGGAAGGAATGAAGGAACAAAGGAAGGAACAAAAGAAGGAATGAAGGAAGAAACAAAGGAAAGAAGAATTAAATGACTTGCCCAGGGTCACACAGCTAGATTTGAACTCAAATTTCCTGACTCCAGGCCCAGTTGCTCCATCCACTGCACTATCAACCTGTCTTTGAATATAAATAAAAAGAAAAAATATTCCTGCCCTCAAGAAGGTCATAGTTTAATAGGGGAATATAACATATGTAGGAGAGTCAGTTCTAGGGTAGACAGAAGGTCCTAGAGGTCCTGAAGTTCCCCTTGCAAAGTCAGTGGCAAGGCCTGGGATTCCCCAGGGTACATCAAGGTCTCTGCCCTTCAGAGAAGCCCAGCAAAGGAATGAAAGAAAGGAAAAAACATTGATTTAATATTTACCAGGCACTGTGGATACATTTGAAAAACTAAGATGATCCCTGTCCTCAAGGAGTTTATATTTTATAAGACAAGACAACACAGTATAGTACTTAGTATGAAGTGCAAAAACCTTGGTTCAGTTCCGGCCTCGTGCATATTACCTATTTAGTTTTGGGCAAGTCATGTAAATTCTTTGGGCCTCAGTTTCTTTATATATAAAATGAAAGTGTAGAACAAAATGATTTCTAAGGTTCCTTCTAGCTCTAAATATATAAATCTATGAACACATAAGGGAGTATTGACCAAGAAAGGGAGTTTTGGTCTAGGAGGTCATTGATAACATGATAAATTGACTCTTATCTCCTCATGTCCTGTCATTTGACAAAGTATCTCATGCTTTATTAGTGATAATAGAGATAAATATAATATGGACAATAGCACAATTAGGTAGGTTCATGACTGACTGAATAACTATACTCACAGTAGTAATTAATAATTTGTTGTCAACACAGAGAGAATTTGCTAATAAAATGTCGCAGGGATCAAAAAGTCATTAACATAGTTATCAGTAATTTAGATTAATAGATAGCATGCTTATCAAAATTACAGATAACATAAAACTAAAAAGGATAGCTACTACATTGGATAATAGAGTCAGAATCCAGGAAGATCTCAGGTTAGAATAATAAGCCAGAGCAAATGTAACAAAATTTAGTAAAGATTAAGGTAAAGGCTTACATATGAGTTCTAAAAATCAGCTTTCCAAGTAAAATATAGGGGCAGAGGGTATAGGGGGAATGGCCAGAGAGTAATTCAACTAAAAAAAATCTGAGGATTTTAGAACACTGCAAGCTTAATACAGATGAATAGTGATCTTAGAGTGCATTAAGAGATTATATATTGTCTGGAAAATAAAAGGTGATTGTTCTATTTTATCATGCTCTGGTCAGGCCATATCTGAAGTACTGTGTTCAGTTCTGAGTATCACATTTTTCAAACAATATTTATGAATTAGAAGAATATCCAAAGAAGATGTCCAGGATGTTCAGTCTGTGAGTTTTATTAATTATCTACTGTGTGCCAAATTCTGTGCTGAGCACAAGGTATACAAAAAAAAAAGGTAAAATAGAGTTCCTACCCTCAAGAAGTTCAGTCTAGCAAGTTATGAGGAAATTAAAGACTGTGCCATGTAAAGATTAGATGAATGAGCTGAGGATGATCAGTCTTAAGAAAGTAAGATGCATGGAGGATATGATAGTTGCCTTCAAGTATTTGAAAAGTTCACATGAAGTATGGGTTAAACTTGTTCTGTTCGTGCCTAGAAGGCAAAAACAGACAAGCAAACAAACAAAAAAAACCCCACCAAATCTATGAACAGTGGCTGAAAGTTGCAGAGTGGCAGATTGAGGTTTAATGCAACAGAAAACTTCCAAACAATTAGAGCTATTCAAATATGTAATAGGCTTCCTTGGAAAATAGTGGGTTCCAATTTAATGCTTTCAATCAAAAGTGGATGAAAATGTATTGTAGGTATTGTAGACAGTATTATTGGTTAGCTCTAGATTATATTTGATGGTCCCTTCCAAGTCTGAGATTCTGTGTTTCTATGATTCAGTGAAGATTGCTAGCTATATTACTTCACACAAGAGTTCAAAGCAATTGAGGGGAAAGTGAGCCTTCAGAGAATTTGGCATGAGATTCAGCTATCTCAAGTCATTTTGAGAAAATTTGTAGATGAAACAGGGAGAAACACAATTGGATGTGAAATAGACCAGATCACCAGCATTTCCACATCAATCTTTTCTCATCAGCAACATTAGTAAACTCCATACCTTGGCATCAGATATACTATATGAGGATATAGCAAGGGTACTTAAGAAGATGAAGTCAAATGAAAGAAAAACTGAATGTAATGACTTCTTTGAAATGACTTTAGCAGTATGATAAACTTCTGGGGTGGAAACTCCATCTACCAATGCAGTTCATCCAGTTATTTGTAATTTCTAGTCTTATAGAGCTGTAAGTAACTCATGAATGGTTACACAAGTTGTTATGTGCCATTTGCTGAACTTGAACCCAAGTTGCTGAACTTATGAAAAATCCAATGCTCTTATTGTGAGAGTGATTCAATAGCTGTTCCTGTTTGTAGGTGACATTACCCTTATGCCATCAGATCTCAGACAATAAAAGACAAATCTCAATAATGTTCATGGCCAGTTTAAAGATCATGGGCTAACCATTCATATACAAAAAGACAGTAGATGAAAAATGTATATTACATAGATTATGACATGGAGAACAGTAGTTTAGGTGAGCCTATTAGGTTAGTCTATCTGCCTGTTGGACAGGCATTGGACCCAGAATAAAACAAGATCATAGGATCATGGATTTAGAGCTGGAACTAAACTTAGAGGTCAACAAGTTCAATGCCCTTATTTTAAAGATGAGAAAACTGAGGACCAGAAGGGTTAAAGCTTGCTCTTATAGCTAGCAAGCAGTTGAGGTAACAATTGAAGCCTAGTTGTCCTGACTCCTAGACCAGAACTCTATCCATTACACTATGATCCTTCTCAGTAGGAGAAAGAAAGAGGGCAGTGTTGTACTTGGGAAACTACACAGTGAACTTCAGTGATCCCAAGCTTCTTTCTGCTACAAAAGCCTTTTTTTGTTTTTAACAGCAGTATTAACCCAGCACTTCTAAATTGCTATGAATCATGTGTCACTGCAATTTCAGAAGCATCACAATTGTAGATGATGCAAAGGTCAAAGAGAAAAACACATACTGTTTTAGCAGGCTAAAATATGTTGCATATAAGAGGTATGACATAATCAAGGAAATATATTATGAGTGCTGGGGGTTGACCAGTCATGTAGGAGGAATGAGAGAGAACAGGTGTGAGTCCAAGAGCTGCACTAGAATGCAATAAATATTCATAGAAAAGAATAAGACCTCTAATGTTCAGGTAGTTCTTTTAGTGAGAATTTATGGAAATAAAGTGGATGAAAAATATCCAGAATAAAATGAGTGAATGATGATCCATACATGTAGAGGTAAATCCATGTCAAGATCAAAAATCTATTGAAGAATTGAATTTGATGTGCCAAAGACATTTCTGTAGTCATTGTTACATGCTCTGTTGCAAAAACAAAAACAAAAAAAATCTTTCTCAAAACAACAATAACAACTGTTCTCCAACTTATGAATTTGAATTTGTCAGTTAAGCTTATGTAGTGTTGGTTCATTCTACCCAAAAGTCTATTGTAAGTGAATAGTTGCTATTTAACTTGAATGTATCTAATGCTGTAGAATTTACATTATTGGGATACTGCAAAGTCACCTCCTTAAATTCTTAAAAAAAAAAAAGGAATTTATGCATACATATTAAAAAAAACACATGCCCACAATGCACATTTCAGAAACTTGCATAATAATTTAGATGGTCTCAATTTTTATACCTTTGTACCATCTGTAAGTGAAGTATAATGTAAGCATTTTATAATGAAGCAATTTTCCGTTAAGCAAGCAACTTTTTTTTTCCATTTTCAAATTAGTATCTGCAGGTGTGCTGAGAATACTTAGTCTAACAATCATTTATGTAAAAACACTATAGAACTTGCTAATTTCATCTAATAACTCATGATAAATGATCCAGTCCTTACAATGAGTAACTAAACTTAATCAGATAAATAAAGTGAAGTATTTTAAATAATGCATAATAAATAATAAACTGTATTTTTTAAAATGAGTCTGGGATAACCCAAACTCTTCTGACTTTTAAAGACCTTCAAAACTTGGCCCCATTCTAGCTTTCCAAACCAATATCACATTGTTCTTCCCTCATAGATTATTTTCTAGTGAAATGGGCCTATTTTATATTCTCTATATATGAAATTCTGTCTCCCATCTCCATACCTTTACATAGGCTAGACCCTATACCTGAAATGTCCTTTCTTAACCCTCACCCCCTTAAAATCTCTAGCAAGCTCCAAAGCTCAGTTCAAGTGGCAATCTAATAAAAGACTTTTCTTGATCTTACAAGTTAAGACTCTCTCCCAACTCTCCCCCTCCCTATCACATTGTCCTGTAAATATTTTGTGCATACTTATCTCTGCACATGTTATTTCTCACCCCCACCCTGTAGAATGCAAGCTCCATGAAAGTAGGAACTGTTTTATTTTAGTCTTCCTATCACTAACATTTGGTATTATGCAATAAGCATAATAGATACATGATAAATGACTATAAAATTGAATTAAATTAAAAGAACTTAAGATTAATTTGGTTTAAATAATCAACAATATAATCTTAAAAATGAAAATATTGAAAAAATCCAAGGCCACATGGTCAACTCAATAGATGCAGAAAAAGCCAATCACAAAATTCAATACTCATTTATGCTTAAAAATAATGTATAGCTATAGAGGGATTCAAAAAAATATATCATAGTTTCTATCTAAAACCAAAATCAAGCATCATATAAGATGGAGATAGACTAGAAGCTTTCCAAATAAATAAAAGAGTAAATTAAGGATATTCCCTCTCTCTAAAATGAATGTAGTTTTTTTATGTTAGTTATAGCAATAAGAAAAGAAAAATAAATTTAAATTATAAAGTGATACAAAGTGGAGACAAAACTTTCCCCATTTACTAGTTTACTTAGACAATTCTATGAAATCAACAAAGATACTAATTGAGACAAGTATTGCTTTTGAAAAGATGCAGGCTATAAAAAAACCGACAAAAATCAACAACATGTCTAAATAATAAAAACAAAACTCAAAAGGCAGTAACAATGGAAAAATCTCATTTTAAAAAACTGCAAAATATACAAACTATTTGAAAGTCAATTATCCAAAGCAAATTCATTACTTTCTATAGATTGTTACAAAATATTTATTAAAGAAAAAGAGAACAGCTTAAATAGCCAGGAGAATATTTAGTGCTCATGGTTGGGCTGTGTCAATATAATATAAATAGCAATATGACCAAAGTTAATTTATAGATTTAATCCTGTACCAATAAAACTGTCAAAGGAATATTCTATTCATCTAAATATAAATAACAACAAATTTCATTTGGAGGACCAAAAGATCTAGAATTAGACCATCTATTCAACCTTCATTCCTTTTGCAATTCTACTCCTTATTCTCTGGGCTCTGTTAGAGCTTCCTTCTCACCCTAGAAGACCTCTCTAACTCTACAACATTTTCTTTTCTTTCTTTTTTTTTTAAGGCAAACACTTCACAGACATGCCTCTACAACATTTTCATACTGATTGCAATTTATTAATCTCTGCTACTTAAGCTGTTACAAATATTTTTGTACACATAGATCTTTTTCCCTTTTTTTAACCTTTTTCAGATACAGACATAGTAGTGATAATGCTGGGTCAAAAGGCATGCAGAGGTTTATATTTCTTTTGTGCATAATTCCAAATTGTTTTCCAGGATGTTTGGACCAGTTCACAATTCCACAACAATGCATTAATGTCTCTATTTTTTCACATTCCATCAGATATGGAATTTATCAGATTTATCAGATTCCACCAGATATGGAATTTATCAGATCCGTTTATCGGATATGAGGCCTTTATCAGAGAATCTAGCTGTAAACATTTTCTCCAGTTACCTGCTTTCTTTCTAATTTTGACTGCAGTGATTTTATGATTGCAAAACCTTTGAAAATTTTTTGTAATCAAAATTATTGATTTTGTTTTCCACAATCTAATCTCTCTTATTTGGTCACAAACGCTTCCCTTATCCATAGATATGACAGGAAATTTTTCCAATGATTCCCCAATTTACTTTTGATATTAGTCTTTATATCTAAATCACATATACATTTTGATCATATTTTGCCATACTGTTTGAGGTGTTGCTCTATGCCTAGTTTCTTCTAGACTGCCTTTCAATGTACTCAGCAATTTTTTTGTCAAAAAATGAATTCAAGTTCCCAAAGCTTAGTTCTTTGAGTTTATCAAATAACAGATTCCTGAGGTAATTTTCTTCTGTGTATTATGAACTCAATCTATTTCATTGATCAACAACTCTATTTCTCATCCAGTACTAGATTGTTTTGGTGATTACTACTTTGTAATATAGGTCGAAATCTGGCACCGCTAGGGAGCCTGCCTTCACTTTAAAAAAATTGGCTCTCTTGATATTTTTTACCTTTCCTTCTTCCAGATGAATTTTTTTTCTATTTTTCTAGCTTTGTGAAATAATTATTTTTAGATTGATTAGTATGGCACTGAATAAGTAAATTAATTTGGGTAGAACCATCATTTTTATTATATTGGCTCTGTCTACCAATAAGCAATTAATACTTCTCTAATTATTGAAATCTCTTTATTTGTATAATAAGTGTTTTGTAATTGTGTGTTGGCAGGTAGATTACCAAGTATTTTATACTGTGTGCAGTTATTTTATATTGAATTTCTCTATCTCTTCTGGATTTTGCTGGGGATATATAGAAATTTCATATCCTGCAACTTTGTTCAAGTTATTCATTGTTTCAACTAGTTTTTTGGTTGATTCTCTGAGTATAACATCATAGTGTATGATTAAACTGGATGCTTTTTTCTCTAAATGTTTTGAGAGTTCTTTGGTAAGGGACAGTATAATGTCTGTCCCTTACTTCTACTATGTGACTTTGGTAATGTGTGGTTCATTGTTTGTCTTCAATAAGGAAGAAAAAAGACTTTTCCTCTGTAAATTCCATCAATCTATATGACATAGGGAAAAAGAAGTTTATACCCTTTAAGGTAATGTATTGTTCTCCCAAATCAACTTTTTTTCCCATAAACACTAAGCTTTTGTATCCCCTATGCCTCTGAGCCAACTTCATGAGAGTAAACATGTTCTTTGCTATAGAATATTATGTAAGGAAGTCATCCTGTCCCCTTCTTAAACTTCCATTAGGAATAGTCTCAAAGCATGCATAGATTATTTTAATAAAGAATTTATAGAGATGTGAAAACAAACATATCAGTTAAGAGCTATTTTGTTAGTCACTTTATTTTTAATAAAAACATTAATGTTTTTCCTGAATATTCAGAGTTGTCCCATATTTTAGGAATTTTGAGAATTGTTCCCTTAATTCCTTCAAAGTGCGTCATAGAGCTCCTCTATATATACTTTGGCTAGTACAGGTGAAATTATTTTGTTTTCTCTGGTGCCATTTCTATTTTCACATTTAGTACATTCAGGACTGTGATGTTAAATTCCACATGTGCTGGCTCCATTTTGATTGAGGTGGAAAAGGATTTGCTATAAAAATATTGACATATTCTCCATTTTCCATGCCTATATACTTTCAGATTATCTCATTTAGTTGAAACTTTCACCAAACTGCATAAATGTTTTGTCCTTTACTACTTCACACTACTTTATTAGTTGCCACTGCTCATATCCTTCAATTATCTTTCTTCGTAATACTTTACAAATAAGTTTTTACTCTATACCTGTATTTCTTTTACTTACCACATATCTCTACTTGGCCACAAGATGAAAAATTTACTGGCTAAGACAGTCTTTCAGCCTTTTTCAATTTCCCTATTGTGGTGACTTCTTAACATCAGTTAAACTTCCTTGAGAAAGGGCAATAGCTTTTGGTTTTGATCAACTAGCATTTATTAAGATACAAAGAAAGGCAAAAAAAAAACCAGCCTCTGCTCTTAATGTTACTCAGATTCTAATGGGGGAGACAAAATGTATACAGGCATGTACAAAAAAAAAAAGATATATACAAGCTAAGTTAGGGGGTGTGGCCTCAGATACTAAGATTAAGGAGAATGGGGAGGCACTTCTTGCAGAAAGTAGGACTTTAGCTAGACTTGAAAGAAAGTAGGGAGGCTAGAAGGTAGAAATGAGGAGGGAAATCATTCTAAGTCTCGGGTGTAGTCAATGAAAATGCTTGAAGTCCAGAAATGGAGTACTTTGTGCAAGGAACAGCAAGGAGAATAACGTCACTGGATTGTAGATTATGCGGATGAGAGGAAGGTACAAAGGTGATATTTTAAAGAGCCTTGAAAGCTAAATAGAGGATTTTATATTTGGTCTCAGAGGTAATAGGGAGCCACAAGGGTTTATTGAATAGAAGGTGACTTGATCATATTTGTGTTTTAGAAAGCTGAGTTTGACAGCTCAGTGGAGAGCAGATTGGAACGTTTATTGAAGCTTCCCTTGAGGTCGGGAGACCAAGAAGCAGGCTATTTCGTTAGTCCAGGTGTGAGGTGATAAAGGACTTGCACTAAGATAGTTGTAGTGTTAGAGGAGAGAAGGGAGCTTCTTATCTTTTTTCTAACTCCCATTTTTTTGAGTCTCAACAGACTGTTTAAACAGATAAGGTTGAACTTATTTCAGTTGGATGCCATTTCTTCTCATTGTTATTCTTCTTTTTTTCAGATGTGTTATTGGTTTTTATTTTTATTCTAATATTTTAGAGATCTGCTTATTAGATGATTAAGAAGTGATTATCATACCATTATAATAATAACTAGCATTTATATAGTATTTTAATGTTTGCAAAGCACTTTACAAATTTTATGTCTTTTGATCCTCAAGACAACCTTGAGAGGTAAGTGCTATTGTTGGTTTCCATTTTACAGGTGAAGAAACTGAAGCAAAAAGAAATTAAATGACTTTACCAGGATCATAAAGCTAGTATGATTCTGAAAGTAGATATGAATTCAGGTATATCCTGACTACGGGTCCAGTACTCTATCCACTGTACCACCAGACTCCTCAATAACTAGTTATGCCATGTTTATTAATTATTCTTAATTTCATTTTAGTGATGCTTTTATGTTTTTACCATGTCCAGGACTTCTCAACTGTCTTCTTGA
The DNA here is from genome assembly GCF_900497805.2 of Vombatus ursinus. NCBI lineage: Eukaryota > Metazoa > Chordata > Mammalia > Diprotodontia > Vombatidae > Vombatus > Vombatus ursinus. The sequence goes on along the minus strand of NW_020950062.1, from coordinate 14,212,589 downwards.
AGAAAATATTAATTATGTATAGTTTTTAACATTTTGTAAACTTCACAAGTCTTTTAATTTTCCTATTTCTTAATCCTGAACTAGGTTTTCATGACTTTTTTGGGTTATTCTCCCCACACCCATCTTTGCATTGAAGCCTCTGTTGATATAATTTGGTGGTTTTTATCGTCCTCTTTGCATAATTGCTTGGTCCCTTCATCTCTCTACATGTGTTGTTGCATAGGTTGTAGATGATTGTGGTAGTCGTTTTATAAGGTTCACCTTGAGCATTGCAATATTACATGGACAAATAACACTAGAAATTATATTTCTTGTCATTATTGACTTCATGATAAAAACCAACTTTTCCAAGTCCTTTCTTTTTCCACAGAGAACCTTCCATCCGATCCTCCATTTAGCTTCAATTTCCTTTTCTTTTCTTGTTTCATTCATACTGAAAATTTCAATTTTGATAGAATTACAATTCTTCAATATTGTTGTTTATATGTCTTGACATTCTGGATATTGATGGAGCATTGAGATTGTCCATCAATTATCCCTCACTTTTTTTCCATAATTAGTTCACCTCCCTTTCTAGTTATATGTTTCTCTTTTTATCATCTGTAACATATCTAACACAAAATTCTTAGTCGTATCTTACAGTTTTACTCACATAGGAATTGGAATCTGGAAGATCTGAGTTCAAATCCAGCCTCAGACCCTTACTAGACATGTGATTTTGGGCAAGTCACTTAATCTCTGCCTGTCAGTTTTCTCATTTATAAAATGGAGATAACACCTACCTCCATAGGTTATTGTGAGACTAAAATGAAATAATATTTGTAAAATACTTAGCAAAATGTATTTCTTCCATTACTCTTTTATGAATTGTTCAAATTTAATTCTTCAGAGGCTATGACATGTCATGGCTTACAGTCATGCAGTATTATTGAAATAATAAAAAATTACAAATATAAGCACTTGTTATAGGAAAACAGTGTCATTAAAATGCAGACTTCATGGATCTACTCCCATAGCTAGTAGTAGCTTGTGATTTTGAAGGCTATGCTTTGAAAGTTTTCACCATGCTGGGAAGGCTTCAGGGACAATCTAAAAAATATTCTGTACCTCCTTTCTGAGGATCAGACCACCCAAGTATCTAGAGTACATACAACTAAAAGGCTAACAACTGTGTAGGGAATTCTTTGTCCATGAAAAAAATTATGGTTATATCAATAGCCAGAAAAAAAAAACATCTTGGAAAAAATATAACAAATCATATTTTAAAATCCTAAAAAAAATATAGAAATGCAGGACCTTTCCTAAATATGATCAATAACATTTCAAGCAAGAACTTGAAATATTTATAACTGAGAAACATGGAAGCTTTGCCAATAATATTGGGGTGAAGCAAGGATGTCCTGTTTCTTTACAATTATTTAACATAATGCTAAAAATGTCAGTTATAGCAATATTTTTATCTATCTGCTATCTCAAGCAATGCATGTGAGAGCCTTTCCATGGCTTCCTATCCTTTGTGATGCCTGTCCTTTCCCTCCTATAAATTTGTCATTTGTTGATAACTGGAGAAGGGTCTAATATTTTGAACATAAATGGCAAAGCTAAAATTTACAGGTAGCCTAAATACTGTATACTCTGCCCCTCCTTTTCCATTACTCTTTCACACTCACTGCAAAAGTGGAAGGGGATACATCTTGAAAATTAGAAAAAAAATGACCAAAAAAATGTAAATAATCAATGTTGGACAGATTATAGAATTATGGGTACACAAATACATGTTTGGTAAACCTGTGAAATAGTACAATCATTTTGGCAATCAAGTTAGAATTATGTATATAATGTGACTAAAATGTTGAGACTCTTTGAACCAGAAATTGGGCTTATATCTATTGCTGGAGCTCATACCCCAAGGAAGCCATCAATAAGAAGCAAGTCCCCATATGCATCAAAATATTTACAGCAGCTTTTTTTGTGATAGGAATTAGAAATAAAGCAGGTGGTCATCAATTTTGGAATAGACAAATAGTGGCACATGAATTTAAGGGAATATTACCAAGCTGTCATGCTAATTTTTTAAAAATGAAACTATTTGCTGTATGGGATAGTTATCTGGGAGGAAGAAGGGGAGTAATATTTGGGATAATTATGATTATGTAAGAAACAGAAGATATCAATAAAAACATTAAAATTTTAAAAATTAAAAAAGTAGAAGGGGACTTAATAGGATTGAGAGTCTTTTGCATTTTTTTTTTCATTTCATGAATTGACATTGTCAAAAAAAAAATCACAAAATGGCCAATATACTAGTGATAAGTCTCTCTATACACAATTGGGTTAGTCATTGAAAAGAGGCACAATCTGTTGCCAGGTCCATACTCAGGTCCTTTCAAGCATGGTAGAATCTACCAGAACTGTGCTTTAGGGACATAGCTTTTTAAAATTGAAGGTCACTTTCATCCCAAAATAAGGTATCAGAATAGGATTTTAAAATAGCAAAGTGAAGAGAAATGAAGGTAATAAATAGGAAAAAAAGAAAGCCAAATTATCTCTTTCTCTGGATGATATGATTGTTGACTTAAAGAACCCTAGAGAAATCTATTAAAATTATTAATAAATTTTAAAATTTCAGATCATTGTCAGAACACAATATAAACTTACACTTTTGTAGCACTTATGAATATCACTAACAAAATCAAAGAGTAAATGGTAGGAAAATAAATTATAGTTGGAACAACAAAGTTCATTATATATCTGAGTCCCTTTCCTCTTGCTTTGATCTCATTTTGGTATAGGACTAGTAGTGTTATCGATAGACCAAAAGGTCCTAATTTAATAGCATTTTGGGCACAGTTCCAAATTGCTTGGGTTAGTTCACAGCTCCACAAACAGTGCATTAGTGTACCTATTTTCCCACACTTTCAGTATTCGTCATTTTCCTTTTCTGTCATCTTAGCCAATCTGATGGGTGTTGCACATCTTTAATTATTATTGTTTTAAAGTTCTAATACCTCTACTGGATGTATATCCCAATGAGATCAAAGAAAGAGGGAAAAGTACCCATATGTATGAAAATAATTATGGCAGTTCTTATTTTAATGGCAAAAAAATAGACATTAAATGGTTTACCATCAATTGGATTATTGCTGAAGAAATTATAGTATATGAATGTAATAAAACATTACTGTACTGTAATAAATAACAAAAAGAACTATTTCAGAGAAACCTAGAAAGACGTTATCAACTGATACAGAGTAATGTGAACAGAACCAGAACAATTTATAAACTAACATATATAACATTGCAAGAGCTTGCACCTTTGAAAGACCTAAGGACTCTGATCAACACAATGATCAACCACCATTCCAGGGCACAGATCAACTTACTGACGGAAGGAGAGATGAACAAAGTATGTAAAATGGAACATATTTTGGGGTGGACACAATCAATGTGGGCATTTGGTTTGCTTGCTATGTGTATTTTTATAAAGATTTTCTTACAGTAAAATAAGAAAATAAGATCATATGATCTCTAATGGTCATACAATGAATAGTGAGTTGTGCTTGGAGTCAGTTAAGCGTATGTTTTAATCCTGTCTCAGATACTTAGTAGCTGTGTAAGCCTGGGTAAGTCACTTAAGCACTCTGTGACTCAATTTCCTCCTCTGTAAAATGAAAGAGTTGTACTTGATGACGTTGAAGGTTCATTCTAGCTCTTAAACCTATGATATCTTGTGATTTATTGCCTGAATGAAGCATGCTTCAAATATAAAACTTTTATTTGGGGAAACCCAGTCTTTCAATTTATTGAAGAGAAAGTTAGTATATGCTTTTGAAGATGTTCCCAGTCAGCTAATTAGTTTGAACTAATACCCCTTTTAAGTAAGATCTTAAATCACATTTAATGTCCATATTGAAAAACTGTACCTGTATAGTTAGGAGAATAGAGACTAGATTTATTTCACTAATATAGATAATTTCTAAATAAAAGAGACAGTTTATGAGAAACCTATATCAAGTTTAGAAAAGTGAGGTGCAGAGAACCAGAACAATAATTGATATCAGTAGAGGAAACATCCCCTACTAATGTAGATTGACATCTTCCCTGCAAGTTATAGTCTTAGCAGGCTAAGTGATTTATTCAGTCATGCGGCCAGTATGAATCAGAAGGCAGACTTGAATCCAGATTTTTCCAACTCCGAGGCCTACTCTCCATGCTATGCTATGCTGCCTCTTAAACTGTAGAGTTAATTTGGTTATAAAATGTTCAGGATGGATGAGATTACTTGCTGCCTTCTTAGGACCTTTCATTGCCTTATCTTTCTTAACTTATTCTCTTTACCTCTTTCACCTTTGTTCCCAATAGTATTTTATTCTTCAGTGACACCTTCCAGCCGCTCCCTTTAGGGTAGCTTTGTGTGTCATCATTTGTTATTAGAATCCTAATTTTCAATAACATTTCAGTTATGAATCTGGAATGGTTTCAGCTGTCATTTTGATGGCTGCCTTCTAGTCAGTCCTGAGCCTTGACTGTGATTCTTCAGTAAGTACCAGCATTTATTTACAGTTTAACTGCACAGTAGAAAGCATCACCATGACCTAAGGCAGGGAAAAGGTCAGAAGGTGGCAATCAAGTCCCCATCATGTCCCAACCCTTCATATTCCTTGATTTTTTTTGTCATTAATCTATTTCTTTTTTTTTTTCCAAGAAAAGAGGGGTTATTGATGGAGTATAAGTTTTCTCTTGGGAAGAGCCCTCTCTGTCCTCAAGTTTACATCTTATAAAAGAACATCAGTCCTTGCTGACTACCTTAGTCTTTTCAACAATAACATGTCATTTGGGATTTGTTTTTGTGTTATTAAAATTAGAAAAAAATCAAAATATTATGATCTCAAGATATCTTTACATGAGAATATTAGTGTTAGCTCCATAGTTGATAGGCCATTTGCAAAGAAACAACTGATTATGGAAAATCTGTTTGCCCTTCATAAATACAAGGTATGAAAAACATTTTGAGTCAACAGTTACATATTCAGGTAGTCATTTGATCATTAATTAAAATATACAAGGTATTTTCTAAATTTATGAAACAGATGCTAAAACAGCTGGTTCTTGATTAAATAAATCATGTAAGGATTTGGCTTGCTAATAATAATAAATAAAAATGAGTAAACATTGGTTAAAGATGAATAGATTCAAAATCTAGGGTGCTATGCTGAAAGATATTTTCACCTTTTTTTCTCTAGCTTAAAAAGGTATTGACGTGAAAATGCAGCTGAATTGAAGGAATTGGCATGGTATGTTTGGAAGTTGTCCTATTCAGTACTGAAATAAAATCATCATTACTGTATCCCATTAATGCAAATATCTATTATACATACTATAAAATCAATGTTTCATAATATTTTATGCTATTTTCATGGCATTATTAAATTAGCATGAATTTTATAAAGAGACAATTTGCTGGAATAAAAAAATGAAAATTAGTTGCCTATAAAAATCATAAAATCAGCTTGACCTACTCACTAACTCTCTAATATATACAATTCATTTTCATCTTGCTTTTTTATTTCCCTTGCTATTCTTTCCTATCTGTCTTTCCCCAAATTAAAATCCTTCAAAGCCAGATCTTTCCTCCCTGGAGTCTTTCGCAATGATTCTAGTACCTGAAAGTATTCACTTCCTCTCAGCATATACTTGACACTCAATATGTGCTGTCCTGTTTTGTTATTTAGCTAATTATTCTCACTTTTGTGATCTACCCAAAAGTCAAAGTTAAGGATTATGTCCCTCACAATGCATTGTGAAGTGGTTCAGATAAAAAGAATTCAAGAAAAAATGTATCCTTCTTTGATTTAATTTCAAGTGTTCCTGTTTGGCAGGATAATGAGAAACCAACATAACTACTATCTATCTATCTATCTATCTATCTATCTATCTATCTATCTATCTATCTATCTATACATATATACACACACACACATATATACATATAAACATATATATATACATATATATATATATATATATATATTTTAAGGGAAGATTCCTCCACATAGTCCTCCTTAGGTGCTTCATCATTTCATGGAAGGCAGCTTTGGTTCTCAAAAGCTCTGGAAGTTTCAATTATACTGCATCAGTTTTGGAATGGATCACAAATTTTGATAGGGAAGGAAACTTAGAGGCCATTTAATCCAATCCACTCAATCAACACTTTGAGGGTCTGAAGTCTAGAGAGATAAAATTATTTTTTTACAAAGATAGGAAGTGACAGAGGCAGGAATTGAACCCAGGTCTTCTAACACCAAAATCCATGTTCCTTCTACTGTGATATACTACTTCTTTAAATATAGTGCTGGCAAAAGCCTTACCAGAAACACCTTAGCTAAATATAAAGGAGTCCATAACCAGCAATCTGGCCATTGGTGATCAATTATCTGCTTATAGCAACCTTTCCCCCTTCTTTTCTGGATGAATTTAAACATTTTCAAAATTTTGACAAAATCTGTACTTGACAAGGCTATTGAAGTCATTCATTCATTCATTTAACAACCATTTATTCAGTGCAAGATACCATGCTAGACATGAGATATGAAGACAACATTCCCTGCCCTGAAAGAGTTTACAATTTTAAACAAGAGAAAAACATGTGAAAACAAGTAAGAATGAAATATATGTTAAGTAGGGGCAGCGAGGTGGCACAGTGGATCGAGCACCAGCCCTGGAGTCAGGAGGACCTGAGTTCAAATCCAGCCTCAGACACATGACACTCACTAGCTGTGTGACTCTGTCTACTCTTGGGGGTAGGAATGAGGCAGAAGGGAAGAACGGAAGTAAAAAGTGTTGTGCCTGAGCTGGGCTTTGAAGAGAGCTGGAGATTCTAAGAGAAGGACATGAAGGGAGAGAGAATTCCAAGTCATGGAGGATTTCTTTTGCAAAAGCCCAAATGAAAGAGCTGGAATGACAGTATTGGGAAACACAAATAGATCACTTTATGCCCTTGAGTGAATGAAGAGGAGCAATGTATACTAAGCCCAGAATGCTGTCCAGAAGGGCTTCAAATGCTAACTCGAGGAGTTTATATTTAATCCCGGAGGCTGATGGGAATCACTTAAGGTACTTGATCAGCAGAATGACATGGTCAAATTGGGCTTTGGGGACATCACTTGGGCAGCTGTGTAGAAAATTGATTAAGCAAAAGACTGAAGGGAGACTAACTATGAAGCTATTGCAATAGTCAATGTGAAAAGTAGTGATGACCTGGATTAGTGCAATGGCCATTCCAGTAGAAAGGGACAAATGAGAGGGATATTGTGGGGCTTCGTTTGCCAAGATTTATCAGTGGATTATATTTTGGGGCAAGATGGAAGAGTAGTGAAGGAAAGGGAAGAATCCAGTACGACTTCAAGGTCAACAGCTTTGGTGACTAGAAAGATAATGTTGCCCTTGACAGAAAAAAGAGGATTTTGGAAGAGAAGTAGCTTTGGAGGGAGAGATGATGAATTCTATTTTAGGACTAATCACTAAATCCAGATACTAGTGGTTATTGTCTATTGACATCTATGGCATTCTTTCTGATTTCTCAATGAGTTTAGTGCCTGGACCTTCTCTCCATTCTATCACTCTACCTCCTTCATCCTCACTTCAACCTCCAATTTCTTGTTTTAATTTTTTTATTCTCTCAATTTATTCTTATTCCAATTTCCTGTCTCTATAATCTTGACACTTTAGTGGGAAAGAAAATCAATTCAATGTGGATTATTTTGATGTAATCATTGCTAAGAGATAATAGTGTAAAAGAGTGACAATGGCAGCTAGCTAACTGAGTATTGCCCATATTCAAGCTCTGGAGCATCCTTATGCCCCATTCTCACTAATGACTCTCAGGTTTTGGAGCAAGACTATATTGCCCTCTAGGTTCTAAGGATATGAGTGATATGTGGTAATTTTCTAATGCCTTGGGCTCAAGCCCCACTGATGTGCTGATGATCAGTTGAGAATAATCCAAATTATGCAATACAAAGTCACCTTTAGATAGCAGTATTTACTAAGGTGGTATGTAAAAATAGTTGGTACAAAACATTCCCTCAAAAGTCTATGAATGAGGGGTAGCTAGATAGCGCAGTGGATAGAGCCCCAGACTTGGAGTCAGGAGGACCTGAGTTCAAATCTGACCTCAAACACTTGAAGCTTACTAGCTGTGTGACCCTGAGCAAGTCACTTAACCCCAATTGCCTCACCAAAAGGCAAAAAAAAGTCTATTAATGGATAAATGAAACATTTATTAAGCACTTACTCTGTGCAAAGAACTGGAGATACAAGTAGAAAAGGACAATGCCTCTTCTATAAGAATTTACTTTCTAATTGGGCATAAAACACATAAGGAAGGTTTTAACTACAAGTCAGATGGAAAAGTCCATGTTCTTAGGGTTAACTGGCAAAGCAAATATTAAAGCTCTCTCTTTTTTTAATGTCATGCCCACTAATAAAATCAAATCAATTTCTAATGTTGAACTATTTGACAGTGCCAAGGACTGTGGTGGCAAGAACTTTCCTTTCTGAATTTTCAGTACCTGTGGCTATAGCTCCTGCAGGAATCATTACCAGGCTGCATTTCCACAGGGGTTGCTCCCAAGAATGATGGCTAAGGTCTGGAAGCATTGCTATTCCCAAGGTTCTTGGGTTCAAGCTGCCTGGGTAGTTTCCATAAAGATCTGAAAGGAGATGGTGGTAAAAGTGGTGGTGGTGTTTTGAATTATCTAGAATGTGTTGCTTTGTGTGTCTCTCTCAGAATTCCTTTCTGCTTCAGCTAGGCTGGCTTACCTGCCTGTATGTGCCAGTTAGTTGACAGTTGTTGGGGATAGTTGGACCCTTCTTTCCATTATCTGGACACTGGACTCAGATGACTCTGGAGGAAAGTGAGGCTGGTGACTTTACACAGCTCTCACTCACTCAAATCAAATTCAATTGCAAGTCATGTCATAATCTCCCTGATGTCATGGTCTTCTTCGAGAACAAAGGATAAACCACAACCACACATCCTCCCTGGATGATAGCTTTGAGGGCTAGAAGCATCACTGGACTTGAGCGTGCTTCCACACCTAGGACTCCTTTGCCAATTGGTGATAGTGAGCATTTGTCCCTGGTAACGAGCTCTCTCCAAAATGATTTCTCCTCTCCCTAATACATGTGGAGAGTGGACTGGGAGGAGGTTGGCATGGGTTGGGAGTAGGTGGGGAGCTGCTATTCCTAAAGTTCTTGGGCTCAGATTCCTAAATTGTTTCCATCAGGATGTGAGGGAAAATGGTGGTCATGGTGGTGGTGGTTTGAATTGCCTGGAAAATGTTGCCCACTGTGTCTCTCTGCTGCCTCAGCGAGGCTGGCTTAATTATGACTCACTTTTCTAAAAGTACATAGATTCCAGAGGAAGGTGAGCTCAAGTTGAGAATGCACATGTTGCAAAGAGATAACTCATAACTCTTGATTGCTTGAAATACTTTTCATCCATTTTTAGGGTACATAGAATACTCCTTACTACATAGTAAGCATTTAATAAATGTGCTCCATTTTGACACTGTAAATCTACATCCTTGTCTATACTCTTTTGGCCAAAGTGGAGCCTGGAAGAAAAATTGGCCATGACCAAGGCCAAAATTGAAGCCAAGGTCACCTGCCCTCCCCGCCATCCCACAGGTAGTTCCTTCCTAGGAGTTTTATTGGAAAGAATCACTTGATCTCATTTCTCTCATTACCAGCTCACCAATAAGGGCTAAAATGGGGTAGAGTAGTTTCATTCCCACTCTTACACAAGGAAGAAAGTAAATTTAGGAAGTAGTTATCTGCAATTTACAGTAAGGATTTGTGAATCCTGGGATGTGAATACTCCCTGGTCAACATAGAGCCTTGTAACCCGACACTACTATGCTATGTTTCCATTGCCTTTGAGACCCAGGGTTACCTCCACACTACAATGAAACATTGGAATAAGACATTAGTGAAAGATTTGGGGTTTGGTAATGGCAAAAGTAAAAGAGAAAAAAAAAGGGTTCTTCACCCTTTCTCTGGTCTCAGGTCGCCCTGAGATAAATAGGTAAATCATTAGTTGGAAGGGACTTTAGAAATTGTCTGTTTTAACTCTCATTTTATCATTGAGAAAACAAGGATTAATGGAAATTTCTTTGAACTTACTTATTCTGTCTTTTGGAGCTTCAGTAAATGAGTAACCATTCTTGAGACCCCTTAGGTCAGAATTCCTATTACTGGCTATCACCAAGCTTTGTGTTGCTTCCCCACTGAGTAAAAGGTCATGACCTCTCATTCTTGTATTTGTATCCCCAGCACTTAGCACAGTGTCTGACACATAGTAGATGCTTAATAAATGCTTTCATATTCATTCATTCCGCATTTGATTCTTCCACCTGACAACCTTTCAAATATTTAAAGACCATAACCATGTTCCTTCTCATTTACTCCCAAGTCTTCTCTAGTCTAAACTTACCCAGTTCTTTCAAACATTTGTCATATGTCTAATGCTCTCAGCATCCTGGTCACCCTCCATTGAATATACTCCTATTTGATCAAATCTCTCTTGAAATGGTGTGCCAAGACATAAATCACCAACTTTAAGCTAGATGCTGTGATTTGTTTCTAGCTTCACTTGAGGTTTGGAGGGATGTTGAGGGTGGGGTAGTTATCTGTTGCTTAGATCCTTATATTCATCATTTTATCCTGGACTCTGAGTTGTTAGTTCAAAAATTCAAGGCAGCGAGGGATGTTCAAACGATCTTTCTATTTCCTGCATTTATCTTCAGGTCAAAATGACAGCTCGGTGATATAGTGCAGTGTTTTCATACTCAAATAGAAATGGATCCCTGCTGGCTGTGTATTGACTTAGAAAACCATGAATTAATATTATCTTTGTGGAATTATATTTTTATTTATTTTGTTAAACATTACCCAATTACATTTTAATCTGGTTTAGGCTGAACTCTTTTCTAAACAGCTTGTAGGTACTGGAAAGAGACTCAGGAAAACAGCACCAGAGGCAGGAAGACTTGAGTTCAAATAGAACAGACATTTATTACCTGATTACCTTGAGCACTTACTATTATAGTGCGGATCAACTGTGAAAATATAAGTAATACCTTTTGCACACTTCAAAGCACTATGTAAATGCTAGCTATTATTACTATCCTAAATTTAAAGCTTTTTTGGGAAGAAGGGAAGTACTTTTTCCATCCTATGTATTTAGCATACATTCACACAGCAGCCTGTTGTTATTTTTTTATTGGCTACACCCCAAGGGCATTGAAAATGCTGTGAACATGACAAAAGTTTAAGGAATTTCTAAAAGACAAGCAGTAATTTCCAATAACAGATGTTGCCTAAGACATATAATGTTAATATATACCCTCCCTGGGAATAATGAATTCAAACTATGTGCAACATTTTATCCATGAATAAAATATAACAGAAGTATGAAGATGTATGAATTATGTTGACAAATATTGGAATATTTTATCAGGTTAAAATATGACAGATAGAAATTATGTTTCTCATTGTAAGCTTACTCCCTAGATATTGAATCAGATTGCACTAATGCAGTGGACAAACATGCTATTAGTAGCCTTGTTTAGAGATATTCATCATTTTTATCCATTTGCCCATCACTTAACCATCTGTGTCTTCAGGTTCTTGGACTTTAAATATAGAAATCCTTCAAAATGTAGTTTTAATGATATCACTACCTCTAGGAATGAGATGTATTGCACTCAGAATGTTTAATCTCTTTGAACACATTTTGAAAAACAATGTTTATAAAAATCTTCTACCTAACTTGGTTACTTCTTAATGATTTCACTGCAGCTCTATTACAGACAGGCAATTTAAGGAATATATGATCTTTTTAGCTGAAGCAGTCAACAAATGACTTGAGAGCAAATTCAGGCTTTTCATTCTCCATTCCATCTGCTCATGTGGAAAGACTCCTTAATCCTTACAAGGTGCCCTCACACCTTGATTTTGGTTGCTGAAACCCAAGACAGTGTTCCATGCTCATTTAAGCTGGATGTAGTGAAAGGGAGATAGGACTGTGCTCAAGATGCCAATATCTTAAAAGTGACAATTCCTCCTTCTGCATATATGTGTTCCACCTTTCATCCTATCCTTGTGCCAGCCATCTACCTGACCAATCTTTTATCCAACTAGTCTGTCCCCTACTCCCAGGGACTTGAGGTAGTCATGTCCTTCTAAACTTGTGCACATTCTCATCTGGGGTGGATTGGACTGTGTTCTATGCCTCCATCCCATCCTGTCCCAGAGGAGCTGCCTCATCCAGTGACCCATGAAACACAGTCTTGTTGGGGCTGGTGTGGAATTAGGGGGATAATAGAGGAATATCAAAATGTGGATTACAATGTCTATAGCACTTCCCACACCCCCATTCTCATAATAAACTCAGTCCTAGCCCTTCTCTAGTCCTCATCCTCCTCTGCCCTCACTTTCCATTGGTCCTTCTAAAAAACCTTCTGTTGGAGAGTAGGGGAAAGATGACCTAATTTAGGGTCAGAAGACTTGAGTCTGAATATTGACTCTTTTATTATTATCTGTGTCACCCTGGACAAGTCATTTCAACTCTATGGACCAAATTTTCTCATCTATATGAGTTTATGATCTTGGACATCTACTTTTCAGAGCTGTTCCATTTTCTGGTATTCACTGAAATTTAATTTTCTCAGGAAAACACCACAGCTCTTTGCATCTTCCTTGAAGCTTTCTATTCTTCCTATCACACCTCAATACACAGGGCTAGGAGAATGAAAAATATTTGGCATATTCTTTGTTCTCTACTAACAATTTGAGTCCTATCATTTAGTACACTTAGTACCTGCTCCTCCTTCTTTAATGTTCATTCCAGTTGCCTACATTCCTGTTGCTTTCATCTATAGCAGAGATGTCAGATTTGTGACCTGCACACTCCCCTTAGCAATGCCCAACCAGATTAAAAAGCAACTGTAAATATTTAACAAAATAAATAAAAATGCAGTAGAACATAGATAATGTCAATTTGTGATTTTCTAAGTCAATGTGTAGGGGATATGTACAAGCAGGAATGCTCATACATATGATTTAGTAGCTCTTGTTTCCATTCTAGTTGGACACCACTGATCAAATAGAAATAGGGACCAGTGCCCATACGTAAGGATCCCCATGGAAGCACATTTACAAAGAAAACCATATATTATCTATATTCTATTGTTTTTGTTTTGTTAAATATTTCCAATTGCAGTTCAGTCTGGTTCTGGCTGTACTCAGGAGGCAATGCAGCCTGCCTGTGGGCTGTGTGTTTGATATCTGTGACCTACAGAATTCCAGATCACTCTCCTTCCTTTCCAGTAAGTCCAATGTTTGGTAGTCATAAACCAAACAGAAATCATGAAAAGAGTTTCAAGTACTTTGTTTGAGACAACCAGGATAATGAAGTTCTGACAATAATGCAGAGAAAAAAATAAGAAAAAATTCAGACTCTGCCAATGCAGCTACAGCATAGTAAGAGTGACTTCACAGGGCTGAAGCACACCTACCTCCTTTTAGAAGGGAGGTGGTAGACAAGAGGTGCAGAATGAGGCATGCATGTTCAGACATGACAAACAGCCAAACGTGTTTTGCTTTATTGTACTTACATGTATATTATTGCACAAATGTGATTTATGTATGACAAATATGGTTTCTGTTCTATATATAAGTGCATCATGGGGAAATGATGATAGGTAGAAGATAGAGCCCTAGATTTTGAATCAGGAAGACTTGGGTTCAAAACTTGCCTCAGACACTCATTAGCTATATTACCCTGAGCATCTACCTTACCAGGTTAAGATAGGGATCAAACAAGCATTTTTTAATAGTGAGGTTTCATTAATGCTGTCAGAATTTTGAAGAGGAATTCAATTCAACCACAAGCATTTATTAAGTACATTCCATGCTACTGTGTACCTAGGCACTGAGCATACAAGGACAAAAATGACATTTCTTGACCCTGAGTTGCTCAATTACCTTCTTTGGGGAGGACACAGCATGTACTTAGAAAAACAAATACAAAATATATATCTATATCTCTATATATCTATATCTATATCTATATCTATAGGACACAGCATGTACTTAGAAAAACAAATACAAAATATATATGTATACAGGACACAGCATGTACCTAGAAAAACAAATACAAAATATATATATATATGGTAATTTCTGAGGTAAAAGCACTAACTGGGGGAGATCAGGATAGGCCAGAGATGGGAAACCTGTGGCCTCAAGGCTGCATGTGGCCCTCTAGGTCCTCAAGTGTGATCCCTTGACTAAATCCAAACTTCACAGAACAAAATAAAAGGGTTTTTATTTGCAGGTTCCCCACCTCTGGGATAGGTTCTAGTAGGAGGAGTCACTTGAACTAAGGTCAGAGAGTCTAAAGTGAGGAACAGGCTCATTCCAGGCCTGGGGAACAATCTGTATGAAGGTACACATGGGACATGGAATATGGTGTACAGGAAATAGTAAATAGGCCAGGTTGTCTAGGTTGTAGGTTGTAGGAAGCAGAATAATGTGCTGTTAGCCTGATCAGATCATGAAGGCTGGGATCACCTGGAGTTTCCTGAGCTAAGAGCTAAGAGTGACATGGACAGACATATACTTCAGAAATATCACTTTGGCAGCTCTGTGAAGAACGAATTGGAGAAGAGAAAGACCACAATATCAGAGACCAATTCAGAGGCTATTGTAATAGTCTTAGCAATAGGTGAAGAGGGCCTGAATTACAGTAGTAGCTGTGTGAGTGGAAATGAGGGATTAAAAAAATACATCCTATCTATCAGGTTTCTGGACCATGTGAAGCGTCAAAATGAAAGCAAATACATTTTCAAACTCCATTATGTTTTTCCCTACTGTAAGAAGCACAGTAATCTTAAACTATTTCTACAAGAAGCCTCAGGGCAAATCTAAAAGAGCTTGTGGAAAAGCACATCTGTCCATGTAGGTAAAGGTGGTAGTTTTTCATGGCAAAACTCATTGAATGTTTCCAGGAAGCTTAGTGCTAAGAGAAATGAGGTTGTAGGACAGAGTTATAGAATGTTAAATCTTGATTTGACTATAGAGGTAATCTATCTAGTTCAACAACCCTTTTAGGTGAAACTGAGATCTAAAAAAGTCAAACAGTTTGCCCAGCATCTCATATCTACTTGTTGGCAAAGTTGGGACCAGAACATGGCCTCTCTTTTGAACCGCACCATTATCTCTATAATGATTTCATTCATCTAACAAATAGTTATTGAATGCCTAATATATGTACATCATTATTCTTGGTGGAGAGAGAACATGCAAAGAAGAATAAAACCAAGTTCTCACACTCACAAAGTTTCTGGTGTGATATGGGTGAAAGAAAATGGGCATGGATATCTATAATGAAAGCTGGTTTGAGCTGGCTTCAGTCCACTCCTGTCAAGGGTTATATAGCCCAATTCATATCCAAAAGGAAGCACCACTATAAAATACTCAACAAATGGTCATCTAGTCTCTGGCTGAAGACCTCCAAGGTGGGAAAATCCACCACTTTCCAAGGAAGACCATTCTACTCTGAGACACCTTTAATTGTTAGGAAATTTTTCCTGATATCAAACCTAAAACAGCATTTTTGCAACTTCTCACTTATTGCTCTTGGTTCTGAACAGGAGTAATCCCTCCTTAAATGGTAGAACTTAAAATGCTTGAACACAGATATCATGTCTTCCCAAATCTTTTCTTCTCCAAACTAAATAGCTCTGTGCTTTAACTGATCCTCATATGAGAATGTACCCAAGGACATTCACTATCCTGGTGATCTGGACACTCTCCAAGTAATTAATGCTTATCAAGTACTATAACAAAGGTATCAAAAAGGTAATCAAGAAGAATGTGTAAATATAGCATAATTAAAGGAACACTAAATTTGGATTCATGAAACCTAAAATCAAATATTGGCTCTGACATTCACTTCCTATATTACTTTGGGCCTTTATGAACCTTCTTCCTTATCTGTAAAATGGTGAAAACAATACTAGTACCACCTAAATTACTGTATTGTAAGAAAAGTACTTTATAAATTTTAAGGGCAAAATAATGCTAAGTTAATATTATCCTTTTATAATTCCCATAGTTTCTCCTCTAAAACTATCTTAATGTCAAGGTCATTCTAAGATCACTTGCTTTGATGCATTCCTTAATATCATATCGAGTTTCATTCTCACCATGCCACCTTAGGCCTACATTTTGTTCCAACTTCCAAAAACCTTCACAGTGTCATGGGAATGGAATGGAAATTGTCAGAGGAGAGATTATTGAGAGAAGAGAGACAAGGATAGAGAATAAGATCCCACTGACCCAACAATATTTAGAAAATGTAAGAAGGATCATCAGTTATGCTAGGAAGACAGAGAAAGTGTTGTGGCTTCATGCTGTGTTGTGGTGGGGGGTCATCTCAAAAGAATTCAGACTCAGACCACCTCTAATCCATGCAAAGGTGGATTGGGAGAGACACCTCTCAGAACTGGCCTCGGTTCCAAGAGAAACCAGCAGCCTCAGTAAGACAAGACAGGTAATTTTATAATTTAATGATGCTGATTACACAACAAATTACACAAATTATGAATATTAAAAACACATAATGTATCTGTCAAGGGATTAGGTAATAGGGGAGAGGTCCCAGCCTCAGTGAAACTGCACATGTGATTACCCATAATACATACAGAAAAGCCCAAAGGAGGAGGGCAGCCTCTCTATGTCATAAGTTCACCTAAAGGACAGCTTTTACTATTACTTTGCAGGTGCCTGCTTAGAGAAAATCCCTTCTATTGTTTTGGGGTCCACATCCTGCTCGGGCATCCTGGTGGTGCTGCTTTCTGATTGGCTGACTATCGTGGTCCTGTCTGAGATTGGATGGATGTGGTTGTGATTGAGTGCATGGATACACCTGCTGTTTCTGTGGGAAATATGAGGAATGGGTCTGTGGGCAGTGGCTAACTAGAGGCAGTAGCTGGGACTCCATCACATGAACATACCTACTGTTCCAGTGTTCTCATGCAGGCATGAGTTCATGGACACACCTGTTCTTCTAGTGAGGCATATATGAGGAAGTTAGAATATTGAGTCAGGGTGGGGAGGAGTGGCTAGGTAGGGGCAGTGGGCCTGCTGTTCAGTGAGGCCTATGATTGAATCTGAGTGTGGTTAAAGTCAGATTGTGTGGTTAAATCAAGACATGCCTGCTGTTCAGTGAGACCCATAAGGAAGTTAGAATATTGGGACTGGGGGAAGTTTTATTATGATTCCATCAAAAGGATTACCAGAGAGATAGTAGAATCAGGAGATTTCAATATCACGGAAGTTAAGGGAGAAAAAAAAAAATCAAAGGGTGGTCAAAAGTATTCAACTAAAAAGAGAGGTCAGAGAAGGGACTTGAAATAGATAAGTAGATCTAACCATGAGAAGGTAGGGTTTCAATATAACACAGGAAGGGACAGACATGCAGAGAAAAGATGACTTCAAATGAAAGCTCAGTGGCTACTTGTTGCTATGTTGTTAACAAGATTCCTAATCAAATAAGGACCAATTTAGCTAATTTTGTTCTTTGTAATTTGTAATTTGTTGTTCAGTCCTTTCAGTAGTGCCCAACTCTTCATGACCCCTTTTGGAGTTTTCTTGGCAAAGATACTTGAATAGTTTGGCATTTCCTTCCTCAGCTAATTTTATAGATGAGAAAACTGAGGCACACAGGGTTAAGTGACTTAAGTCACACAGCTAGTAAGTGTCTGAGGTCACATTTAAATTCAGGTCTTCCTGACTCCAGATCTATAGTTCTTGCCACTGTACCCCATAGCTGAAAGTTTAATGAATAATGGTAATTAAAATGACATTTTATGTTTAAAATTTTTTCAAAGCACCCAACATATACCTTTTCATTTGATTCTTACAACAGCCATGTGAGGAAAAGAATGTCAGCTGTTTTGAAAATGGAGGAACTGAAACTCAGAGAGGTTAATGGACCTACCCATTTTCACAAGGAAATTAAGTATAGGGCACAGAACTTGAGCACAGATTTCTTCTGACTCCATATCCAATATTCTTTTGATTACATCATATTGTCTCTTTTAAAATTCCTCTGAAGTCCCTTCCAAAACTGAGAGTTTTTGGTTTTGTGATTTTTTTTTTAAACACAGTTTGGAAGAAGTTGAAGAATGAATGGATGGTAGGTGAGAGAGAACAGACAGTGAATAGAAAGTACTTTTTTCCAAAAAAAAAAAGAAAAAAAGGAGAGGAGGGTAAGGATGAAAAGAAAGTGATGAAATGATAGCTCTCATCATAGAAGAAAAAGTAGATGGCAAAAAGCACTCAGAGCAGCTCACAAATAGATTTAAAAAAAATACATAAAGCAATCATAGTGGCCCATGAGGAAGCTACTAGAAGAAAATCCCTCTCTAGTGGGTCTTATTTTTCCACCTAAAGTCTTTCTGGCTCAGTGCCATCCTTTAAGGTCCCCTCAGAAGGGAACTGATATCAAATTTGTCACGTGGACAGCACCTTGAGGTCCATGTGTATCCCTAACTCTCCCATAGGATCCTACAGACACCCTCTCAGAGTTAATTCCACACTGTGGTTTGGGCTTCCCCATTGAAAGCAAAAATACTCTGTGGCAACTGGACAGTAATACTCTTCTTATTGGTCTCATAATGTCCAAATCACTCAAAATAATAGTTGTGATCAACAAGGTTCAGATCCCTTTCTTTTCCATTGCATGGCTTCTTAAATGCAAGATGGGGAAATATATACAGATGGTAAGCCATCTAAAAAAGAATGGGAGGCATTAGTGGACTGAAAAATACATATTAGTCAGCAATTTGGCAAGGTAGCTAAAAATGATAACAAAATCTTGGGCTGCATTAAGAGAAATATGGTATAACTTACCAGGCTACTCTGCTCCAGGCAGGGTATATCTGGAGTATTGTCTTCAAGTATGAGTGCTTTACATTAAGGAAGACTTGATAAGTTGGAATATAAGGAAAAGTTTCCAGAGCTATGTAAGTGCAAGACTGTTCCTACAGTGATCCCAGATCTTCTGAAGAGGCATCTCATTCAGTAAAGCATAAAGAGAATTTCCTCAACTCAAAGTATTCTTTCTACATGCAACTATTCCAAGAGCACTTTGCCTAAATCTCTGCATATTTTCAACAAACATTTTAAGTAACTACGTGATAAGGAAGGAGATACAAAGATAAAACACGGAACATTGATTTTCACCAATGAATGTATGGAGAGCTTGGGGTAGGGGTGGGAGGGTGATGTAAACACAAGGAAGGAATAGCATTCATTTATATAGCATTTTAAGTTTTACAAAGCAATTTTCATACATTACCACACTTGACCTTCACAACAACTCTATTAAGTGTGTATTCTTATTATCCCCGTTCTACAGATTAAAAAATAAAATACAATAGACTGAGACAGGTAAAATGACTCACCAGGACCACAAAGCTAGTAAATAGGTACTGTACTAGATAGAGAATGAAGTATGGAGAAATAGGGGTGGGAAGAGACAGAGAGAGACAGAGAGATAGGAAAAGTTCTTATTAGATATATAATGTAAAAAGTAAAGTTTTAAAGATGGTGGAGTAAAGGCAGGAATTCACCTGAGCTCTCCCCCAAATCTCTACAAATACTTTTTAAAATGACTCTAAACAAATTCCAGAGCAGATGGAGTGGAGTGAAACAAATTTCCACCCAAGACCACTTGGAAGGTTAGCAGGAAAGGTCTGTTGCACCAGGGTGAGAGAGCAGTGCAGTCCAGCACAGGCCGCACCAGCACAGACCAGGCCCCAGAAAACCCAGAAAAGGAGTCAGGGTGACTGAATCACTGGCAGCAATGGCAGTTTCCAGATCTCTCAGCCCACAGACACCAAAGAAAACTGAGAAGGTTAGCAGGAAAGGTCTGTCATACCTGGGTAAGAGTAGAGCTCAGTTCAGCACAGGCTGTGCCAGCACAGTCCCAGCCACAGCAAACCAGGAACAGGCCATGGGAGTGATTGAATCAGCCTCAACAACAGCAGTGGCAGTTTCTGGAGCTCTCAGCCCACATATAGTAAGGGAGGGGTCGAACAGCTGGTCAGAAGGAAATTACAGAGGTCTTTTTGCTGGCACTGAAGCAGGACTCTGTTACTTTACCTGTACTCAGATCTGGAACCCAGTCCTAGGTGGCAGTCCCAGGGAGAGGAGGAGCACTAGAATAGAAGAGCTAGTGGAAACAATGGAGAGGGAACCCTCCTCACAGTTCCAGGGCAAAAAAAGAGTGCTTGTGGTCACTCACAGGTTTGAGCACAGGCCAGGAGAATGGCAAACACCTCTCCTTAGGTCATAACAGCTTGGAAGAACTAAAAACTTACAGGTACCTAGAAGAATTTCTGAAAACAGCCGCACAAAACCGCTGATGCTTGGGACCATGCACCAACCACCCTGGAAGCAGAGCCCTACTTTAACAAACAGTTCAAAGTCAAGTAATAGGCTGGGAAAATGAGCAAACAATGGGGAAAAAAAACTCTGACTATAGAAAATTACGATGGTGATAAGGAAGATCAAAATACATATTCAGAAGAAGTCAACAAAGTCAAAGCTTCTACATCCAAAGCCTCCAATAAAAATACGAATTAGTCTCAGGCCATGAAAAAGCTCAAAAAGAATTTTGAAAATCAAGTAAAAGAGGTAAAGGAAAAATTGGGAAGAGAAATGAGAGTGATGCAAGAAATCATGAGAAATGAATCAAAAGCTTGGTAAAGGAGACATTCACACACAGAAAAAAAAAATACTGAAGAAAATAATACCTTAAAAAACAGATGAGGCCAAATGGTAAAAAGAGGACCAAAAATCCAATGAGAAGAATGCCTTAAAAAGCAGAATTGGCCAAATGGAAAAGGAAATCCAAAAGCTCACTGGTGAAAATTATTCCTTAAAAATTAGAATGGAGCAAAAGGAAGCTAATGACTGTATGAGAAATCAAGAAACAATAAAATAAAACCAAAAGAATGAAAAAATAGAAGATAATTTGAAATATTGCATTAGAAGAACAACTGACCTGGAAAATAGATCCAGGAAAGAATTTAAAAATTATTGGACTATCTGAAAACCATGATAAAAAAAGAGCCTAGACATCATCTTTCAAGAAATTATCAAGGAAAATTGCCCTGATATTCTGGAACCATAGGGTAAAATAGACATTGAAAGAATCCACCAATCACCTCATGAAAAAGATTCCAAAAGGAAAACTCCCAACAATATTATAGCCACATTATTACAAGCAGCTAGAAAGAAACAATTCAAGTATCATGTAGCCACAGACAGGATAACACAAGATTTAGCAGCTTCTACATTAAGGGATTGGAGGTCCTGGAATATGATATTCTGGAGGGCAAAGGAGCTAGGATTACAATCAAGAATCACCTACCCACTGCAGCTAGGTGGTGCAGGGGATAGAGCACCGGCCCTGGCGTCAGGAGGACCTAAGTTCAAATCCGGCCTCAGACACTTGACACTTACCAGCTGTGTGACCTTGGGCAAGTCACTTAACCCCATTGCCTACCCAAAAAAAAAAATAATAATTTACCCAGCAAAATTGAGTGTAATCCTTCAGGGGAGAAAATGGATATTCAATGAGATAGAAGACTTTCAAACATTCTTGACGAAAAGATCAGAGCTGAATAAAAAATTTGACTTTCAAATACAAGACTCAAGAGAAGCATAAAAAGGTAAACAGAAAAGGGAAATCATAAGAGACTTAACAAAGTTAAATTGTTTATATTCCTACATGAGAATATAATATTTGTAACTCACAAGACCTTTCTCATTATTAGGATAATTAAAAAGAGTATATATAGACAAAGGGCACAGATGTGAGTTGAATATGAAGGGATGATATCTAAAAAAATAATATTAAGGGTGAGAGAGGAATGTACTGGAAGAAAAAGAAAGGGAGAGGTAGAATGGGGCAAATTATCTCACATAAAAGAGGCAAGATAAAACTTTTACAGTGGAGGAGAAGAGGGGAGAAGTGAGGGGAGTGAGTGGACCTTACTCTTATCAGAATTGGCTTGAAGAGGGAATAATATACACACTTAATTGAGTATAGAAATCTATCCCTACCCTACAGGAAAGTAGGAAGGGATGGGGATAAGAGAAGAGGTAGGGGGTGATAGAAGGGAGGTCAGATTGGGGGAGGGGTAGTCAGAAACAAAACACTTCTGAGGAAGGAGAGGGTGAAAGGAGAGAAAGAATACAATAAATAGGGGGGCAAGGAAATAGAATGTAGGGAAATACAGTTAGCAATAGTAACTGTGAAAAAAATTTTGAAGCAAGTTGCTCTGACAAAGGCCTCATTTCTCAAACATACAGAAAACTAAGTCAAATTTATAAAAATAAGAGCTATTCCCTGATGGATAAATCATCAAAGATATGATAAGCTTTCAGATGAAGTAATCAACGCTATCTATAACTATATGAAAAACTATATGAAAAAATATTCTGACTCACTATTGATTGGAGAAATGCAAATTAAAACAATTCTGGGGTACTACCTCATATGTATTAGATTGACCCATAGGACTGAAAAGGAAAATGAAAAATGGTGGAGGAAATGTGAGGAAAATGAGACATTAATGCACTGTTGGTGGAGTTGTGAACTGATTCAACCATTCTGTAGAGCAATTTGAAACTATGCCCAAAGGGTTATAAAACCGTGCAGACCCTTTGAGCTAGCAATACCACTACTAGGTCTGCATCCCAAAAGAGATTAAGAAAAAAAGATTATGATAATAAGAAGACTTTTATTCAAATAGTACTCCTAGACCTTATGTACTTCAGATAATTGCTATTCAAATTAAGCAGGTTTGATATAAGGAACTCTTCATTCTTTATAGACAATTAACAAATATCTACCTCTCATAAAAACCTAACAACAAATGTCTCCAGGCAGATTTTGAGCTCCATTTGGGATGGGGACCATATCTTATGCTATTTTTGTATCTCAGGTATAAGCATATTTTAAGTGCTCAAGCGACTGTCAAGAACAACGTAGCACAGTGCATAGAGTGTTAGCCTTTGAATCCGGAAGGCCTACATCAATATGAATTTTCTCGATTACTCTGCGACCTTGGGTAAGTTAATTAATCTCATGGAGCCTCAGTTACCTCCTCTGAGTAAGAGATTTCAGAGATTTGTATAAGGTCCCCTAGGTCTAAATTTTCGAACCTATGAAAATTTATTGAGTAGTCATAGGATTTTTGATAATATGGGGACATTAAAATATCACATTACATAGAAATTTTTCAAAGCAAAGTCTTCAAAAAAAGTTTATATTAGACACATAGCAAATGTTCAATAATTAACTGATAACTAATGGACACTCTTTCTCTCTAGATAGAGAGATATGGATATAGATATTTAGGTCTAGATTGATAATTAATGGACTCCTATATTCCAAGCCTAGAGCTAAATAATTATTTCAATCAATATAAATTAATGATGATATTATAATATCCTTACAAAGATATGGATAATAACTTGGCTATAGTGTGAAGAGAATTTGTTCTAGAGTCAGAAGATCCCAGTTCAAATTCTATCTCCAATTAACTAGCTGTGTGAGCTTTAACAAGTCATTTGACCAATCTGAGGCTCAGTTTCCTCATCTGTAAAATAAGAATAATAATTACTGATGTCATATCCTTGATAATCATATTGTCAAGATAAAATGAATAATTATTTGTTAAATCCAATCATCATAATCTAGAAATGATGGTTATAGTAGCTAGAAAGCAAGTAGTCAGGAAGATGAGGCCTGGCTTTGACACATACTGACTGTGTGACCTTGAGCAAGTCACTCTTAGAACGTTAGACAATTTTCTAAGTTGTAACACAGATGCTGAACTTCATAGATAGAGTTCTTCACAGGGAACCCATTATACCAGAAAAAGAAAAAAATCATAGGTCTGGTCAAAAGTAATAATAATAAAAATTTAACTTGAATGCAAGCTCACTGAGTATAGGTACTGTGACCAATTTAAATTTGTTGTAACTGTACTTTCTGGTGTTATTTCAAGGACAGTCAGTGACCATGATTTATGATTTTTAAAAAATTTCCATCAAATCAATCAATAAATAAATCAAAAAACATTTTGAGTTCCTCTCATGTATCATTTTTAAAAGCTATTTATCAACTGCTATTTTTATTAGCTTTTATAATTCAATTATTTTTTAAATGTTTCTATAGTATGAAGAACTCTGCCCAGGAGTATCAAATATATCTATCCAGAATGGACCCATGAATCCAGAGCACAGAACAGAAGGAAATAAATGAGTATCAAGCACAAATCAAACCTGACATCTCCTCACCCCCCCACCATTCCCCCAAAATGAAGAGGTCAAATTCTTTGCTGTACACATGGTAAGAGAATTATTAAAATTGTTAATATATCAATGACTTGAACATAACAATCTTCCCTAGGATGTCGAATAGTTATTTGAATGGAACTTTGGGTGCATTAAATAGTAAAGAAGTACTTTGAAAGAACATACTTTGGGTTACGTGACATCATTAACTTTCTGAAATGTGCAGAGCAGAACACAATAAAAATCTAAAATTATTTTGGGATGAACTTTCTACTGGTAATAAGTAGCCTTTTTATGATGGAGAAAAAATGCTTTGAAACATGCAACTTTCAGATTTACATAATTGATAAAACACTAAGAAAGAAGTATTATATACTTTGTACAAAGTGAACCTTAAATGCCTCATTTAATGGGTCCTGGCTGAATATTTTTCCTTGTTCCACAAATGTTCAAAAACCTTTACAATAAAAGACTTTAATTATCTCATCCCCTGTAAACCTTCCTACCAAAGAATGTGCAGTTAAGCTTCAATAATATTTCTTTATAGCACCTCCAGAACAAGCAGAGATCCCCTTGGGGGTTTCTGGGAATTCTGAAATTGTTTAACTTTTTCTCTGCGTGCAGGTCAAACCATTTGACCAACAAAGCCACCAGCTGCTGGCAAGCCCTTTATTTCCCCCTTGATAATCACTAGAATGATACTGAGTTGTCTTTATTAATCTCCATTGTCATAAATGAAAAATGGGAATTTTGAATTTACTATGAGTGTAATGCCAAACTCAACATAGAACCTGAGAAAAACATTACCATGTATGCCCCAATTCCCAAGACATTTTTCTTCATATGTCAATTTTGGAAATTTTATGAATCCTTTCAGACCATTAGGAAACTGTTTGGGAAGATATTGTGTTAAGGGACCACTTAAATGAATTTCCTTTTGTCCGTGGATCACATATCCCAACATATAATCAAACATTTTAAGAATAGCAATAAAATAACATGAACTGAAATTTCCTATCTCTGAGATTTGTGATAATTTGCACAGAGACTAGACTAATACTTAGACATATCCTATCTATGGAAAAGTTTTGCTATTAGAAACTTCATAGAATAAACAAGATTGCAAATGAAGTGTTTAAGTGGTTTAAAACAACAAACTGACTTTAGGTGCATTAGAGTAGACGTATCAAACATACCAAGACCAGTACAGCCTGGATCAGTTTAAAATGTAACTGTGAAGTGCTTAACTAAATAAATAAAAGGACAATACAACAAAGATAATGTTAATTTGTGGTTGGTTATCTAAGTCAATATGAGGCCAGCAGGCATTCATTTCTATTTGTTTGACATCACTGCTCTAATAAGTAGGATTTGTCTGTTACTTATGTCAAAGTGGTAAAACCTCATTTCTTTGAAAATATCTTGAAGTTCAAATGAGGGATGGTCTGGTTGACTGGCTAAATGCCTAGTCTTAGTGGTCAAAAAAAAAAAACCTGAATAAAAGTTCTGATTCTGACTCTTTCTAGTTGTGGGGCTGTGGGCAAATCATTGAAATATCTCTGTGCCCTAGGCAACTGTCTAAGACTTAGTTACAGAATATTTACAAATTTACCTCAATAAGGGGTGTTTCCATTCTAGGGATTCCCTACATCAATGAATCTTTAGTCTGGATAATATCATCATCAACATCATCATCATGATATAGACTTTTTATTAATTGAGAATGACTTACCTTTCACATGAAAATCTCAAATAATACCCTTGGGAAAGGTGTCTTGGAATTATAAATGGAATAACTCTTCTCCAAATGGAAGGGAAAAAACATAAATTTATGGTAAGTTGAGAATTGACATTGTCTATTGTGTAAAATGAATTGAATGTACCAATGGTTGACTATTATAAGGTATTAAGGTGGAATATCAATATAATATATAGTTTTGATATATATTTACAAGAGTCTATTTTTTAAACCTTACCCTAATCTCCTGGAATTGAAACTGATCCCAAGAGGTAAGTTGGTTCTTTGATGAATCTTTAGCTAATGTCTCATGATCAGAACATCAGCTAATATTGAAGGTTCTTTGAACTCAAAGATGATAGGGATCTGACATTAGCAGATACAGTGAGTTTTAGAAGAAGTTATAATAAATCACTATTCCTATTGTGATCAACGGTGTGCATTAGTGAAATGGCTAACTGGGCCCAATCTTTAGTCAGAAAACAGAAGGACGGTACCTGTACACTGGCCTTGAAAGTGTAACTTCATTAGTACAAAGAAGCTATGCTATAAAGATAACTGAGTTAAGTGGCAAGTGACAAGTAAGGTAATGGACATTAATTGAGAAGCAATGAAGCATATCCTGTGTTAACATTCTTCATGGTGCCATTATAATAAGAATTTAGGGAAGAGATTGACAGGGAAGAGATTGGAAATTTGAATTTTATATTTAAGCTAGTAGTCCTAGTGGTCACTCCATCTATTCATCAATCAATTAACAAACATTTTGGGCAGCTAGGTGGCACAGTGGATAGAGCACTGGTCCTAGAGTCAGGAGGACCTGAGTTCAAATCCAGTCAATAATAAGTGTTATGTGACTCTGGGCAAGTCACTTAACACCAATTGCCTCACCAAAAAAAAAAATAGTAATAATAATAATAATGATAATTAAATAAAAAAATAAACTGGGGCAGCTAGGTGGCAAAGTGAATAGAGAACCAGCCCTGGAGTCAGAAGGACCTGAATTCAAATCTGGCCTCAGATACTTGATACATACTAGCTGTGTGACCCTGGGCAAGTCACTTAACCCCAATTGCCTCATGAAAAATAAAATAAACTGTCATTTTATCTATGAAAAAAACAATTAACAAACATTTTTAAGCACATACTCTGCACTAGGCATTGTGATAATTTAAGTAATATAAACACAAAAATAAGACAGTCCCTACTCTCAAGGAACTTATATTCTATAGTAGGAGACAAAATGTTTATGTATATTTGTTCATCTACTTGACACATAGTAAGCCCTTAATAAATGGTTCTTTATTAATGTATTATTATATGTTATATATAAGAAGTATATAGCATGAATGAAAAACTCATACACACGTATATGTATACATGAATAGGTTATCACCACCCACAAAATTATGGAAAACAATAGAAGCTTGTGATTGACTTAGAATTTATGAGCCAAAGAAACCTGCCTGATTACATTAAAGGGAGAGAGGGAATCAATTGTGAAAAGACCAACTACCTACATGCAATACCCTCACATTTATATGTAGCCATACATATTTATGTGTGTATATATTTGTATAATATCAACTTCTATTGCACAAGACAGATACAAAATAAGTACAAGCTAAACTAGGGTAAGATAAAAATAGTTGGGAGCAAAGGAAGGGCCCCATGTACAAGGTGACTTTAAGTGAGGAGAACTTGAACTAAGTTGACTGACGGTTCTATGAGAAAAAAAGATGATGAATGGAAAAATATTACGGAGGTAAAATTAACAAAATTTGGCAATTAATGGTGTGTGTGTGTGTGTGTGTGTGTGTGTGTGTGTGTGTGTGTGTGGGTGGGTGGGTGGGTGGGTGGGTGTGGGTGTGTATGAAAGACTATTATGATTCTAGGAGGACTCCTAGGTTGTGAACCTAGGTGACTAGAAGAATGGCCATGCCCTCAGAAGTCAGGAGACATTTGTTATTAATTCAACTCGACTAGCTTTCATTAATTATCTACTGTGTGCAAGGCACTTTCTTCGACTTGGATACAGAGTAGAAATAATGACACTGCCCAATGACCTTCATCTGACTATAATCTCATAATGGAGATATATCATGCACAAAAATAACTAATACAAATAAGAATATATTAAGTGTAGAGGTACACACAAACTGAGAAACAAAAGAGGGATCACCACCAGCTAAGATAATTTGAGAAGGACTTATGGAGGATGCTGCCTTTGAATCAGACCTTGAAGGAAAGGAAAGATTTCAAAAGACAGAGGTAAAAGATAAAGTATATTAAGGGCTGAATGGGGCAGCTAGGTGGTACAGGGGATAGAGTGCTGGGCCCACAGTCAGGAAGACCTGAATTAAAATCTGGCCTCAAACACTTACTAGCTATGTAACCCTGGGCAAGTCACTTATACCTGTTTGCCTCAGTTTCCTCATCTGTAAAATGAGCTGGAGAAGGGAATGGCAAACCACTCCAGGATCTTTACCAAGAAAACCCTAAGTGGGGTCACAAAGAGTTGGATATGACTAAAATGACTTAACAACAAAAACAGGGTCTCAATAGGTAGCCTGGAACGAGACTATAGAAGGCTTCAAATGCTATATCAAGGAGTTTATACCTTTTTTTTTTTTTAATGGATAATGGAGAACCACAAAAAGTTTTTGCAGGATAAAGATGTGATCATTCCAGTTCATTAAGAAGACTAATTTACCTTCTATATAATAGGTACATTGAAAAGGGGGGAGACTAGGGGGCAGCTAGGTGGAAAAGTGATGGAGCACTACTCTGTATCCAGGTCTAAGAAAGTCAGGAGGACCTGAGTTCAAATTCAACCTCAGACCAAACACTTGACACTTACTAGCTGTGTGACCCTGGGCAAGTGACTTAACCCCCCAATTGCCTAAAAATAAAAATAAAGGGGGGGAGACAAGAGACAACAGAGGTGGATTAAGAGTTTAATACAATGTCATAATGTGATATGACTTGGTAGATTCTCCTATTTCCCCACAAAAGGAATTGTTTTTCCCTAAAAGGCAAGAAAGGTATCTCTGGATTCTGATTTGTACTTTCTCCCCCTCTATACAGCTTTCTGGTGACCTTAGAATATGAAAAAGTCCTACTTATGGAATTAGGACCCCTTAAACTTGGTGGATGTCTGAAGACTACATGAGTCATACACTTAATCTGCTAATCAGACAAGTTTTCATATGAAGACAAAGGTTCTACAGATGTGTGCCACTGTGTCCTTCTTGTATATATCTTTGCCCTGTTAGGGCAAAATAAAGCTCCTTTCATTAACTGTTCAATAACTTCTGAATGTCTCATTTAAAACCTAAATCAAAACTACACTAAGTGTATGCTGGCATCAGGTTTACCCCTAACACATAGGTATTCATAATACCGCCTCAAGACAGGGAGTTTAATTAAGAGGCTTTTACAATAGTTCAAGTGATGAGGTTATGAACTTTTAAAATAAGTGTGAGTAGGACTGATTTGAAAGTATTAAGCTAAAACGTTCCATTCATTGAAACAGTTTCTGTATTGACCATTTGTTTATGCCAAAAATAGTGTCAAGGTTTGAGGATTAAATTCCTTCAGATTCCCCAAAGGAAGATTTAATTTTTACTTTACTTGATTCTCATAAAATCCTGGTACACTTTTAAATTTTAATTGGTTAGGTTGTGGGGTAGGAGGGAAACAAAATACAGAAGGCATTTAAAGACAAATATATTGCTGTTTGGGGATTTTGCCATTGGGCTACCATTGATGAGAAGGTAAACCACAGTCTATGGACAAGAGGATAGAACGCATAATCAGATTTGTGGAGGGGGTGGATAGAACATACAATTTGCCTATAATTGCCATTTATAGATTATCTCTAGCATTTCTTCCACCTGAATTACTGAAGAATAGAACTCAAGTATGAGCATTTGATAAAGACTTTATGAGGACTATACATCTTCATCAATCTGCCATGACAATAGTCAACAAAAAGATTTTTAATGGTTCCAGTATCTGGCAAGATGTCGTGGGTCAAGCTCTAACTGCAGACACAGCACTTGAAGCAACACCAGGGCTTCTCATAAAGTATTCTTACCATTCTTGCATTAATATCATGTCCATAGGGACTCTACATCAGCAAATTGGCTTTGAACATCGTAAAAGTCAGTAAGACAGAAAAGATATCTACATGAGGTCTCTGCTTTAGAGAAAACTAGAACAACTCCCGTGCTTCCATTTTTAAAAAGAATTTATTTGAGACATTAATAAATTGGGACTGCAGAAGGGGTATGCTAGTGTCAGCTTGAAAGGCTGGTGAAAGCTGATTGTTAAATTTCCATTATAAGAATTTAAACCTTGAAAACTGGCAAACATTACAAATCAGGGCTTGATTTACTGTTTCATTGGTTGTCTAGATTTAAGGTGTTGGAGAAAATGTTAATAATGCAAATTAAACTTAAAAGTGTGTTGTACACACATTTTTCTTAATTCTATTTCCTTCCATTTTATAACTATTCCCTATTTATCCTCAAAATAGCTTGTTTGTACCTATTTCTTTTCTTGCTTTCTCTCCCATTAGATCCTAAGTTCCTTGAAGGCAGGTACTATTTTTTGCCTCTTTTTTATATCCTCAGTGCTTAGCAGAGTGCCTGGCATGCAGTAGGCACTTAGTAAATCTTTATCGACTGACTGATACTCCAGAATAACAGGCATAATCTGATTGCTTAAATCTAGAAACTGTATGTAACAGACAAGCTCCTGGAGAGCAGGGGCTGTTATGACTGCTAAGTGGCGCCAGAGGGCAGAGAGCACCAGGACTGTCAGGAAGACCTGAGCTCTAGCCTCAAACACTTCCTAGTGGTGTGACCCTGGGCAAGTCACTTCACCTCTGTTTGCTTCAGTTTTCCCATCTATAAAAGGGGGATAAACACCTCTCTCTCAGGTTGTTGTGAGGATCAAATGGGAAAATAATTGTAAAGTGTTTTGTACGGTGCCTAGTACATAGTAGGTGCTTTATAAATGTTAACCATTATAATTATTTCATTTATATATTTGTTTCCCCAAAGCCTATCTCAGTGGTTGGCATATAGTAGGATCTTGGTGATTAAAAAATCATTTATTTATTGATGGGTTCCCATTGCTTATCTGTGTTAATATTGTCAGAGTGATGAACTGGAGTGTTTTAAGAAAGGCAAAAAGAGTGGATAGAGCACTGGCCCTGGAGTCAGGAGGACCAAAGTTCACATTCAGCCTCAGACACTAACTAGCTGCATGACCCTGGGCAAGTCACTTAATCTCATTGCCTCGAGAAAAAAAAAAAAGCAAACAGGATGATTAAGGATCTCAAGGTCATGTGATAGTTGAAATAGATGAATAAATTGAAAAAAACTAAAAAACTGAGACTGTTTCCAGGGGTGGAGAACCTGTGGCCTTCTAGGTCCTTGGGTGTGACCTTTTCACCAAGTCCAAGTTTTACAGACAAATCCTTTTATTAAGAGGATTTGGTCTGTGAAGTTTAGATTCAGTCAAAAGGCCACACTTGAGGACCTAGAGAGCCACATATGGCCTAGAGGCCACAGGTTCCCCACCCCTGGAGCCTGAAGAAGTGAAATCTTAGGAGGTACATGACAGCTGCCTTCAAGTATGTGAAGGAACAAAGAGTTCAACAAAGGACTTGGATTTGAGCCATTTGGCCATAATAAAAGATAGAACTAGGAACATTCCTAGTTCTTACTAGCTGTGTGACCCTGGGCAAGTCATTTAACCCCCCAATTGTCTAAAAAATAAAATAAAATAAAGGAGGGAAGACTAGAGATAACAGAGATGGATTAAGAGTTTAATACAATGTCATAATGTGATATGACTTGGTAGATTCTCCTATTTCCCCACAAAAGGAATTATTTTTCTAAAGGAATCTAAAGGAACTTAATCCGCATACAACCTTGACACTATTTTTGGCATAAACAAATGGTCAATACAAAAACTATTTCAATGAATGGAACTTTTTAGCTTAATATTTCAAATCAGTCCTACTCACACTTGTTTTAAAAGTTCATAACCTCATCACTTGAACTATTGTAAAAGTATGAGTTACAGGAAGGAAAATTCAGGTTGAATATGAAGAAAAACTTCCTAACAATCAGAGCTCCCCAGAACTGAAATTGATGGGGATGGAATCTGGACCCCTAAAAGGAAAAGACCATGTCTTTGGGACCTGGACCCCAAAACCCCTGAACCCAGATCTCTGCTGTTCACCTGAGGCACCCATCCCATCCCAATCAATAATCCATTCAAGTGTCCTTTCACTGTGGCTCTCAGGCCACTTAACTCCCTCAGTTGTCTGCATCTGGCCCACCCCAGGTTACTTGCCACTCCTTAATCCCATCCAGATCTTCCCACAGTCTTTCTGTATAAAAGTACCAATTTTATCCTCATCAAATGTGCAGATTCTTAAAATCCGGCCCACTTATATTGGTGTCACAAATACCACAGATTTACTGGCAATGTCCCCCACCCAACCATTATCTTAATAAACTCTCTACTTGGACTAAAAGAAGGTTTGAGTGGTCAAATTCTTTTGAGGCAGACTCCTGCCCTTTACCTTTGCATTCTGGGGTTTCCAGCACCTCTCAACTGAAAAATGGGCTAATTCCCTAAGAGGGAATTTGTTCTCCCTTGTTTGTTAACCAAAAGATTGATGATTGCTCTTCAGGGATGATATAGAAGAAATTTTTGTTCTGGTACTTTTTGGACCAAGTGCCCTCTGGAGTCACTTACAACTCTGATATTCTTTGTTGTTGTTTAGTTGTTTTTCAGTCATGTTCAACTCTTCATGACTCCATTTGGGGTTCTTTTGGCAAAGATACTGGAATGGTTTGTCATTTTCTTTTCCCGCTCATTTTATAGATGAGGAAACTGAGGCAAACTGGGTTAAGTGATTTCCCCAGGTTCACACAGATGGTTAAGTATCTGAGGCCAGCTTTGAACTCAGGAAGATAAGATTTCCTGACTCCAGGCCTGGCATACTATCAATTGCACAACCTACCTTTGGTAATTTGCTAAGCAATTGTCCCACAGCATCTATTTTCGTTTAAAACACAAAATTATCTCATATTTGAGCATTGTAAGGACCATCAAAAAAGAGGCAGCATGGAGTAGGGGGCTAAGGGGGAAGAAAAACAGGGTTCAAGAGACCTGGGTTTAAATTCTATATCTGCCATTAATTAGCTTGGTCACCTTAGGCAAGTCATTTAGACTCTGGGCTACAGTTTTCTCCTTTATAAAATGAGGACATTAAGTTAGATATTACATGATACCTTTTTGCTTAAAATCCCTATGATTCTATGTGAACATTCAATTCCTTTGCTTTTCCATCTGACAATACTAATATGTACGAATGGAAGACATTGTAACAACTATTCCCCTTTTATCACTGAAGCAGAATGGTGGCCCGTGCATCTAAAACAGTCCAGTAACCATATGATGGGGGAGGAGTCTTGAGTAGCTATAGATCACAGAACGGTGACATCCAAGCCTGATGACATAGCTCCCAGATGTGAACAAGGATGAATAATCCCCAGAGATCAGGGAAAGGAAACTAACTTGAGTAGGTTTACAGCTGCATCATAGATAAGAGCACTAATCTTGAAACGAGGAAGTCTTGGACACAAAGACTACCTCTAACACCAGCTGCATGTGCAAGTGGAAATCACCTCTCCGATCCTCAATTTTAAATCTGTGAAATGGAGCAAAAAATACCTGTAGTACCTATCTTTCAGGTTTGTTGTAAGCCCCAAATAAAATAGTTATGCAAAGAATTTTTCAAACTCTTAAGAGCTATAGAAATGCCAGTTATTATTTCTTAGGGCAGCTAAGTGGAGCAGTGAATAGAGTCCGAAGCCAGGAATCTAGAAGACTCCTCTTCTTGTGTTCAAATCTGTCCTCAGAAACTTAACTACCTGTGTGACCCTGGGCAAGTCACTTAATCCTGTTTGTCTCAGTTTCTTCATCTATAAAAAGAGCTGAAGAAGCAAACAGCACACCACTACAGTATCTTCACCAATAAAACCCCAAATGGGATCATGAAGAGTCAGACATGACTGAAAACAATTGAACAACAACAACAACAAAAAAAAATAGTAACTATCAAGTAGACACTAGTTTGAGATTCCACAGTGCTTGGAAGGAATATTCTTTTTTTTTTTTTTTTTTTTTTTACAAAATTGTTAGGTCATAGGGCTTTAAGGGTGATTTTTTTTCTTCTTTTTCAATATTATCGTTCAGTATTCTCTGTAACAGAATAAATGCCAACTGCCTTTTTTTTTCACCAATTTTGAATGCTCTGAATGAAAACTAACCAACAATTCTTGAATTTATATTTATGATAACGCCAACTAATCTCTACACATGTGATTTCCCACTTCTCTCATTTCCTTAGTACTCAGTCCATGGTTCCAAGATTCAACTCTCACAACCAGAGCACATTCTAAGAATCTTCATTCGTATACACAAGATGTGCAAAAGTTGCTAGGCTTCCATTGGCAGCAGAGTAGACTAATTTACTGCTTGTTGGCATTTTCAAGAACTGCTATTGAACAGATTTTTTTTTTTAAATGTTGGGATCCTTTGTCCATGAAGAGGAGACATAAAACACCTCAAATGTTTCCACAATTCTAATTAGGCTATGCAGACTCTAAGATGGAAAAAAAAAGTTTGAAAATTATAGAAGTTATTACAAGGTCTTGGAAATGTATACAAGGAAACAAAGCTGACACATTTCACTTGAGGATTAGTCAGGATCGGGGGCAGCTAGGTGATGCAGCGGATAGAGAACCGGCCCTGGATTCAGGAGGACCCGAGTTCAAATTCAGCCTCAGACACATAACACTTACTAGCTGTGTGACCCTGGGCAAGTCACTTAACCCCCATTGCCCAACCAAAAAAAAAAAAAAAAAAGGATTAGTCAGATTACCCATAGTTTTCAGGAGCTTTTAGTAAAAATACCAGCTAACATTCATAGAATAAATAAACAACCAGGCTTTTTAGAATATTTTAATCTAGAATAAATCTTCACTATTTCCAGTATGGAAAAATTATCATTGTTTAGGAGAAGGGAGTTCTGCTGTGGAACTATTAAGTATGCAGACAGAATATTTAGTACCTGTAATGGTTTTGTTTCCTGTTGAAATACCAGTTAGAGGGGTGGAGCCAAGATGGTGGAATAAAAGCAGGGACTTGCCCGAGCTGTCCCCCAAACCTCTCCAAATACCTGTAAAGGTGACTCTAAACAAATTCTGGAGCAGCAGAACCTACAAAATGACATAGTGAAACAAATTTCCAGTCCAAGACAACCTGAAAGGTCAACAGGAAAGGTCTGAGAGAGGAGCACAGTCCAGTGCAAATGAACCAGTACAGACTGGGCCCCAGAGCAGGCCTCAGGGGACTGAATCACTGGCAGCTGTGGCAGTTTCCAGACTTCTCAACCCACAAACACCAAGACAACCTAGAAGGTTAGTATGAAAGGTCTGTTGGACCTGGGTGAGAGAGGAGCACGGTCTGGCCCCAGCCCTGGGGTGGCAGCGGAGGTGGTGGCAGCAACGGAAATGGCAGCAGCAGCTGCTTCTAGAACTCCCTGCCCACAGAAGGTGGGGGGATTGAGCTGCTAATCAGAAGGTGATTGCAAGGTTCTCTTTGCTGGTACTGAGGAAGGACTCTCTTGCTTTGCCCATGCCTGGATCTGGGTTGCAGTCCTGGGTGGCAGTCCTTGGGTGAAGAGGAGCTCTGGCATGGCATAGCTTGTGTTGGCAGTGGAGAGGGAATTGTCCTCACAGTTCCAAGGCAGAAAAGAGTGCTTGCGGTCACTCACAGACCAGAGCATGGGCCAGGAAAGGAGTAAACACCTTTCCTTTGATCAAACCACCCCAGAAGAACTGAAAATTTACAGGTCCCTAGAAGTGTCTCTGAAAACAGCTGCACAAAACCCCTGAAGCTTGAGACAGTATACCCTCCACACTAGAAGGAGAGCCTTACCTTAACAAAGAGTTTAAAAGTCAAGTAGTTGGCTGGGAAAATGAACAAACAGTAGAAAAATACTCAGACTATAGAATCTTACTTTGATGACAAAGAAGATCAAAACATACAATCAGAAGACAGCAAAGTCAAAGCTCCTACATCCAAAACCTCCAACAAAAATATGAATTGGTCCCAGGTCATGGAAGAGCTCAAAAAGGATTTTGAAAAGCAGGTAAGAGAAGTAGAGGAAAAATTGGGAAGAGAAATGAGAGTGATACAAGAAAATCATGAAAAACAAGTCAACAGCTTGCTAAAGGAGACCCAAAAAAATACTGAAGAAAATAACACCTTTAAAGATAGACTAAGCCAAATGGCAAAAGAGGTCCAAAAAGCCAATGAGGACAAGGATGACTTAAAAAGCAGAACTGGCCAAATGGAAAAAGAGTTCAAAAAGTTCACTGAAGAAAATAATTCCTTAAAAATTAGAATGGAGCAAATGGAAGCTAATGACTCTATGAGAAATCAAGAAACAATAAAATAAAACCAAAAGAGTTAAACAAAATAGAAGACAATGTGAAATATCTCATTGGAAAAATAACTGACCTGGAAAACAGATGCAGGAGAGATAATTCAAAAATTATTGGATTACCTGAAAGCCATGATCAAAAAAAGAGTCTAGACATCATGTTTCAGAAAATTTTCAAAGGGGCAACTAGGTGGTGCAGTGGATAGAGCACCAGCCCTGGAGTGAGGAGCACCTGAGTTCAAATCCAGTCCCAGACCAGACACTTAACACTTACTAGCTGTGTGACCCTGGGCAAGTCACTTAACCCCAATTGCCTTACACACACCCAAAAAAAAATATATGTATATATATGTATATATGTATATCAAGAAAAACTGCCCTGATATTCTAGAAGGAGAGAGTGAAATAGAAATTGAAAGAATCTACTCATCACCTCCTGAAAAGAGATCCCAAAAGGAAAACTCCCAGGAATATTATAACCAAATTCCAGAGTTCCCAGGTCAAGAAGAAAATATTGCAAGCAGCCAGAAAGAAACAATTCAAGTATCATGGAGCCACAGTCAGGATAAGACAAGATTTAGCAGCTTCTACATTAAGGGATTGGAGGGCCTGGAATATGATATTTTGGAGGGCAAAGGAGCTAGGATTATAACCAAGAATCACCTACCCAGCAAAATTGAGTATAATCCTTCAGGGGAGAAAATTGATATTCAATGAGATAGAAGACTTTCAAACATTCTTGATGAAAAGACCAGAGCTGAATAGAAAATTTGACTTTCAAATACAAGGCTCAAGAGAAGCATAAAAACAGGATAGAGAAATCATAAGGGACTTAAAAATTTCTATATAGACAGAGGGCACAGGGTGAATTAAATATGAAGAGATGATATCTAAAAAATAAAATTAAAGGGTGAGAGAGGAATGTACTGAAGGAAGGAAAAAGGAGGAGGTAGAATTGGGATAAATTATCTCACATAAAAGAAGCAAGAAAAAAGGTTTTACAGTGGAGGGGAAAGTGGGGGAGTTGAGAAGGAATGAGTGAATCTTACTCTCATAAGATTTGGCTTAGGGAGGGAATAATGTACACACTCAATTGGGTATGTAAATCTATCTTACTCTACAGGAAAATAGGGGGGAAGGGGATATGAGAGAGAGGTATGGTAGAAGGGAGGGCAGATTGGGGGGGTAATCAGAAACAAACAGTTTTGAGGAGGGACAGGGTCAAAGGAGAGAATAGAATAAATGGAGGGGGCAGGATAGGAGGGAGGGAAATATAGTTAGTCTTTCACAATATGAATATTATGTAAGTGTTTTGCTTGACTACACATGTATAACCTATACTGAATCACTTACCTTCTTAATGGGGTTGGGGGTGGGGAGATAGGAAGGGAGAGAATTTGGAATTCAAAGTTTTAAAACAAATGTTAAAAATTGTTTTTACATGCAACTGGGAAATATGATATACAGGCAATGGGTGTAGAAATCTGTCTTGCCCTACAGGAAAAAGAAGGGGAAGGGGATAAAAGAAGGAGGGGGAGATGATAGAAGGGAGGCAGATTGGGGGAAGAGGTAATCAGAATGTATGCCATCCTGGGGTGGTGAGAGGGAAGAGATGGGGAGAAAATTTGGAACTCAAAACCTTGTGGAAGTGAATGTTAAAAACTAGAAGTTAATTAATTAATAATAAAAAAGAAATACAAGTAAGAGTTTCACAAGGAGTCTGACTTTTGACTTCTAAGTAGAGTTTGTCTTGGTTGCTCTAGGATTTTTGTTTCTTTCTTTTTGGAAGGTGATTAGGGAAGCTAACCTCAGTAGCAACCTGTGCAGAATGAAAAATACATTTGGTGGGAAGGGGTGAATCAATGTGCCTTGAGCATCAACAGTATCAAAAATCCTTTCACTTCCTCCATCTATGTTGTTCAGATTGCTAGCCATCAAAGGCCATGTCAAAAGGCACCAGAAGACCCTTTAAATGTGTTATTTGATCTAAGTAAAAAGAGCTACTAAGATCTTTCTGCTTCCACTTCTTCTCTGACATCAGAGCCAACCACTTATACCATTCTCTCCCCCTTGCTTATTGCTTACAAAGCTCATTAGGCTTATAACCTCTTAGATCTAGAGTAGGAAGATAATTCAGAGGTTATTTAGTCCAAACTCTTCATTCTACAAATGAGGAAACTAGAATATAGTGAAGTCATGTGACCAGTTCAAAGACATACAGACAGTAAGCATCTGAGATGAAATTTGAACCCAGTTCCCCTGATTCAAGTCAGTAGTCTTTCCATAATACCATAGTGCCATTACCTATAAATCTCATACCCTGTTGGAATCATCAATAGATCTCTAGTACATTCTCTCACCTTCCACCATTATCCCAGTACCTGGTTGCATGCCCTCATTTCCACTCTTTTTCCTGCCTTTATTATCAGAGACATCAATAATCACAGTAATGGTCCTTCCAAATAAATAATAGACTTTATAGAATTTAGAGCTAACAAATGTTAGATGTCATCTAACCTAAATCATTCTTTCTTTATTGGGGGGAGAGGGTCAGGAGGGGCAGTGGGGTCATCTCCCTATCTCTTTCAGGATAGAAGTGCAGCAGCTATTCATGTGCCTGCACTCTAATGATCAGCACAGAAACTTTGACCTACCCCATTTTTCCCACCTAGGTGAGTTTGCCCTTCTTTAGGTAGCCTGGTGGCCCTCTGCTCTCAGGGGTTCAGCATATATGTGCAGGAATTTGTCTGGATGTCTAATTGATTTTAGCCATACTGTAGCTCAGAACTCTAGAGTTTGAGTAATCAATCCACCAGTTTTAGGTCCTCAGTAGCAGGAATCACAGGTGTTCACCACTAAATTGGTAATTAATTTATGGAATTATGAAATTGGGCATTCATTGGTTCTTTGGGTACTCACCAGGAAAGACCATGATGGCAGCAGGAAGCAAGGTTTCAATCACACTTTAATAAGGCACACAGTGTGTAGGGGCAAATGGCACAGAAAGTAGAGACAAGTGGTTAAAGTGGGGGGTGGAATGGTGGAGGGAGGCCAGTGATGAGGGGAAGAGAATTAGGAAGGGGGAATTAACAGAGGGGACCTAATGTAATCATGGATTAGAGTTAGGGGCACTTGGC
Organism: Vombatus ursinus; assembly: GCF_900497805.2. NCBI lineage: Eukaryota > Metazoa > Chordata > Mammalia > Diprotodontia > Vombatidae > Vombatus > Vombatus ursinus. The sequence continues at coordinate 14,172,727 of NW_020950062.1, read as the reverse complement.
AGCATGGACCCAAGGGAGAAGGTAGAGTCCTGAGCGTAGAAACAGGAGTTTGGGGTTTCATTTTTACAAGGTTTGGGTGGGGGACAGACTGACTCTTATCCATGACACCTTGGGGTTACCTCATTAACATATTCACATCCTTTCAAAGTTGTCAGTAAAACTTTAAAATGAATGTACCTACCTTATCCCAAAGTTATCAGCACTATTTGGTGTTCTGCTGGCCTTAACTGTGGATGTCTAGAGCTAATATGAGTTTTACATATCATAGGACCAAATGGATATGATACTAAGACCTATGATTCCCCTGATTTAGCACATGTTACTAGTATGTGACTTGGTTAATATATGATACAGTTTGCAAATTATTCTCCTTTGATCTTTCAAATGGTTTATATGTGACTTCTAGGTTCCCTGTTGCAAACTTACTTCCTGTTACTGCTATTTTATTGTTGTTATGTTGTTCAGTCACGTCCGACTCTGTGACTCCATTTGGGGTTCTCTTGGCAAAGATATTAGAGTGGTTTGCCATTTCCTTCTCCAACTCATTTTACAGATGAGGAAACTGAGGCAAACAGGGTGATGTGACTTGCTCAGGATCACACAGCAAGTAAGTGTCTGAGGTGAAATTTGAAGTTAGGTCCTCCTGACTCCAGGCCTGGCACTCTCTCCGCTATGCCTTCTAGCTGCTCAACACCTTAAGGACAAGTGTCACACATCACCATGTTAAAAGTAATTTTAGAGAGTTATTGGTCATCTGCAAAGTGGCATTTTACAATTACAACAATATTCATATGGTATGTAGAAAATTTTGATGATATATCACCTAATTAAAGATTATATTAGTAGTAAGGGGCAGAAACCTTAGCTTTGCAAAATTAGAAAGATTTGGGGTTAAATAAGAGCCATAATAACTGCTTCAAATGTTTCGGTGACCCATAAATTACTTTGCAAAGTACCTTACTAGCTTCCTCTCAGACATAAGTCTTATTCCACATTTATTAATAGAAGGCATAATGTATATAATACCAAGAGATGAGAACAGCAGGGCCTCTTCAAATAAAGAAACTGATTATATGCTCATGTACTTTATACAAAATATTCACAACCTGAATCATTAAAAAAAATGAAAAACCAGATCTATAAATACTAATGAGAAAAATATAGTGACCTCAGAAGAAAAACTACATGCAAAAATTCCAGGGTTATAAAGAACTATTGATTATTGATTAAGAAATTATTGAACAGGCTGCCTAAAAGCATTGTAAGACTTATTTATACTGTATTTATTGATTAGCAGAAAGCTATTAACTCAGTTCCTCACTCATGGCTTATGTAAAGGGAAAAAAATGTTTTTAAATACTCAAATAAAACAGACCCTAGTGAGAAAACAAGAGTACCTGATGTCCATGTAAAAAGTTATTTTCTATTTAAAACACCAATATAGTAATGTCAAGAACAATTGTTCTAAAACACACAAAATGTTAGCGAGGTAGTTTAAATTATACTTCTGCCTAGATTTAAATGCATTGTCTCTGTCCCTTCCTTATATTTTGCTTGGTAATCTCATTAGGTCCCATGGATTTTATTGTGATCCCTATGCTAACGATTCTCAAATCTATTTAGGTTGTCCTAACCAATCTCCTAAACTCCAGTCTCACATTTTCATCTGCTTCCTGCACATCTTGAATAGTATATCCCATGAACATCTTAATCTAAATATGTATAAAACTACTTTTCTTTTCACCCAAATCCTCACCTCTCCTTGACTTCCCTGTTGCTATCAAGTGATACCACCATCCTCCTATTCACCCACAATATCCTAGGAGTCATCCTCAACTCCTTAATCTCTCACCTCCCTGCCTTATATCCAATGAGTTGACATAATCTGTTGGTTCTACTCTTTGTAGTGTGTGTATGTGTGTGTGTGTGTATTCATTTCTCTCCTCTGATAATGCCACTACCCTGGTGAGGCCTGTTACTAATTCATGCTTGGACTATTACATTAATCTGATTCATTTCTCTAAACAGTCCTCCACTTGGCTGTCAAGTTTATCTTCCTAAAGTATAGGTCTGACATTGCTACTCCCTGCCACTATTCATTAAACTCCAGTGGCTCCTAATCACTTCCAGGATCAAATATAAAATCTTCTGATTGGCTTTTAAAGCCCCTCCTACATTTCTGGTCGCTCTTCTTAGACTTTATTACCCTTCACATACCCTGAAATCTAGTGACACTGGCCTCTTTGCTCTTCCTTACACAGGACACCGTATTTCCCAATTCTGTATATTTTCACTGACTGTCTCTATGTCTGGAATACTCTCCTGCTAGCCTCCATTTCCTGACTTCCCTGGATTCTTTCAGGTCCCAGCTAAGATCCCAACTTCTGCAAGAAATCTTTCTCAATCTCTTTTTAAAACTTAGTGTCAGGGTAGCTAGGTGGCCCGGTGGATAGAGCTCCAGCCTTGGAGTCAGGAAGACCTGAGTTCAAATCCGGCCTCAAATCCAGCCTCAGACACTTAACACTTACTAGCTGTGTGACCCTGGGCAAGTCACTTAACCCCAATTGCCTCACCAAAAAAAAAAACAAAAAAACACAAACAAAAACGAACAACAATATAAAAATGTCATTTGCATCCAATAAGTATGAATTTCTTAATATACCCCAAAGAATGATGAAGGCTAAAGATTTCAAGCTTCAATCTGGAGATTAAATTGAACTAACAAATAAATGTATTCTTACAGTGACCTTTATCACTTGGAATCAAGGTCCATCAATCATGAAGTAATAGAGAAGAAAGCTGTAGCCAAATATAGTAAGAGAATAATTGGCATCCTGAAGTCACAGTTCAATAGAAAAACATATTTAAATCAACTAAGACCCATGCAATACTAGACAATGTACATTTTTAAAAGTACATATTATTGGAGAAAGATTTCCTAAGATGAAGGAGAGGATTATTTTTTTTAATAGAACCATATAATAAAATGTCATTCAAATAGTTCTATTAGTTTAATCAATAAGTATGTCCTAGGCACTGTTTTAAGAAAAATAATAATACAGCTTTGTATTATTATCATAATCATAATATATTTAACTTCTTAGAAATAAGTGGACAATTCAGGACTTTAGGTAAAGGAATGTGAATTTAATTTTCTTTTTCCAAAATATGCAAAGTAAATATGTAAAAACATACTCAGGATGCTCTAATGACAGAGAGAGAGAGAGAGAGAGAGAGAGAGAGATTGAATGGAGAACAAGAGGGCAAGAGGGATATAAACTGTAACCACCCTTACTAAATCTTTAACCATGTAATTGCTACCAATCTTGAACTTCCCACAAGATTCTGTCCCATATCCTCTTTTATTTTTTAATTATATTAACTGACTTAGTGATCTCATCAGCAACCACAGATTCAATTGTTATCTCTATGCACAATTCCCAGATCTATTTATATAGTTCCAGCCTTTCTCTTGAAATAGTCGTGGATTACCAACTGCTTTTTGGACATTTTAAAATGGATGTCCCTCAAAATCAACATGTCCAAAACAGCTCATTTTCCCCCTAAAACTTTCCTGTCTTCCCAACTTTCTCAACTACCATCTAATGCACCAACATCTGACAGGGTACAGGCCCAAGCCTTTGCCCCTTAGCCCAAAAAGAATGAGTCCTATTTGTCTATGGGATTCTCCTTGAATTCTCCCACTTGATCAAGAAAGTCTCTGGCATTTGCCTGAGGTTATAATCCTATCAACTGGCCTTTCATTATTGCCTGAAATAATCTCCCAATTCTCTGTTACCCTTAACTTAGCCTAGCCCTCCATAGTCTTACCTCTCTATGGCCCCAGGCCGTTTCCCAACCTTAATCTTATCTAGACTCCATTCTCTTTTGGCCACATGGTCCAGGTCCCTGGTGTTCTGTTCACCCCAGCCTACTGGCCACTCCCATCAAAATCCTCCCTAGATCCCTCCCACAGTCTTTCTGTATATAAGGTCCATCTTGTGTCCATTAAGGTACTCAGATTCCTTGAGAGCCTAGCCAAGGGCTCAGATACGTATAATCTAGCAAATATCTCACAAATGTTCAAATTCCTTAAGAGTCTGACCAATATGACAGATCTTTAATAAACCTTGTCTTTGGCTAAAAGAAGGGTTGGGTTGAATTCATTCAGGCAGGACCTGTGTGTCATGATTTTGGGGTCCCGGAATCCCTAAACCTCTAGACCTCAACACTTCTAGTTCCTCCCCTAAAAGTATTTGCACTTCTCAGACTGTCTTCCATTTATTCTGAAGATATCTAGTATGTACCTATTTATTTACATATTTTTATTCCCATTAGAATGTTGGCTCCTTGAGGGCAGGAACCATCTTCACCTTTCTTTGTATACCAAGCACTGAGCATAGCATCTGACACATATTAAATGTTTAGTATATCTTGTTGACTGATTGACTATAACCCAAATGATCATGCTATCTGTGTGACAGAGGAAACTCAACAAATTTGTGACAAACTCTCTATTTCATTTCTCTCTCTCTCTCTTTAGGTGGACAAGTATCTGGGTGTTTCTGGCTCAATTCATTCTTTCATTTGGGACATTCATTCAACAAACATTTATTAAAGACCTGTTTTGTTAGGCATTGTGCTAAGCACAAAAGGAAGAAAGACAAAAAGAATAGTCTCTGCCCACAAAGATCCTACATTCATTTTATTGGAGAAAACAATAGTGGGTATGCATAAATAAATACCAAATAGATACAGTGTAAATGCAGAGTAATTTGGTGGGGGAGGATCAACTGTAATTTTTTGTGATAAGGCCTTTGTATACTAATTAGATCTGTTGTTATGCTTCTGGCATCTTCCATCCCCAGAAGGGTAGTAATTATTGCTTCTAGGTGGGAGAAAATTCAGTCTAAAATGGAAAATAAACAAGAAAAAAAAAATACAGAAAAACATTCCTTGATTTTTCTATCAGTGTACCTTCAACTAAATTCAATTATTCTACACTGGCCACCTACTATGTCTGAAGCGGTGCTACATGGGAGGCAGATGGTATGTAGTGAATAAAGGGAATAGCAAAAGGATACATTGATATATAAACTTTGCTCCCAGTCTTTATAGAGCATGGTAAAATGAGGCAGATAAGATAAAAAAAAAACACAAATAATTATGCTATAAGACAAACAATCCTGAGTACCACAAGAGAGCTACAAACAGAACTCTAGATATGCTGAAGTGGGAGACCAGAAGTTGATACTGTTGACAATTTTAAAAAAGTTCCCTTTCTTCTGTGGGTTTTGAAACGAGGTGGGATTTGCTTCCTGGCATGCCATGCAACAACAGCAGCGATAGTGTCATTGTTAATGAAGTAAGCTTACTTTGCTCTCATTTTCTCATAGACAGAATTCTGTATCTTCTCTTCAGGGTTCTAGGAGTATGCTGAGGGGTATGAAGTATCTCTCTCTAATGCCATTAGCTCAAGCCCCAAATAATTATGTTCCCCTCATTGTTACCTTACAAAACTGAAAAGTGTCTAGTTTCATTTATCTGCATAACACCAACTGACTTTTAAAAAGGAATATTTGCTCAATACATAGCTTGGTGTAGGACCAGGTCTGATCCAGAAGATCACTCCCAAAGATTATTCCTTGCTCCTCAAAGCATTGATGTTAGGCTGGCAGCAAAGATCTGCACAGACTGCAATTTATGGACTCAGGGATGTGCTCTCCTGACCTTTTTAAATTCACATCAGTTGAGGCTCCAAGTTGATCTCCTTCATCTAGAACAAAAATGAAGAAGAAAAGAAGGGACAATAGTCCAATTTCATGAAGTCACATATCAGTCTCAGAAGGGAGACTTTGTTTCAGCACTGTTTCTCATTGGATTCTACAGTGAAAGTGTCAAGCCAAGAGAGAGCTGTTTAAAAGAAAGTCTAAAGTTCTGGTTTCACTAGTCCTTTTTGAATGCCTCCACTTTCAAAGAATATTCTATTTGCCACATGGTTAGCCAATAAAAACCAGTTTCTATACATGTTCCAATAGCTCTTCAAGGCATTTTCATTATATGTCATCACAACTCTCCTAGAAAGTAACATCTTTCTGAGTTCAAATCTGCCTGAGACATTTACTAGCTGTGTGATCCTGGACAAGTCACTTAACGATATTTGCCTCAGTTTCCTTATCTATAAAAATGAGCTGGAGAAGGAAATAGCAAACCACTCTAGTATCTTTGCCAAGAAAACTCCAAAAAGAGTCATAAAGAGTTGGACATGACTGGAAAACAACTGAAAAAACAACAGGATTTCTAAAAGGCAGAAGTGAGGAAGGAGCACATTCTAGGCAGGGAGATGGATCATTGTGTGTAGGAGGAACAGCAAGCAGGTCTATTTGGCTACAGGGTAGAGTACATGAGGGATTTTAACTTATAATCAGCCTGGAAAGAGAACTGGACTCAGATTGTGAGGTATTTTAAATACCAAACATAGGTGTTTGTATTCTAATCTAAAAGCAATTAGGAGATCTGTTTTTCTTGAACAGAGTAATAATATGATCATACCTGAGCTCTAGAGATATCACTTGGCTGCTATTGGGTAGAAAAACTACATAGGGAACAAACTGATTGTAGAGAAATAATAACAAGAACAATGATAATAATTAGTATTTACAGAGGTATGCAGGTATTATCTCATTTAATTTTCATAACAATACTAGAAGGTAGAAGTTATGATAACATTTTATAGATGAGGAAATTGAGGCTGAATGAGGTGAAATAACTTGTCAAGGGTCAAACAGCTAGCATCTGAAGCTGGATTTGAATTTAGGTCTTGCTGATTCTAGATCCAGGGCTCTATGCCTTGTGACACATAGGTCCGGGGGTGACAGGGACCTTGACTAGACTGGCTGTAATGTAATAGAATAAAGAGACAGAGTCAAGAGATTTTAAAGAGATAAAATACATTTTTGTTTGTCCTTTGACCACACAGGGTGATTTCTTGACTTGTGTATGAATTGTATTTAAGTGTTTTAATTAAGGATTTAAGTGCACAAAATTGTCAGCCTCACTCTCTCTTTCAGAGTTGTCAAAGTTCAGTAGTACTTTTTTTAGACTTTTGTCTAAAAGTCAAGTTGGTTGGTGATAGCCCAGGTTGCATTGGATGACTACAATGGAAATGTATGTGGAATATGTGGAATTAATGGAAAGAACAACAAAAGAAAAAATGACTCAAAAAAGCAAAATCTTTGTGATTAACTATGACTACCAAGCTTGACCCCATAGAAGAGCTGAGAAAATGCATCTCCTTCTCTTCTTTGCAGAGGAAGGGGACTATTGATCTTAGACAGGCATTTTCTTAGATATTGGACCTTCTAGGTCCTCAAGTGCAGCCCTTTGACTAAATCCAAACTTCACATAACAAATCCTCTTAATAAAAGAATTTGATCTATAAAACTTGGATTTGGTCAAAAGGCTGCACCCAAGGACCTAGAAGTCCACATGTGGCCTTGAGGCTGCAGATTCCTCACCCCTCACTCTGGAACATTGTATATGTTGTCAGACTCAGGTGATAGGTTGGTTAGTTTTGCTGAATTATTATTACTATTATTATTATTTGCTCTTTCATTTTCATTTGTTACACAGTATGACTTGCTGAGTGGAAAGACAGAGATACATTCAGATATGTAAAAAATTATATTTCTTGGTGGACACTCAGAGCACCCAGCTCCCCCCCACCCCCCCCCAGGCTTTTGTCCAAAGTTCTTCAGAAGGACATTACAGATAATGGGATTGTATTGAATCTTCTCAAGTTGGTCAAACTCCAATCCAGGACTGAATTTATTTTATCCTTCTCAGGTTTGGGTGGAGACAGATTCCCAAAACTGTGGGTGATATTTCCTCTGTCTGGATGGCAGGTGATACCAACACCTGTTGACCAAGATAGCGATCTAAGTCACACACTCAAGGCCTCATTTTAAAATAACCCATCTCCTATTTTAATAAATCAGGATTGATTGGTATCCCTTGGGAACACCTACTCTTTGAAGGGCATATAACCCTGTACCCCCAAATCCTAAATTGAGCCAGTTCTGAACTGCCCTCCTTGGGGGGGGGCCCAGTTTTGGACTGAACTCCCATACAATGCATGTCAAGCCAGCTTGAAAGAGATTAAAAAATGGACACACACACCCTAATTTTGTTTGTCTCTTTCTTAGAACAGAATCTGTAATTTGTTAGGGTTCAACAGACATGAAGATGATGTAAAAACCAAAGATATCAATACATTTTAAAAAGTTATTTCCAAATTAAAGATTAAGTACCAAGTTCTCAGTTTAAGTTTACCGATTCTTTTTTTCTTTGAATTTTATTTTATTTTTAGCTCTACATCCTCTAGCTTTCATCTCCCAACTCCACTCCCTTCTTAATAAAGCAATAAAAACAAAATCCATTACAAATACTTATTCTCAAACAAAACAAATTTCTGAATTAGCTACATCCAAAAAAAAATTACTCAATTTGCACTCTGAATCCCATCACTTCTCTTTCAGGAGAAAGGCAGAAAGTTTCATCAACAATTCTCTGGAATTATGATAGGTCATTGTACTAATTAGTTCTTAAGTCTTTTAAAGTTGTTGTTTTTGTTACAGTATTTCTGTTATTGTGGAAATTGTTTTGCTTCTGCTCATTGTGCATCAATTCATACAAAGTCTTTCCAAGTTTCTCTGAAACCATATCATTCATAAGTTTTTGTAAGCCAATAATATTCTATCACCTTGATATACTCTAACTTGCTCCCCAATGATGGGTATCCCCTCAGTTCCCAATCTTTGTCACTAGGAAAAGAGCTGCTACAAATATTTTTGTACATATGAGTCCTTTTCTTTTTCTCTTTGAGATATAGAGATCATAATAGTATTGCTGAGTCAAAGAACATGCAGAGTTTAAAAATTTGGGGGCATATGTATTGATATGACTGTTTTTCCCATAGGCCCTGTGGTATTTGTTGTGCAATTTGTTGGTTGTGGTCTGTTAATCCCCAGATCTCCCTGGTAACCAGCATTTTGTTTAACCCAATTACTCAGTAATGTTGTGAATTAAGTAAAAGAGAAAAGATAAGAAACAAACACAATACTATACTACAATACAGGGTAAGGTAGAATATACAAGACCTCACAACTAATTGACTACTGGGAATGATTGAGAGTAAAGAATGGAGTATGACTTCAACAAGGAAAACTGGGTGACAGAAATAAATTTACACGAAAAGGTTGGTTTGGAGGATAAAAACCAATGAGTTCTGCTTGAGATGTGATATGTTTCATATGCTTGTGAACATTCCAAGTGGAGTCGTTCAGTGTTCAATGACAGATATTCATGACGTGTTGAAACTCAGGTCATTTTGGAAGTGAAAAACATGGAGTGCACTCATCAGAGAAGGTGCTGTGCTCTACGAGCAAAGCAGAATTGAAGTAGCTCAAAAGAAATGTGAGATGTGCAAACTTAGAGAATCCACCCCAAATATTCTCATGGAAATCAAAGAAAGAGAAAGTATCTGGGAAAAGAAGTTGGTCTGCAGTACCAAGAACTGCAGAGAGGTCTAGCAAGATGAGGGCAGGGCAAAAAGGCCATTGTACTTAGCAGTAAAAAGTTAATTGGTGACATAGCCAAAGCAAGTTACTGCAATGGTGGAGAAGGAGACCAGATTGCTAGAGGTTGAGAACTGAGTGTGAAGTGAGAGAATGGAAGCCCAAAATAGATGGCTCTTTTAGGTGTTTGGCTATGACTGGGAGGGGGGGACAGGAGAGAACTGATTAAATGACTGATAAGGGAGAGAGGTTTGTTGTTGATGTTTATTCGTTCAGTTGTGTCTGACTCTTCAAGGCCCCTTGAATCAAAGCATGCAGAGTCCTTCTGTCCTTTGCTATCTGTTAAAATCTGTCTAATCTCAAGCTTGTTGCTTCCATGACAGTATCTATCCACCTCATCCTCTGCCATCCCCTTCTGCTTTGGCTTCCAACCTTTTGTAATATCTTTGCCAATGAGTCCTGTCTTTTCATTATTTGGCCAAAATATTTAAGCTTCAGCTTCAGTGTTTGTCCTTCCAATGTGTAATCTGAATTGATTTAAGTATTGACTGATATTGCTCTCTTCACTGTCCAAGGGACTCTCAAAAGTCTTCTCCAACACCATAGTTCAAAGCATTAATTCTGCAGCACTCAGCTTTCCTATTAGTCCAAGTCTCACAGCCATACGTTACTACTGGAAAAAACATAACCTTGACTATACAGATTTTTGTTAGGAAGGTAATGGCTCTGCTTTTTAGTATGCTGTCCAGATTTGCCATAGCTTTCTTTCCAAATAGCAAGTGTCTTTTCATGGCTACAATTCCTGTCTGTAGTGATCTTTGAGCCCAAGAATATAAAATCTGACCCTTCTTCCATTTCTCCTCCCTCTACTTACCAGGAAGTAGTGAAACCAGTTACCATGATTGTAGTTGTTTTTTTTTTTTTAACAGTTAGTTTCAAGTCAGCTTTCATACTCTCCTCTTTCACCCTCTTCAAGAAATTTCTTAATTCTTTTTCACTTTCTACCAATGGTATCACCTGCATATCTGAAATTGCTGATATTTCTCCCAGAAACCTTAATTCTGGCTTTTGATTCATCCAGCCTGTCATTTTGCATGACATACTCTGCATATAAGTTAAAAAACAAGGCAACGATGTGTAGCCTTGTCTTACTCCTTTCCCAAACTTAAACCAATCAGTTGTTCCTTGTTTAGCTCCAATTGTTGCTTCTTGACTTGTATACATGTTCCCGAGGATACAAGTGAGATGATCTGGTATTCCTATCTCTTTGAGTTCTTGCCACATTTTGTTGTGATCCACACAGTAAAGGCTTTAGTGTAGTCAGTGAAGCAGAAGTAGATGTTTTTCTGGAACTCCCTTGCTTTCTCCATAATCCAGTGAATGTTGGCAATTTGGTCTCTACTTCTACTGCCTCTTCAAAAACCAGCCTGTACTTTTGATAGTTCTCAATTCATATATTGCTGAAACCTAGCTTTTGCAGAATTTTAAGCATAATTTTACTGGAGTGTGAATTGAGTGCAATTGTTTGGTAATTTCAATATTCTTTGGGATTGCCGTTCTTTAAGATTGGAATGCAAAATGATCTCTTCTAATCCAGTGGTCATTGTTGAGTTTTCCAAATTTGCTGACATATTAAGTGCAGCACTTTAACAGTATAGTCCTTTATGATTTTAAATAGCTCAGCTGAAATTCCCTGTCACCTCCACTAGCTTTATTGTTAGCATAACTTCCTAAGGTCTACATGATCTTTATTCTCCAGGGTGTCTGGCTTTAGATCAGTAACCACACCATAGTGGTTATTGGTGATGTTAAGATTTTTCTTATATAGGTTTGTGTATATGTGTGTGTGTTCTTGCTACCTTTTCTTAATCTCTTCTGTTCCTGTTAAGTCCCTGCCATTTTTTTTATCATGCCTTTTTGTCTTTTATCATGACCATTTTTGCATCAAACATTTCCTTGATGGCCCTAATTTTCTTAAAGTGATCTCTTGTCTTTCCCATTCTATTGTTTTCTTCTATTTCTTTTGATTGTTTGGATTTAAGAAATGCTCTTCTCTGGAATTCTGCATTCAGATGGGTATATCTTTCCCTTTCTCCTTTTCCTTTCACTTTTCTTCTTTCCTCAGCTATTGTAAAGCTTCATAAGACAGGCATTTTGTTTTCTTGCTCTTTTTCTTTGTGATGATTTTTGTAGCTGCCTCCTGTACAATGTTGCAAATCTCTGTCCATAGTTCTTCAGACACTTTATCTACCATATCTAATCCCTTAAATCTATTTGCCACTTCCTCTTCACAGTCTTAAAGGATGTTATTTAGGTCATACCAATACAGTCTGAAAGTTTTGCCTGCTTTCTTCAATTTAAATATGAATTTTACAATAAGTTCATTATTTTTCAAACTTTGTTATATTCAGACCTTGAGTTGCCTATTCACAGACTTTTAAAAAGACTGTTCAGTTGCATATGAATGATTAGGGAGTGGCTGCTAATTGTCCAAAGCTTGAATTAGTTAGAAGAGTCAAGATTTGGAAGAGAAGAAAATAAGGTCAAGTACTGTTGATAATCTAGACAAGTAGGGAGAGATGTAAAGATCTAAGATATCAGAGAGATGGGTGAATTATTTTTTAAGAGGGTGTAAAGCCTTAGAAGTACTAGAAGGACAAGAAGTTATGGTCATACAGAGGAATTCAGGTTTATGTATTGTAGAATTGGAACATCTGTGGGTAATGATGAGATAAAAAAATATGACCATCTCTGTGTGTGGCTGAGGTAGAGAAAAGGATAAAATTCCACACAATTTAGTAGGTCAATAAACTGTGAAACAAAGATATTTTAAGTTTCATAAACATGTAAGTTGAACTCCCCATATAGAAGGACAGCAGTTAGAGTGGAGAAGAAACTGGTAGATAATAGTGACCAGAATCTCTATGGCAGGAGGAAATAAGTTCCTTGAGTGATGGGGTAAGGGAAAGTCTGGAAGGAAAAGTGAGGAGTGAAAAGAATGCCTGCTTCCCATTTTTTAACCTGTATATCTACATGGGTATATGTGTTTGGGGAGTTGGGAATATTGGCAATATAGGAGGTTATAGAGAAAAGGTAATCTCATACCAGAGAGAATGACCAGCAATGCAAGATGGTCTCAAAATCCCATATTTTACTGAAAAACATATAAAGTAAATGATCTGTTCAGTTTTTGCTTGTTTTTATAGACCTGATCAATAGGGAATGGGTTCATAAGTAGGTCTTCTTTAAAAAAAACAAACAAAACTTTCATTTTCAATATTTGACATCTCTTAAGGGAGCCTAGAATCAGTCACTTTGATTCACAACTTCATGGTCTGGTAAACATCCGTCTTGATTTTTACCCCCACTGTTGATGGGCATCAGTTCTTTAGTGCACACTCCTATGTTACTTTTGCGCAGAGTCAGCCTGAGTGACTTCATGTTTAAATCTTGCTTAAACGTTGGGTATGTGCACAGCCAGCCTACAGAAGATGGCGGTCTGGAAACACAATCGTGCATGAGTACCTTAGACATGGGAAAAGCTGAGGTGGTACAAAATCCATCCACTCATGAGACATGTACTAATCATCATACGTTTGATCTTATGGAGACATTTACTCCTGTCTATAAAAGCAACTGGTAATTCGAAATCCTTACCCAGGGTATCCAATTGCTTACTGCTTTGGTGTGCTAATAATATTTCTTCTAATACTTACTTCCTTTTAAAATTAGAAAAGGAGAATTCACATGAAGTCATTTGAACAATCCCCTGTGTCAATAACCAAAAAAAAGTTCATAATTTTTCATAGCACATTCAGTACTGTCCCAAGAGTCCCTAATGTATAACAGGTATTAACTCTACCATACTTTTCCTTGAAGTAGTTTTGCTTTGAGGGTACCCCAGCTGTTAATTCAATTTTATGAGCAGATTACAATTTAATTTAAATTTAATTATTGGTGATAGCAGTACTATCATATATTACAGTTTGGCTAGATACAGCATTTCAAGGTGTAAGCATAATATAGAGTGATATAGATGGCATCATTCACAAAATGAAATTGAGTAATGGTAAATTATTCCAGTTGAACTTGAGGAGAATTTATTTATTTTAATGACCATCAAATATTTAGGAAAATATTTAATAAGCTTAAAGTTCAGATCAAACCTCCATCGATTATCAGCTATGTGACATTAAACATTTCGCATAATTTTTCTGACCCTCAGCTTTCTCCTCTGTAAAATGGAGATAATGATATCTATAGCACTGATTTCACAGGATTGTTGTGATAATAAATGAGACAGAATAAAAAGCACTGAAGAAATTAAATGTCTATTTTTTTAAATAATTGATTCTATTCCATAATTGATCCTATTCTGCCCCATTTTATGATTTCCAAAGCCACATTTCTCCATCCTTGAGTTAAGTTCAGCAATGTAGCTCTCCCTCCAACTAGCATAAAGGTAATTAAAAGAAAAGTTGTTGTCTCTTATACCAAACCATTACGCCCCACCCTTAATCCTATCTAGGCTCCATTCTCCCTTGGCCACCCCTGGAGTTCTATTACCTCATAGACTACTTGGCCACTCCTAGATCCCTCTCATAGTCTTTCTGTATATAAGGTCCTTCTTGTCTCCATTAAGATGCTTAGATTCTTAAAATCTAGCCAATAGCTCACTAATGTTCAGACTCCTTAAGAGTCTGCCCAATATGACAGATGTTCTAATAAACCTTGTCTTCGGCTGAAAGAAAGTTTGGGTCGAATTCTTTCAGGCAGGACCTGTGTGTTGTGATTTTGGGGTCCCAGCACCCCTGAACCACTAAATTTCAGCATCAATATCTACCTCAGTTTACCTTTATTGAATTTACTTGCAATATTAATAAATATTAATAGTAGTGATATTAATAATGATTTATGAGGAATGCATGGCTCTTGCTCTTTTTCCCAAATGAATTTGGGTTACTACTTCTTGAGTGGGGGAAGATGATGAGATTCTAAGAGACTGGTCAATGAGAAGCCCATTATCTCAAGTACCATTTAAAGCCTCTTTAGGAGATAATGAGATTCAAGTAGGCTAGTCAATGAAGTACTTAAATTAACTGGGCCCCTCTACCCTGGGCAGAACAATGGAATAATGATAATGTGAAACTCTGGTTACCTTATCCTCCCACCCATGGCAGGTTTTACTCTATGAGTCCCTAGCTTTTCATGGCTAGTGAATATCTCCCTTTAGTGATTATCTGAGTATCCCCTTGGGGGGGGAGGGAGAACTCTGTTAAGGGGGGCATCTCCCTGAAGCAGCCATCTCTCTTGGGGGGGGCCTTCCCCCTCTCCCTTGGGGGGCTGCCATCCCTCCCTTAAGCTGATATCTTCCTTAAGCTGCATCTCCCTTCAGGGGTGGAAGAACCTGCTTGGTGTGTTGTGTTATCCACAATAAATGCCTCTACTTGATTTACAGACAGCTTGAGAAAATTCTTTTGAGATGACCTTGCACCCCAACATTTTGGGGTGCTCCTGAACCTCATCAATGATGATCATAAGCATTCTTTAAAATGTCAAAAATGTTGGCTTGGACATGTTTCATCAATAAATTATGTAGATCAGTGAAAAACTTAATCATACCCAATCGAGGAACATATTTACCCAATCCTGGCTTAGGCCTTATGTAAGATTTCATGGTCCCTACATTTCACTGGTCAGTTTGTTAGATATCTTTTGTTCACATAAATCTAGGAAAGCAAAAGAAGAAAGTTTTTGCTTTCATGCCTGGAGAACATGTATTATCTGATAATAATTGAACAAGATTCACACAAAGCAGTTACCATTTCACTATTTAGTGTGTATTTTAAAATATGTTGAACAGATTAACTTAAATACCTCAAGAGCAGGGACTTGGTAATTTTTTTCATCTTTCTATCATCTATAGAATCTAGTAGCGAACTTGGATAATAGTAAGCATGTAGTAAATGCTTGTTGAATTAAGTCATTATAAATAACATTTTTTTATCTCTTGATGATTAAAAATGATCAGTCTTTTTGATGTGTTATCTTTTCAATGATGGCACTCTCTCTAAGGAGCAGAACATAAAGGAACCATCCTTTCCTTTATGGTTCTTGTCCATGACCTGCCATAAAGCCACAAAATTTTGAAAAGATGGCAACTTTAAAAAGACAACAGCCCATTTTTATATGGTTAAAAAAAAACTGTTAAAATGACTAAGTTCTTTTGCATTATTTGTAGACCTTTCTTTTTCTTTTTGGTTGATCTCTTGATGCTTACACAAAATACAAAAGAACTAAGAAACAAATAAACTCACTTTGTCATTGGGAAGTATTGCCTACCAAACCAGACTGAAGGTCTTGAAATACCTATTCCACAATTCAGTCATAGGTGTTTCATTTCCATTGTAGTTAGGATGCTTGTTACTCAAAGGAAATAAAAAAAATTGTTTACAAATTCAATGTAGTTGAAATACAAATAATCTGATTCATCTGGATTGTTTTATCTACAGAAGACTTTAGGACACACACACACACACACACACACACACACACACACACACACACACACAAAAGGAATTTATATTCTTTTGATTTTTGGCCTGGAGAGCTAAATGCAGTAATGAAGAGGTCTAGAGGTTTGGGGGTGCTGGGAAACCCAAAGGTCATGCCTCAGGGCCCTGCCTGAATGAATTCAACTCAAATCTTCCAGCCAGAGAAAAGTTTATTATAGAGAAATCATATAGGCCAGACTCTTAAGGAATCTGAACATTAGTAACGCCCATAGGGATGAGGAGGCATGAGAGTCTCAGCCTTTTGGGCATGAGAAATTCTCAGCATTTGAATGGGGGGCCAGGATGGATCTTTTATACACTAAAGTAACTTTGAGTGGCCAGAGGAGGGGGGTTGGTTGGTAAAAGGGTCTAGGTGAGAATTCCATTCAGAAGGTCTGAGAGACTGAATAAACAATGGGAATAGATAATGAAGGGAACTGGAAGGAGGAAGTTTGAAAGGATCAGAAAGTGGGGTTAGGGCTTTCAAAGGGAGATAAGGAGAGTAGGTAAGGAACCAAAGTTTAAGGGTTTTCTGGGACCTGTAGACAAACAGGAGCCAGATTCTTTTTAGGGCTAGGGGCAAAGGTGCATCTGAATAAGATCAAAAGGGGGGCTAGGGCTTTCAAAGGGAAATAAGGAACTGGGGCCTGTCAAGCCAGATTCCCTTTGGGGTAAAGGGTGAGGATCTCAACTTGAGCCATACCCAATCAGTAGGATTCCCTACTCTGACTCCTCCTCTTTAGAAGATCACTGATAATGAACAATTAAAAACTTCTTTAATCCTACCAAATCCTAGAAAACTGCTTTACATTTTTTTATTTTGAATTGTTTTCTTATTTCTTGTCTTTTTTTTTTTTTGGTAGTCCAGAGTCTTTAAAAAAGACTTTGTTCTAAAAAGTAAATATATATAAAGTATATATCCTTTTTAAGTATATATAAAAGTATACATTATATATATATATATATATAAAAGTATAAAAGTATACAAAAAGGATTTTTTTTTTAATTTCAAAGGTTATAAATAGGGTATGGCATTGGGGCAATGAATTAAAGACATGACCTTGCAACTTGCTAACTCCTCAGGTAGCCTACCACTTCTTGCTGACACTTCACAACCTGCCTGCTCATGTGAGATCACTTCAGATATTCACTCTAGCTCCTTAAGCCCTCTGTCCCAGGCTGAGCACAGTGTATCCCCTGAGGAAAGGACGCTAAGGGTCAGGCCAAGAATCTTCTAACTGCCCCAAAGCAATCATTTCTATATATTCAGCACAAGGTATCATGCACCTCCTACTACTAGTTCAGTCTCCCAGCTGGGATATGGAAAGCCTCCAGGACAAAGAAGAGCAATTGTCCCTTTGATTTAAGGCTTCTGATTTGTCCTCACTCCAATTCATCCTCCATTCAGCCAATCACTTAAGTTAATGATTTTCCCAAAGCACAGATCTGATGCACCTTTTCCCTCCCACCCTTTCCTCTCCCCCCTCCCCATTCAATAAACTTGTGGCTTCCTATTGCCTCCAGTAATAAATACAGAATGCTCTGATTGTCAAAGTCCTTCATATCCTAACCCCCGTTTGACCTTGCCTCCTGGCTGTTCAACCAACAAAACACTTCATCTCTAGATTCTGGACATTCTATTAGCTGTCTCCCATGCCTTGAATGCTCTCTCTCTTCAGCTATGACTACAGACCTCCCTGGTTTCCTTTGTCATAACTAAAATCCTGACTTTTAAAGAAAAACTTACCCAAACCCTCTAAATTCCCATGCCTTCCCTCTTTCAATTATTTCCTATTTATCAAATATATATAATACACACACACACACACACACACACGTATGTATGTATGCATGTATTTGTGCCTGACCTGTGGTAGAACATTCTGAGCTCATATTGGTCTGATCAGCCACAGTCAGACACACTGAAACTTGACTCTAGCATAGGGATGTCATTTTGGTCCTCTTCAAAAATAAAGGACAACAACCTATGTGTGTATGTGTGTGTGTATGTATATGTATATACACACATACATATGTACTTGTATATGTATATATATATGTAACATAGGAACTTAATAAATGTTTTTTGATTGATTGGTTGGTTGACTGATATGTTTGGCTTTGGTGGGCACCCCTTGGGTATAAATCAAATCTAGAAAATGTCTCTGGAGATATGCCCACTTTGGACCTAAACATCTGTGTCCTGGTCAAGTACCTGAAGCTCTCTAGGGTAGAGATGTGAGCACCAGGACATACCCAAAAACCTAAATAGGACCTATTGGCAATCATATATTTATAACTAGCTAAGTGTAATGAAAATTATGTTTGACATAAGTCAGATGATTTGATGTCTACTTCAGATCTTCCAGTCCAAATGGTCATGTGTGGTTCATGATTATGCATCTTCTTAATTATAAAATGAAGGAGATGGATCGAGTGATCTTTGAGATATCTCTCTAGCTCTAATATTTATAACACAAGCAAACTAAATGTTTCCACAACTCCTTGGAACAGGGTATTTTAACTCTGGTTCAAGATCCAGCCATTCTATGAATTCCAAAGCAGGAACTAGACAATGATATTTCATAGAATGAGGATCAAAAATTCATCCCGTCATGGGTGTATGAATGCTAGAAACCAAAGCTTTTAGCTCAGAGTATTTTAGTTCTACCTTGATGATTCATCATACTATGGCTATAACCCTGGACCACAAAGGTGAGGCCATTGGAGCACAAACATCGAATGGTTCAGCCAAGCTGAAAATGCTTTGAACATAGTCCTAGTGTAAAACTTTGCTCTCCAAGGGTTAGTTGGGTTCAAAGAGGACTTAACATGGTGCTTTTTTTTTTTTTGCTGTGGTAACTCAGTCCCATTTTAAAAGATGAACTCCTGAAAGTTTGTGTGACTATTAATTGAACAGAAATGGAGCACAGACTTAAATCCAGGATTTAATAATAATCCAGTTTTAATAATAATAATAATATTCTCACCATACAATGGTAGCAAACTTTGCTATCAACCATTAGAATATATGAAGTGATTACAGGAGAAGGAATTGGCCTTTGATCAATGGATTTCTATCCCTAGGTTGATTTAATTATAGAAAGCAACTGGCAAGGAGATAACAGAAGTGTTGTTCAGTTATTTTCAGTTGTGTCAGACTCTTTATGAACTCATTTGGGGTTTTCTTGGGAAAAATTAGAATGGCTTGCCATTTTCTTCTCCAGCTCATTTTACAGATGAGGAAACTGAGGCAAACAGGGTGAAGTGACTTGCCCAGGGTCACACAGCTAGTGTTTCAGACAAGATTTGAACTCAGGAAGATGAGTTTTCCTGCCTCCAGACTTAGCACTCCAGGAGCTTAGTGTTCCACCTAGCTGGCCCAAGGTAACAGATGCAATAAAGTTTTAATTTATAAATGAAGTGCAAAGACTTTATAAAATTTGAAGAAGTTGATGGAATTAAAGGGGAAGCTGAGATTTGTACACTCTTAAAGCTTTATAAAATGTGATTCCCCCCCCCCCGATTTAATTAGAAGTGACACTGCCTTTGGATGGATAAAGATTTATCCCTCCCTGACACCTCTCATAAGTCTGAGTTCTTCAGGTCTTTGGCGGTCCAAGCAGGAGCCATCAATCAAGTCAGATTTCAGCTTCTGAGAGAGAATTACATGGAGGGACAGAGAAGGCAGAAAAAAAAAAAAGATTTTTGCCCCTTTTAGAGGAATGGAGAATTTACTCTCTTACCCAACCACTCTCTTACACACAGTGTTTACACTTCTAAAAATAGTTCCCATTCTGGACTCTCTCAGAGCTGTTGAGCTCAACCTTTAAAAATTGTCAGGGGGTGTGGCCAATTTTTGTCCAATCAATGACATCAGCCCTCCATTTCAGTCAAAGAAAACACTTTTATATTTGATAAAAGGGTGGCAGAATGACAGTGCTAGACAGCTGCCCTTCTATTTCTATGATGGAGAATCATTTTCACACAGGATATTACAATATTATTATACTTCATTATCTAATTAATACCAAATAATTGTTTTTGTTCATTGCTTTCTTTTATTTTGCTGTTATTATATCAACTGGGGTAGGCATCATATGGTGGGAGACCAACCATCTAGGAACTACTAAAAACACATGAAATATAGGCAAAAATAAGGACTATTTGGAGGATCCCTTTGTAACATTTAATTTTCTCCTTCAACAAAGATATGTTTAGCTAACAAGATGAGTCAATGACCCTATTTTTAGACTTGGGTTCTCAAAATCATTTTAGAGAGGGTTATTTCTTTGTATAGAAAAATCTCAAAGTCATTGATGTGGTAGATAAGTTGATGTCACAGTTCTTGTGTTTTAAGCTGAGATAGAACTGATGGGAAGGGTCTATTAAGATGACTAAGTATACAAGAGTGAATTAACTGGACAATAAGACAAACAAGCTGACACAAATTATCCCTATAGTACAAAAGAAGTGCAGATATGTGTATGAGGGGTTAGATTTGTTCTGTTTTGTGCCAGAAGGCAGAAGTAGAAACAATGAGTAGATGTTAGAGAGAAACAAACTTATAATGATGATGTGAAAAATCTTCTACATAATTAGGGCTATCCAAAAGCAGAACTGTCTTTCTTGAGAGGTGGTGATTTCCCTCTCCTTAGTGGTCTTCAAAGAGAGGTTAAATAACCATTTTGGGGATATGTTATAATGGAGATTTAATTTTGTATAGGTTGGATTAGATGGCTTTCTAGGTCCTTTCAAGTTGTTATATTCTCTTAAAAGTAATTTGGAATACAACTATAGATCATATAGAAGGCAGTAAAACAATAGGTTTGCACAAACAGGGGTTTACAAATTCATTCATAGAAATGACTTTCTAAACTCTAACTTAACAAATATCCCAGAAATTTAGAATAGTTAGGTACCTCAGGAACCATTCAATAATCTCTCCATGTTGCAGATGAAGCTATTGAGGCATAAGGAGGCAAAGTAACTTCCCTAAAGCCAAACAACTAGTAAATGTATGAGACAAGATTTGAACTTAGGTCTTCTTGATTCCAAGTCCAGTACCCTATCCAATACACCATTCTGCCACTCATGCTCTCTCTATGCCTGCCTAAGATGTCAATAGTATATGGCATCAGTTACTTCAAAAGGAAACACACACACACACACACACACACACACACACATACACACACACACACACACACACACAATGCCTCAGCCAAAAGACATCCAGAAACTATAAAATGACCTCTAAAGTTAATAGCTCTGTCAACCCTAAATGGTGCTCTCATACAGTGAGTAATGTCCTAGACATCATTTATCCAAAGTCCTGCCAAAAGAAGTACAAATTAGCTGAATTTTCAGTAACTGCCAAAACTCCAAATATTTACTGAAGTTATCTTGCAATTCTTCATTCTTGTAGTCATTCTCTACAAAGTGACTTGGAGCCAAGTAATATAAAACTTACTGCCATTGTGGTATAATCATATACAGGACCAACCTTTACAGTAAATCTGGTGATTGTCCTGACAAAGACAAGCAGTGTGATGTTTTCCATATTATCAGTTAAGATTAAATTCGCATTACCACATCAAATACAAAGACATCATTGGACTATGTTCTATTTATGAGAAAGGGTGATTTCAGGAACATTTTTTTCCTGCTCCTGTAAAGTCAGGAAGACAACTGAAGTGTCATGATGACATTGAAAAGAATACATTATTTGGGGTTTATCCAAAAGTAAATGAGCAAAAACTATTTAATACCCTAATCTTGCATCTTTCTTGGTTCCTCCATGGTCCTTCAAATTCATGGAATGAATTCATCATTGTAATCAGATTATGTATATCATAATTATCCAACATATTCATAATGCTTTTAAGGGATTAAAAAACAAATTCTATGTGATTGCAATTACTTTCCATTGTCAGTAGATGGTAGCAACCAATAATTTGGAAAGCATGTAATCATTAGCTCTCATGAAAAATTATATTGAAATGCAACAGAAATCACATAATGGGAGAATCAGTACTCCTAGAATAATAAATAAACACAGGGGGTAAATTGCATTCACATCTTTAGAGAGAACTTTTCCCACACACTATTTCAGATGGAATTTTATTTCAGAAATTTATTTCATCCATCAATTCTCTTTCCTTCACTATTTGTTAGAGTGGTAATAGTTGGAAATTCAGTGGAGCTACATTTGAAAATTGAATACTTCACTTTTTTCTTCATAATTTTTTTTCTTAATTTGTTATGTTAGTTGTCATTTTTCCCCTCCAGGACTAAATTTAATGTAGTCTTTCTTACTTTTGCATTATAATTTTGCTCTCTATTTTGAAGCATTTACATCACTTTTTGAGGGCGTATGGGATGTTCACGGAGGACTAGGATCTCTGTTGTGAGAGCTTGCAGAGTCCTTTTCAGGACTGCCCACTTTTTGTGTCCATCTTCACCCAACTCTCACATGTGACTCCAAGAAGCCATAGAAAGGGCAGCAGTCACACCCCAGTAAAACCATCTCAATAGATGGGCTAAACCAAGTAGAGGGTAACCAACAGGCCACAAACCCATGGGTGAGTTAGGGGGATATCTACCCCAAGAATGTGAAGACTTCCCCCTGGCAGAACAGGTGGATGAGAACATTTTGTCTCAGTAGCCATGCAGATGGCTGAAGCAGGCACTGAGGAGACCTTAGGGCATGGTTAGACATGGAAGATGCCAAGGTCATGCACTGCATCCCAGGCCATTGTTGATTGTCTTGACTTTTGTCTTGCCACTGGACTTTGATGACTGGAAGGAAGAGCGAAGCTAATGACTTTGTGCAACTCTGCCTCACTTAAATGCAATTCAAATGCAAGTCAAGACATCACCCTGTGATATCATTGGTCTTCTCTGAAATGAAAGACAAACAACAACATTACTTATTTTTCAAAGGATATTTTTTTCTTCTGCCACTTGACAAAAATCCCATTCTTGAATTTGCGCTACTAAAGGTTTGTGCTGTCTTTCCTCAGGTATGAACTACATGGAAAGAAATCAACAATCAACCCACTAATAAAAGACTTAAAAAGTATCTCATACTATTCATATGCAGAAGATGAGGACACTGTGATTAGATCCAGGATCCAGAACTGGTTCAATATTTGGATTAAAAAAGTAATTATTAATGGTTCATTGTCAATGTAGCAATAAGTCTCCAGTGGAGTACCCAAAGGATTGTGCTTGGCTCTATGTAGTTTAACATTTCTATCAATGACTTGAATAAAGGTACAGATGACACAAAACTGGGAGAGATGGGTAAGACAGTGGCTGAAAGAGTCAAGATATGAAAATATCTTGACAAATGAGAACATTATCCTAAATAAAATTCAATAGCGATAAAGGTCCTATACTTGAGCACAAAAAAACAAACGAACAAACAAACAAAAAAACCAACACAACCTCATATTTACAAGCATAAGACAGTATATAATAGATAGATAGTAGTTGTTCTGAAGAATGTCCATGTCTTTTAACAGATTGCAAGCTCAATATAAATCAATAGTGTGTTGTAGCGAGCAAAAAAATCAAATGTAATCTTGGGATCCCTTAAAAGGAGCATTAAAAGGGAGTTTTCCTATAGCACAAGTCCCGTCATATCACTCCCACCCCACTCAATAAACTCCAGTCGTGGCTCCATATTGCTTCCAGGATGAAATACAAAATGCTCTGTTTGACATTCAAAGACCTTCATAATCTATCCCCCTTCCACCCTTTCAGTATTCTTACACATTACTCCCCCACATGTAGTCTTTGATCCGATAATATTGGACTCCTGGTTGTTCCACAAACAAGATGCTTCATCTCTTGGCTCCATGTGTTTTCTCTGGTTGTCCCCAATGATTGGAATGTTCTCTCTCCTCTGTTGTGATTATTGACCTCCCTGGCTTCCTTTAAGTCCCAACTAAAATCCTGTCTTCCTCAACATCTCTAAATTCCTGTGATTTCTCATTATTTCCCATTTATCCTATGTATATATAACTTGTTTTGTACATATTTGTTTGAACATTCTGTCTCCCATTAGATTGAAGATCCTTGATGGCAGGGACTGTATTTTGCCTCTTTTTGTATCCCAAGTGCTTAGCACAGTGCCTGGCATATAGTAGGCACTCAATAAATGTTTATTGATTGATTGATTAATTGCTTCCAGGAATATGGAGGTGAGAGTCCTAGTGTATTCTGCCTTTATCAGATCTCATCATGACTATTGTATTGAATTCTGGGTGCCACAGTTTAAGAATTACATTGAAGAACTGGAGAGGAGGACAATCCAGATGGTGAAGGGCCTTTAGTTCACATACTATGAGGACTGAAGAAGAAGTCATGTTTAGTCTTTACAAAAGAAGACTCAGGGATATATGCTAGCCAACTTCAAATATTTGAAGGATTGCCATAGGTAAGAGATACTAGAGTTATTCTGTTGCGTCCCAAAGGAAAAACCACAAACAAAAGGAGGAAATTACAAAGACAAAAATGTGGGTTGATGTCATGAAAAACTAATATCAGAACTATCCAAAAGTGCTTCAGGAGGTTGTTTCTTCCTCCACATATGTTTTCAAGGAGAAACTTAACAAGTAGTTGGTAGTCATGTTATAGTGGGGATTCCTTTCAGTGTTATTCTCCTGGTTTCTGTTTTGTTTTTGAATAAGATGTTTATTTATTTATTTAGTTAGTTAGTTTACTATCCACTCCTTAGTGTCTTGTCTGCCTGAAGCTAATTTGCATCCGATAGCTATAGATAATCTACTATACTACTGTCTGCTTCCCACTTCTTCCAAAAATATATGTTAAAAACACCATGGCTTTTTGTCTGAATGTTTGACTTCAAATATAAACAAGTCAGGGGGAGGAGAGGAGAACAGTTTTTAAGGGAATATATATATTTTTTTCCCTCACAAAATATTATGTTTAAAATCATAGGTAGATGTGCATTATAAATAATTATTTTCTTCAGAATTTCAGTTTCATCAGTATACATAAACAACCTACATGTTAGGATTAAAGTTTTTAAACAATCAGCAAGTATATGTTTAAGTCATGGGATCAAATGAGATAACATCTGCAAAAACCCTTTACAAATCTCAAAGCACCAAGCAGAATGTCCCAAAAGTTATAAACTTTAATATCTTAAAACTGATTTTTTCCTACAATTTTTAGAACACCTTGTATGAATGCTAGCTATTATTATTATTATAATATTTAACATACATTATATAATGTTTTATATATTTAAGGCATCTACAGAAAAACTATGTGTTTCCAGATTCATTCTGACAAAGAATAATGAGAAATAATATATATCATATAATATTTATTTCTATTTATTATATTTATATATTATAAATCTCAGATATGTATAATATTGTAATCCTATATATTGTGTTTTAAGCATTCAAAACACTTTGCATATATTACCTCATTTGTGGTAACACCACACTTGTGAGGTGGGTTCTATTAGAAGCTTCATTTTTACAAAAGAGGAAACTAAGGCACCCAGAGGCTAAGTGGCATAGCTTATAAGTATCTGAATCTGGATTTGGACCCAGGTCATCCTGACTCTAAGATGTTACTGACAAATGGATAGGATTCCCAAAGTTCATTTGTAACTTTATTATTTGCAGTTTAAAATATACTTTTCCCAACAAGTCAGTGATAGAGTGAAAGAATCCAGTGTCTGGCACATAATAAGCACTTAATGTTTGTTGACTTGCTATGTCTAAAGTTAGAGGACCTGTATTCAAACCCCAGGGATTCTACTTGTGAACTCAGGCAGCAACTTGACCTCAGATTCAGAAACTACAAGTAGAAGGGTTTGGAGTATATGATCCTATCAGTTCCTTTCAGTTTTATAATCTATAATCCTTTACATTTGCATTTCATTTCAATGTAGGAATACAACAATGAATAATATATGGCATGTTTTTTACAATTACATTGTATTTCAGCCATCCAGACATTTCTCTAGCAGTTCATAATTATTGTATATTAAAATATATTGATCTAGGTCCTGCCTATCTGAAATCTAATTTGAAGAATAACTTTCTTTGGTATCTTTAAATAAAACTATTTCATAATAAAAGATGAAAAATCTCAGTGCTAAAGTGGCTGTAGCTAAGCAGGCATGCTATTACATTACTGGCAGAGTTATAGATTGGTTCAACCTTTTTTGCAAAGCAATATGGATTATATAGTGTATCTTTTATGCACCTGTATATATTTGAACCAGTGATATCACTACTGAGACTCCCTAAGGAAATTATTGACAGAAAAAAATGATCCCTCTGTACAAAAATATTCCTAGCAGCATTATTTGTTATTTTAAAACCAACAACAATGGAAAACATTCTATTTGTCCCTCCTGAGTTGAGGAATGGCTAACAGTATGTGACTCATGGCTAACAGTATGTGACTCTAATATCATTGTGCCATAAGATGACAAGGTTAAAGAATTCAAAGAAATATGGTAGACATGACATGATGTTATGGAGAAAGAAGGACTAAAAGAATAATATGATGTTGACTATGATTAGGTTTTTATAGACAATAATAATAGCAAAAAAACTATGTTAATATTCATAGAACATAATTCCCCCTTTTTAAAAAAACCCAAATCCTGAGCTTGGTTCAACAATCCCTTCTAGCTTTCATCTTATTCTTTCCTCCCCACTGTGCCTAAAATCCTTGAGGAAGCCATGAATACCTGATGGCTCCATTGCCTTTCCTCTTTCTTCTAAACCTTCCGTGATCTGACTTCCAACTTCATGTCACTGAAGATACTCCCAATAAATTTACTGGTGATCTCTCAATTACCACGTCTAATGGCATGTTTCCAATAAATCTTCATGTTTCTGCGCCTCTCTGAAGGACTTAACACTATCTATCACTCTTTTCTCCTGTATGTTTTCTTCTTCTTGAGATACCATACTCTCCTTGTTCCTCCTGTCTGCATGCTCCTTATCAGTTTCTTTTACTAGATCTTTTTGTTTTCTTCTTTTTGCCACTTTCAGTTTTATGGATGCAATTTCTTTTTATATTACACATATTTACAGATTACTCTCACTTCATAAGACATCTTGTATATCAAAGTAAATTAGTTAAGTAAATTAATCATAGAATGACCTCATCTGAAAGTGCATGCAACACTTGACATTGGTAGCACCTCCCTATCTCCCTATTTTTCAAACTGACACAGATCTATTTTTCTCCCTCCTACTCCTCCGTACACTGGAAAAAAGAAAAGGAAAAAAAAAAAAGAAAAAACTACTGGTGGGCAATAGATATGTATATTCAAATAAAACAAATCCCCCTGTGGCTGTATTCAAAAATCTATCTATTTCTGTACCCTAAATCAGTCATCTCTCTCTAACGGATATCATCATCTAAAATCATGCATGGTCATTATATTGATCATTGTTCTTAAAGCTTTCAAAGCTGTTTGTTTTTAAAATATTGTAGTCATTGTATAAACTGTACCCTTGGTTCTACCAATTTCATTCTTCAGTAGTTTCCCAAAATCCTTGAAATTGTTCATTTTTATAATTTTGATGTTATTGTATACCATATTCATCTGATTTTGCTCACTTTATTCTTTATCAGTACATATAAATCTTAACATTTCTTTTAAATATGTATATATTTCCTCATTTCTTATAGCACAATATTACTCTATCACATTCATATATCACAACTTTTTCAGTCATTCTTCAATCACTGGACAACCTCTTAGTTTCCAGTTATATTGTCACCATAAAAAAGAATGCTATAAATTTTTGGACATTTTTTTAAGTGACCTTTTTTCTCTTTCTTTTATTTCTATTGGGTATAGGACTAGCAGTGATATAATTTGATCAGACCATTTCATGCCCACTAATCATGAATGTTACCCAAGGATCTTTCCTTCATATTCTATTCTTCTCCCTCTTTATTTCACTTGCTCTCATCAACTCCCACAGGCTTAATTACCTCTAAGCAGATGATTCTCATATGTGTGTATATATACAAATATGTTATTACATGCGTATATACATAAAAATATGGGCATGTAGATGAGGCAGTTTATAGTTTGCTAGGCCTGAAGTCAGGAAGATGAGTCTTCCTGAGTTCAAATCTGGCCTCAAACACTTAATAGCTGTATGACCCTGGGCAAGTCATTTGATCCTATTTGCCTCAGTTTCCTCATCTGAAAAATGAGCTAGAAAAGGAAATGGCAAACCACTCCAGTATCTTTGCCAAGAAATATGGAGTCACAGAGAGTCAGACAGAACTGAAACAACTGAACAACAAGCATAAGTACACAATATAGGCCCACATAAGACTATGTGTATACATGTACACATACATATATGTGCAATATATATACCTATCTGATTTGAGGTAGATATGTGTATATGTACGTGTACATGTATGCATGCATGTGTATAGATCCATGTACTTACACTTCATTTCTTTCCATGTATGATCTAGTCATATTAGCCTTCTTGCTGTTCCTCCCAAAAATATACATATATGTATATCTACCTGTCATCTCTTCAGTTCTAATATTTTTCATGTGCTTCAACCTCACCCTAGCAACTACATCTTGAACATTTTGTGTTCTGTACTAGATGTCCCAGAGACCACTTCAAAATCCACATGTCTAAAACAGAACTCATAATCTTTTTAACCAAACTCTCTCTTCTACACTCCCATATTTCTGTGACAACCATACTTAGTTACATGTACCCATAGCCTCAGTATTATTCTCAGTTCTTCACTCCTGCTCCCTCTATATACCCAACCAGCTAAGAAATTTTTTGCCTTTTGCACTTTCACAATGTCTCTTGATCTATTCACACAGTTGACATCATGATGCATGCACTTATTACCTCATGCCTGGACTACTGCAATAGAATACTGTTCAGTTTCCCTACCTCAAGTCTTTTCTTAGTCTAATTCATTTTTTATTTAGTTGCCAAAGTGATTTTCCTAAAGAACATGCCTAACTATGTCATTCCTCTATTCTATAAACTCTTGTGGCTCCCTATTTCTTCCAGGATCAAATATAAAATCTTCTATTTAGCCCTTCACAACCTGGTCCCTTCCTAACTTTCTAGTCTTCTTACAATTCACTTCTATCTGTAATCTAGCCACAATGGCCTTCTTGTTATTCCTCTCAAATAACACTCCATCTCCCTACTCTGCCTTTTTGCTGGCTATCCCTGATGTCTGGAATGTTTTCCCTCTTCTCCAATTTCTGGTTTCTCTGGCTTCCTTCAAATCTCAGTTAAATTATAAAATACTTAATGAGAATCCCACCTTCTTCAGCAAGCCTTTCTTGGTGCCTCCTCATCTCCCAACCCTCACCTCCAGAGCCTTACCCTCTGGGATTACCTTCCATTATCAATGTATATATTGTATAAATATTTGTAGGTTGAATCATCCACTAGAACATGAGCTTCTTGAAAGCAAAGACTGTCTTTTCCCTTTCTTTGATTCCCCATTACTTAACATGTTACCAGGAAGATAGGAAATGTTTAATAAATGTTTGTTGTCTAGTTGACTGACAAAAAAATTGATGAAAAAAAAGGATCATGAAAAAAACAATTATTTAGATAATACTATTAAAGTCAATTCACATGACATCTTAAAGATACAGTTAAAATTGGCAAATGCACACACATACATACATATACATATACATATACATACATATACATATACATATACATATATGTGTGTGTAGAGAAAGAGGGAGGGAATGAGGAAGGGAGAGAGAGAGAAAGAGAAAAGAGAGAGAGAGAGAAAGAGAGAGAGAAAGAATTTTGCTAAAAATATGGAAAAAATGATCTATTATTCCATCAATTGGATGTTCCCTCCAATGATACAGATTGCAAGCCATCTATACCTGCCTACCTAGTGCAATTCCCATTCATGATCTCCTGTAAGTTCTCCATTAAATTTCTACCCAACCTGCTGAAGACCTTCCTTATGCTTCCCCATATACCAGGTATGTGAGTAGAAAATATAGACTACCTAGAAATCATTCCTTTCTTTTACCACATGACCAGTTCATCTTCTTTTCTGTTAATATATTTCCCTGATGACATTAGCTTGAACCTCCTTCAAAGTTCATTATTTCTCATATATTGCTGCCTGCTTTCACTACCTTAGGCCTCTCCATTGTTGTCTGTGTGATGCTCATTTATAATAAAGACAGCACAGTTGCAATCGCTCTCTTTTTAAATCTTGCCTGCTCAGTTTTCTTGTTTTCTTTTCTGATGCTTTCTTTATATTTGAGAACAACTCCATTTGTTAACGAACATTAAGAGCTATATTTATTAAAATATAAGAACTATTTTAAAATATCCTAGAAGTACCATCATATATAAAAACTAACAAAGTTCCTGTTATGAGTTCTTACCTTATTCCATTGGATTCTCCCTCATGAAAATTAGCTTCAGAGGTAGCTTTTTTCTAGGCCTTTTTTTGACTTTTTTCTAGATTTTTAAGAAAAATAAGCATGTATTAGTTAGGGACAAGTTTGTATGCTGTTGTTACTTTACATTGATATTCCACAGTAGAATGAAATATATGACCTTTTTCATTGTCCTCTCAATCTCTTACTCTATAGCATGAATGGCTAAAATTGTGACATAAAATTCATTTTGTGCTAAGCCTATATCCAAAAGAATGAAGTAGAAACAAATTGAATGGGCAGATTTGATTGTTTTTATTATCTATAATATATCCACACTGAAAATACTTTTTGTGTTTCTTAAGTGTCAATCAATGTTCCTAAATCTTTAAATTATGACTAATTAACTGAACACAGATTAATAGACTTCATGATGAAGTAATTTTGAAAATTAATACATCATTAGGGACAATATATTTTCCTCACAATATTATTTTTCTTTATATATGCCAATCTTTGAGTAGTCAAAAGGGCAATGGAAAGATGCATGATGGACATAAGGTTACAACATGTCTCCTGTGCAAAAAATGGCATAAGCAACATCATCCAGGAGATATTTTATCAGTAAAGGAGGTGGCCTAACCCTATAATGAGAATGAGTGATAAAAGATGGACATCTCTATTGCTGCACTGGCTCTGACTGGATATTAAATGGAATAAAATGAGGCCTTTAGCATGTTAAGGAAAATCACTCTAGAGAATTTATAGGAAGATATGGGAAAAATATACAGAATAAGAAAGTATAATCTGTACTATTGGAGGGAGTAACTTCGGGAATAATATCACAGATTCACTGCCATAGGGAAGTATCTTTAAAAATCAAAGATGGTGCTGGAAGATGAGGCATTGGCAATGAGGTAATTAAAAACAAAATTTTTATGAAATATTTTGGAAAGGTATATTGGATATCTAATAAAGAAACTAATTCTGATACAAACCAAATGTTATTTCTTTTCCCCAATTATATGCTCATGTAAATAGAAGCTTCTCAGTTAAGATTATTGGGATCTCATTGGATGATATATCTCCAAATAGAATAAGGAGAAGTATCATTTACCAAGTGCTATACATAAACTTTCTTTTGGATTTCCCTCTAAAATGGTTACTTGGTATCTATCTTTATACTTCAATACATCTATGATATCATTGATGCAGGTACTCAGTTAAACATGCATTACTTAAGCACCTACTATGTACAAGGCACTCTACTGACATCAGCTCATTTACATTACATAGTCCACTTCCTTTTCCAAATTCTTGAAAAACGTCTGACACTCTGTGAGGCACCTGCCTTGTGGATAGAACCTGGTGTTCAATACCTGTAATGATCAGGCCATCCTCTGAGAATTATTAAATTTGTGAACTTTGAAAGTCATGTAAATTGTCTGTTCATCAGGCAACTTTGCTGGTCTCATTTATTAGAGGGAGATGTTCATAGAAGATTCCCTAAAAAAAATTACATCACATGTCTGGATCTGCCCACTTTCTCTTAAAAAAAAATCATTACTCCACTTGTTATGCATAAATCAATGTTGGAAATATGCTGCAGCCTAGTCCCAATTGTCCTTTGGCTCACCAACACCTTTAACTTTTTAGAGACTGTAATATTCCCAGATTATTAACTATCTTCCATTACCAAGAGACTAAAGATGCTAAAACGTGGGCTTTATGCTGAAGAGTAGCTTGGGGTCATTTAAAATATTAGACATTTTCCCAAATGCCGTACAATCTTCTCTCTTCTTTCTCTTCATTTTTGGACCTAACTAAATGTCCCTGAATGTCAATGTCAATGAATTCTTGTACTACCTCAACGAACTGGCCATCCAACTTCAAGGCATAGTGTGTACAATAAACATTTTCCATTGATGTAGTTTATCCTAGATGAATTTTTAGGTCAATCTCTAGATGATTTAAAAATAATTCTTCTATTTTTGATACTACCTAATTATAAGTGCTGTAAAATTACTTTGTTGTATTCTTGATAACATGAAAGATTCCTCATCTCTTTTTTGGTCATTTTTCATAATGAGACACAATTTCTATCCTCATACTCTAGGTACTTTTACATCTCATCATTAATTGTGTGAAGTTAATCACATATTGTCAGGCCATAATGATACTGCACAATAATTATGCCTCCACTGAAATTCTTTTCTGGTACTTCATCAAGGTATGGAAGTGACTCTGAGTTCACAAAAGCTATTGGGGCACCTATGTGGCATAATAGATAAAAGAACTGGGATTGCAGTTAAGAAGAACCAAATTTAAATTATGCTTCAGACACTACATAACCATGGGTGTCAGTTAAAATCTGTCAGCCTCCAATCCAATAAAGGGTGACAATAAATAATACATACTTTACAGGGTTATTGTGAGGATCCAGTGAGATAATATGTATAAAGCACATTGTAAACCTTACAGCACTATAATCATCATCATCATCATCATCATCATCATCATTATATCCGGGAATCGTAAATTCTAGTAGTTACTACCAAGCTGGAAATTATGTATTATTATTAATAATACTAATATTAGTGTTATTAATAATAACAGCTAGCATTTATATGGCACTTTAAGGTTTGAAAAATGCTTTTACTCATTTGATCCTCAAAACTACCCTTTCAGGAAGGTCCTATTATTGCTCTCATTTTACACCTGAGGAAATTGAAGCATAGAGAGTTAAGTGACCTGCAAAGGATCACTGTTACCATCTGAGGCAGGATTTAAATTCAAGTCTTCCTGAATCCAACTTCTGTGCTCTATCTATCATACTACCTAGCTGCCTGAATTCAAATCCAGGACTAACTATGTGCAGAATTTATGTCCTGAAGAGTCTTCTAAGGACCAGCTTGATTATGTGTGGACAGGCTCTTCAGCAGAAGTTTGGTCACTAGGTGATGATTTTTATCCCCTGTAAAGTGAAAAGGTTCGACTGACCTCTAAGGTCCCTTTTGTCTCTAAAGCTATAATTGTAAGACTATTCCCATTCTATAACTTCATGGTTGGAAAAAAACCAGAAAAATGTTTGCCTTTCTTTAAAAATAAATAGATTGATTCAGATTCTCTCTGGTATAAAAAGTTGTATGATTAGCAATGGGCCTATATCTTCTGGGGTCAATATAAGACTAATGCAATTTCTACTCAAATGTATGGGCCACTTAAATGATATCAAAATTAAATTGGATATTCAGTATATCCAAATATATGAGTATTTGTTAAACATTGTGATTTGTTAAACATCTGATGATAAGCTTATTTTTTTTCACTTCTCATTCAGATGTTTTGGCATCATCTAGGCACAGCTATATTTACAGATGTGATCACTTTGGGCAGTCTACCATGAAAGTCAACAAAGTTTTTGATAAACAACAATGGTTTTCTGATTATACCATCAATAAAGAATCTTTGTAGATGTCTATCAAAAATCATATTACTCATTTTCTTCAACTATTATACCCAAATGCACCAATTTATCATGGTCAGTATATCAAAACCCAGTTTCTTGGTAGTGACCTAAGAGATATGATTCCTCAGCATATAAATAGATTACATGCCCATAGTCAATGTTTAAAATTTGTCACCTCATATTGTTTAACTTTACCTCCTTAAATTGATGAGTTTCAGATGTTAGCTTTTATTATTAAGAATACAAAATGTTGGGGCAGCTAGGTGATACAGTGGATAGAGCTCCAGCCTTGGAGTTAGGAGGACCTGAGTTTAAATCTAGTCTCAGACACTTGACACTTACTAGCTGTGTGACCTTGGGCAAGCCACTTAACCCTGATTGCTTCACCGAAAAAAAAATACAAATGTCATTTCTTACAATGTAATGAAGATTAAAATATAAAAATTCCTCTTGAAAACTTAAAAGCCCCTTCTCTATTTTCCTTTGAAAATGTTATACATTTACATTGGATACAGCAAACCTAAAAATAATTTTTAAATCCATAGATCTGTAACAATTCCATTTGTCTTAAGAATTGAATTTTACTTTGCCACATCTGTTGGCCTAGACCTAGTCTTCCTGCCCTCTTTTCCATACTGTTGAAAGACTGGGAAAAGAACTTAGCATCTGTTCAACTTGAATATACTCAGATTTCCGTGAAATTTACTAGGAATCCTTGAGTGCCAAACTGGCTCTGAGCTAAGCTAAAAGACAATGTTGTTCTTCTAAATCCTTTCCTAGCCCATTTTAAGTGCCTTAATAAGAGTGTCTTTACCTTCCTATAGCTCTCAGGAGCCTCTAAAACAGCATCCTACCTGTGCCTACTATTTCTA
The DNA here is from genome assembly GCF_900497805.2 of Vombatus ursinus. Lineage (NCBI taxonomy): Eukaryota > Metazoa > Chordata > Mammalia > Diprotodontia > Vombatidae > Vombatus > Vombatus ursinus. The sequence goes on along the minus strand of NW_020950062.1, from coordinate 14,137,814 downwards.
GAGAGCACCTCTTTCCTCTTACCTTTTTCTCCCTTTTCTCTGCATCAAAACTTACCTGTCCTATCCTCTGTACTCTCAGGACTTGATCTGTGCTGTTACGGTTCACTTACATAAAAACAAAACACTAGTTAATAGCACGATAATGAATTATAATGTCTTAATGTGTTAACCCTAAGTAAGATCTCCTATTTTAACAGGGTCCTTCAAGAGAAACAACACTTTAAATCTAGAGTGTGTAAGACATTTTTTAAAAGCTGACTTTTAAAAAAAAGTTTCATTCATGTAACCATTATAATATTGGTCTTGCCCAATTTAGCAGGATTGTCAGTGCTTATTCTGATGGTTGGGAAATGGTCACAACCTTTTAAAGGTATACATTTGCCTTGACACTTTTATGATATGCATTTGAATTTCTGCTTACTTTGATTCTTAGTGGACACCATGATCTCATGGTTATGACTGTTCTTCCACCACTTCAGATTGCCAAGGCCCCATATCTTCTCATCTGCTATGATTCTTTTCCATGTCTTTCTTTAAATCCTCCATAGAGGATCCCAAAAGTCAACTTTTTATGAGTTCTGTTGCTAAGGGTAATAAAATTTTTGTGTGGGAATTTATTGAGACTTGGGAAAGTGGCCGGAAGAGATTTGCTAGCCCCATTATATTGTGTACTAAAAAACAGTTTAATGTCCATTGGCCATTCTGTTCTGCCGTAACTTTCAAAACTGCTCTTAAATTACATCATTGCACCAAGCTCATGAAAATTATGACATATATTTCTCAGATTTTGCAGCATGTACATCTTCTCAGATCAATATTCTCTTACCTTCCAAGTTTTCCTGCCAATACTTTTGAAGAACAGTCAATATTTTTTCAGCTCGATTTTTAGCTTTCCTTTCTAAATTATTTCTCACTCTCATTCCTTGAGTTTTAGAGATCAAAGTCTTTCCCTCCCCCTCAAAAATATTGCATTTTTAAATCTGAATATTTTAGTAGGTTGGCATTTTATTAAATTCATTTATGAGTGTGTACACATGTACACATGCAGTTAGGTAACATTTCTCTTATTCAATTTCTGTTTCTTAATGTTTGGGAGAATTCATTCTGGAAACATAGGAGCAAACCAAAACAACCTCGATTTTAATGCCATCTTTCCCATAACTATGAGAATTCTTTGGTATGAGAAATCCTTGTCTGGGACTCCATCAGCAACTGCCGGAGAATTCCTCTGAAGGTACAGAGTATGATATTTTTCATAACAACTAATAATGACCATAAGGATATCTGTCCTTCAGAGGACCCATATTTCCCCATCCAACCAAAGGCAAAAAAAGGGCTGTGTGAGGGAACTGAAAACAGATGAAAAATATTGAAAAGATTATAAAAGAATAAAAGAGAACAGGTTTAAAAATGAAAGAAAGAAAAAAAAAACAAAATTTAAAAAGAACAAAACCAGAAGGAAGAAAAATAAAAAACAGGAATGAAAAGAACAAAATATGAAAGGGGCAAAAAGTAGACTTCTTTTGGATTGAAGGTTTAAGAAGAGGTACAAAGAGTGGCAATAAGGCAGCCAACATTATATAGACATAATTATAAGAAAAAAGTAGGCTGGATAGCATTAGATGGTATATGAACCTCTGCATGTCTTCAAATATGAAAGAAAAAATTTAAGAAATAAAAATTAGGAAATAAAGGAAATGGAAAAGAAAAATCCAAAAGAAATGAAAGAAAACTGATTTATATAATGTGTTAAAGTTTACAAAGAGGACAGGAGAGAGGGAATAAGCATTTATTAAGTACCTACCCTATGCCAGGCACTGTGCTAAGAGCTTTACAAATATTGTATTATTTGAACATAAACCAGTGTATATGTGTTATACAATATAAAATTCTAAGAAATTTACTAATTTATTTGATTATAAAGTTATAGTCATTGTGCTTATTTATGAACTTGAAAAAATGGTATAGTATAATGGAAAATACGTTAGATCATGGAAAGAAGAGAATTAGCAATAATCAAAGGTTCATATCCTGCCTCTAATGCCTACTAGCTTTCTCTTTAACCTTAGGTAAGTCATTTATTAACCTTTTTGATCATCAGTTTCATCATCTGAAAAATGGAGATAATACCTTTATTGCCAACTTTTCAGAGTTATTGTGAGGCTCAAACTTCATAGTGTACATGAAGTTCTTTGCAAAACTCAAAACAGCACACAAATGTCAGCTATTATTATATTGGCAATTGAATTGGATTTGCATGTCAACCCATTTATCATGACTCCAAAACATGACTATCAGGTCCTTAGCAATAAAGTGAAAGTATATTGGTAAAGGTAGGATATGGAATTTTGAGAGACAGCCAAAACCAAGTTAGATATTCATGAATAAATTTTTGCATTTGTGAAAAATACAGCTATCTGATTTTCATCCTGCTACTACTTGTATAATGGCTTCATTCACTTCAAATGGTGTGTCAAGGTTATAGATCTATAAAACATGAAAAATAAACTCTATTTTTCACTTTTGCATTGCCAGTATTGGGAAATAGAATTTGTCAGTCTCTTAACTAGTTAATATCTATAATATAATCTCTTCATTTTCACAGTCTTCATTAAGTCAGATTAACAAATTGAATTTGAAAAGACCACACAGTATTTAAAAAAAGCAATTATCCATTTTTATTTTGTTTACATTGCACTGAAAATTTACATCATACTTTTACAAATTCTTTTTTTCATAAAAATATACTTCTTTACAAAAGTGTATGCATTAATATAAGAGGAGTAGCCAGTTGCAGAAGAAACATTGTTTAAACAAGGTCTTAAATGTATTAACCTTAACATTAATGAATGAATCATTGTTATTGCAGTCATTTGAATAAACAAGAATAAATAACTGATGGCATAAAATATAAAACAGCATCCTATCAGTAGAATACAGTTTTGAGAGATTCATATGAATTTTCAAAACAATGGGTTTCAAAGTGATTTGTACGAAATTCATTAAATGTTATAGAAATCCAAACAGCAGTCCTGGGTGCAATGATTTTTGGTAGGCACTCTGTATTATGGTATGAAAAGTTTAGATTTTCACAGAGTTATTCATATTGAAAAGGGACAGTAACAGTTCACACTTGGTACAGATTTGCATCTAATGAAATATAACATGCTATGAAAGGAAGACAATGGCCCACTAAATAAAGAAAGTGGGGTTACCCTATGGTCCATTTGAAATGAATAGCCATCAAGTTGAAGTAGATTTCCTACTATGAAATGGAAACCACTCTACCATGTCCCAAATCTTCCCATCAGGACAAGGAGTTGGGACAATTTGTCAATATGGCAATCTTTGATAAAATGGTGGCCTTTTTTAAACCAGATTTCTATTGCTTAATCTTTATAAATATTCTAGTTATCATTCTTGGGGGTTGAAACCAAAATATAGATCCAAACTCTGTGCACTTCAGAGATAATACATACATGTCTTGATTAAACACAGAAGTAGTGAAATAATGTTTACATGGAAATAAAATAGAAAATAGTTCAGATAGAGACTTCATTATGGAATTATAATTGTATCAATATAACAGTTTAACATATACTACTTGGTCTTTTGAAAAAATGAGAATTTTAATAAGATAGTCACTTTGGGAGTATTACATAATTGCAATTTTTTTTTATTCTTTTAGCAAGTTTTGTCGGGTTCTGAAAGCATAATGAAATGAGGAATTCCGTACTACCCCATTACTCACTGACTAAAATAATTATTGAACAATGGGGTTATCAATGGGAGTAGCATGATCTCATTGCCCTTTGTAGAAGTTATTACTGCCAACCTAAGACAGGAATGCTGCTATAATATTGAGGAACTGAAAACACTGGGAAATGAAATAAGAGCATAAACCTTATTTTTCATCTGTGGTACAAATTAACTCTTTAAGTAATTTCAAGGTCAGGTCATGATCTTAAAAACAAACCAATATGGGAAATGATATTTTGGTTAACAAAGATGAATAGCTGATAAAGTGGTACAAAGTACATACGCATGGGAATGATGTAGCTCATGACTGTTAAAGAGAAGTCAGTGACCTATTGTCTCTTGTAAGTATAGCTCTTATTTTCTACCCTATATCTTTTTTTTTTAACCCAGTCCCTCTAATATAGTTTATAAAGCACAGAAATACTGATAGTGGATGCTCCTCCAATATATGCAAATAAGTTTATGTTTTAGAATAATCTCCTTTTTTAAAAAAGCAAATAAACTGTGAGTAAGCACTCACAGAGTGCAGCCGATTCTCTGTAAAACTCTCCATGGTAAACATGAAGAAGAGTCATGTTCCAGTTTATGAAAAAAAAAAAAAAAAACCAACGCTCTTCTCTATCATTCCTCAGGAAAAGGTGACCCGGTAAATCCTGAAAAGTGTGCTTTAATTTGTTTAGCAGTAGCCTAAATGTGCACTGTGTTGTGTTTCCATTTCCAAATATCTGAAGAAGCCAAAGTGTTACCACATTATACCATTGTGCAGACTGTGTTCAAGTTGGGGTCAAATCGTACTGCTTTCCCTTCGACTGATTTTGCATTTGTATCGTACATGGGGTTTTCAAAAGCTGCTTGGCCATTGTTATTTTCGTGTACTGAACATCCAGTGTATTGTGTTTTAGGTGCAGTCCTATGGAAAAGAAAATGGATTAGACAAATCGGGACTACTTTACATTTCCTCTATTAAAAACAGCTGATGAAGGGACAGTCTAATAATGTTTAGTCTCATTCTTTCACAAATAATTAAGTTCTAAGAAAAACTAAGGAATTTTAAGGTCAAAGAAAAAGATTCATCATTTTTGCCTAGAAATGAAATTCACCAGTAACTACACTTGAATCATAAGAACAAAAACATATACACATATATACAACTAAAGTGAAAACATGAACTATTTATTGTGGGTAACTAGTAATTAGGAATTCAATTTTAGATATGTTACATAGTAAAGCCTATTAACATATCATTCTCAATAACAATGATAGTAATAACATTTGAGACTTTAAGATTATAGCTTCCTAAAATAGTAATAGTAGCTAATTTTATATACTTAGTCATTCAAACATTTATTAAGCATCTACTATGTTCAGTATCTTGTATGAGGTGCTAAAGATAAAAAAAAAAATTAAATGAAAAATAGTCCCTTAACTTTTCTGGGTGAGTGGGGTGGGATAAGGCATGCAACATATCTACATATAAGTTAATTGAAAATATTAACAATGTAAACACAAAATAATATGGGGGAGTGTGTAATCAGAAAGTCCTCTTCTGGGAGAGGTGCCCAGACTAAGCCTTGAAGGAAACTTGGGATTCAAAAGCACTGAATAAATGATCCTTATCCATATAATCACCATACTTTCTCCCTAGTTTTAAGATGTCTGTATAGGGACAGGAGAGAGGGAAAAAGTATTTATATAGTACCTATATGTATGTTCCAGACATTGTGCTAAGTGCTTCGAAAGCATTATTTCATTAGAACTTCACAATAACCTTGCTGTTAGGTGAGTGCTGTTATCCCAGTTTTACAGGTGAGGAAACTGAAGAAGTTGAATTGCCCAGGGTGACATAGCTAGTAAATGCTTTGAGATCGAGACTGGATTTGAACTCAAGTTTTCCTAACTACAAGCCTGGAGGAGTGATACCCATTACAATACCTGGGTGCCCATAGGCAAATATGCTATTGATGTAAAATATTCCATCACTTTTTTTATATGATCTTTTCCTTTTAAACAAGGTGTGCTCTCCCAGTGTCACAGTCAAGATATATATTGTATTCTGCCAAATCTCAATAATTTCTGCTTCTTTAATTCATTTTACAAATGCTCTACTTTATGGTAACTCAAAAAGAGACATACAAATAGAGGGATTCACAATAAATACATGAAAAATACAAATATAAAAAGTGAAAACAGAGCAAGTACCTGCAAATGAATACAAAAAAAAAAATCTATAAGTATAGTGTCAAGGAGGCTAATTCTTAGTAGGATCTAGGCATGGGATAAATGTTAAGCGTTATAAAGTGATTTTTTTTTTATTTTAAAACAAGTAGGGACAATTTTTTTTTAAAAAAGGTAGAATTGTTGCTTAGGGTGGATGGGAAGACGATAAAAACAAAAAAAAAGGTAGGTGGACAACTCTCATTTTGCTACTGTTTTATTTACCAAGTAGAATCACCTTCAGACTAGAAAGGAGAGAATAAAAATAGTTAATGAGTAATTGAAACCAATACAAGTTAGCTGGCCAAAAAGACTTCACCTTAATTTACTCAAATGCTATCTGTGACATTAGCTAAAGTTCTGCTGGTGATCATGGTAAAATCCTGGAGAATGGGATAGATGTTATAGAGTCAGTCAGGCAAAATCTGTCCTGAGTTTTTAAAAGGGGAAGAAGGTAAATAAAGACAGTTAGGTGAACATACTGAGACAGAATAGGTTTATTCAAAGTGTTAGGCAGACTAAACTTAGGAGATCCCCTTCACTTTTTTTTTCTAAGTGGGAGAACAAGGTCATATCACGTACACCAGTAAACAGCTTGCTGAAATCAAAACTACTAAGTGTCTCTCATGAGGTAGAAATATATCTACAAAAATATCACTGAGTGATAATATTGCTCCTAAAACAAAGAGGGACAAGAACTAGTTGACTTTTACATGGGTCCTACTGAGTAATAGTTAATGCATCAGTATCAACCTGAACCATTTAGACTATGGTCCTGAGTTCTGGGGCTCTGATATGTGAGTTTTTTTTTCCTTTTTCTGGTCTAGAATTTGGCCTCTATATTAATTAAGTCCTGGCCATTTCCCAATGATGCTTCTGTTCATATACTCTTCGTATACCTTCCTGCTTCCCTTTATCTGTTGTGTTATTTTATTAGAATGCAATGTCCTTGAGGGCAGAATCTGTACTTCTGGTTTGTATTTGTATTACAAGCAATTAGAACAGTGGTAGGCCAATTACTAAGCACTTAATAATTTTTTTTTTGTTAGGCTAGGCAATAGGGTTAAGTGACTTGCCCAGGGTCACACTGCTAGTAAGCAATAAGTGTCTGAGACCAAATTTGAACTCAGGTCCTCCTGATTCCAGGGTTGGTGTTCTATCCACTATATCACCTAGCTATCCCCTTAATAAATTCTTTATCATGCATTTATTCAACCTGGAGGCATCTAAGTGGTACAATGGATAGAGCCCTGGGCCTGGAGTCAGGAAGACCTGAATTCAAATCTGACCCAGATATTTACTATCTGTGTGACTCTGGGCAAGCCGCTTAACCTCTGTTTGCCTCAGTTTCCCTCAACTGTAAAAAAAACAAAAACAAATTAAGATAATAGTAGCCCCTACCTCCCTGGGATATTATAAAGATCAAATTGTAAAGCTTTTTAGCACAATGCCAGTAACACAGTAAGCACTAGGGATTCACAGTAAGCCTCCTGTTTTTGCAAAGTGAATTTGTGAAAACTATGAAGGGATTATTTACTTATTCTTTCCTATACCCATGGCTAATATCTGCTAAAGAGGCAAGCATTTTGAATTTGTGCCTAGGTTCTGTATTTCACAATGTTTCAATTTGTCACTGAAAAAAAGACTCCACAAAGTTTTCTCTACTTGCCAGGTCCATGAAGGGTAGACTAAAGTTCTTGCTATTTTACATAGTACTTTCAATAAGACTGTGTGTGTGTGTTTGTGTGTGTGTGTGTTTAAGGGAAAAAATGTTGCAGTCATTGAGGATAGAATGCTGAGTAATGCCACCTACCTCTGTTTATAAAGGTAAAATCCAAAACCGGCAAAAATAAGGGCAAAGAAAGGCACAAGGATAGCAATGGCCACAGAACTACTATTGGTACCATGTGGTTGGTTGGTAGTGTTAGGACCTTCTGACATGTTCAGACCTGCAAAAGAAAAATGAAAGCTTAATAAATGCCTAGTGTCTCCCTACCCTAAAGCTTCACCTGAATACTGACAATCAGTTTCTGCTTGAGTGATTTTTATCTGTACTCAAGCTATTTGTTTTGTTGTGTATGAGTTTTAGCACAAATGTTTCTACTTGTTACACTTTCACTTAATATACAATATAAATAGATTCTAACCTAGTTTCAACAACTGCCTTGTAACATAATTCCTATAATGACATTCCCTAATCATTTTAGATGTTTGTTTTTTCTTCTTGAAAAATAAATATATTCAAACAAATGTTGTTAGTTGAGATTTGGTAAAAGACTGAGATTCTATTATTTCTTTCATCATAAACTAAACTTGTTCAAGTAATCCAGAGCATTTGTGTTTTAACACAAATGTTTTAAGAAAAAAAAATTAAAGTACAAGAATTTACAAGGTAAAGGAAAAGAATCATTTCAAGATGAAATTTATGCTTTATATTTTAGGCTAGGGATAATAGAGTGGAGAAAAGGAGAAAAAGAGATACTATCACCTGAGATAATATACAATATTGTATGCCACAGAAGTTCTTAATAAATCCACTGAAGCGCTAATATTAAAGTGCTTATGCATTTTCTCAGACAATTTTGGTAAATGAAAGTGACAAATTCACCTTGGAAATTACAAGTACTTTTCACCACAGAAAATAAGCATATCTGAAAATCACTAAGCTATTTCAGAAGAAGGCCCATTACTCAAAGTTATTTTCCCTCCTAGATACTATAAACTTATTATCCAAGTGCCTCTACATTGCCCAAGCAGTAAGAAAATTGCAACAATATTCAAAGCAAAAGGAGGTATTACTGCTCTTGAGAGATAAAATCAAACAATTTATAGTTAAATATTTTCCTTTGATAAGTTTCACATTTCCTTCTTTTTATTTGCTGAAGGGAAAGATGTTTTGCGATGTTTATTAGAAATATGGGGGAAAAGTAGGGGCTGAACAGAATTGGCACACAGAGATTCAATATTTCTAAAGAATTTGATCATTGAAACAGTTACCAAAGCACTGCATATGACCAGGACACTATTGAAGAAAATAAAATATTCAGGATAACTAATACATAGAATCCACAGCATGTTTTTTTCAGAATGTTCACAGTACAAAAGAGTCAAAATGAATAATTACCTAACCGTTGAAGTCCAAACTGCCCATAATCTTTACCCTGAATAAATCCTTGAAATACATAAGTTGCTCCATCAGGTTCTGCAGAAACCTTTAAAACAGTTAAGGAGAGAGAAGATTAAATCTGGAAGAGTTTTTTGGCTATATCTACTCTTATCCTATCTTGGTGAATACTTAGGTTTATGCTGAAATGATTAATTCTGTGCAAGCTTGTTCCACTGCATAGCTTAGCGTTAGGAAACACAGCATTTTAAATATTATAAAAAATACACCATCATTTAGAGCACTGAAAGAAATTCTCATAGTTTTCAAATCCCTCTGAAATTAGAAAAATAAATCCCAATGGTTACAGTTGTAGATCAGAGTTGCAATCTAAGAATACATTGCCAAAGAACAACATAGAGAACCCCATGACAGATTCAATAATGAAAAATGATCCCTTACACTTGGATGGTACACTATTTTTTTCCCCAAATACTTCTATATACATCATTTTATTTGATTTCCCAACAATCATGTGAGATATTGGGTAAATTTATTTTATTAGCCTTTAGGAATTATTGGCTAACTGAATCACCAAGTAATAGTGATCTTAAGTTCTGAGGTGTACAGTCTCCTAAATTATTTAAACTAAGCTGTTAGGAAAGCACTCCTGCCTCTCAACTATCCTCCATTTATATGTTGTTTCATAATTAACAATTCTTTTGTGTTAAACATTGCCCTCTGTAAGTAATATGTTTTTCAAACTCAAATACTCTTGAGAAAAGCAATAAAGTCTTAACTACTCCTTACTGTGAATGAGTTTATTAGATCAATTTTTTCTATGACAAATAGCACTGGTGCAATATGAGGGCAAGGAAAGCCTGAGGGAAGTGAAGACAGTTTGCAGAGGAAGGAGGCTTGGGGATGCCAAAAGCAAATTTAACCAACTTTATAATTTTGCTTGTGGCCATCTCTGACCAAGGCACTGACCTATCACTTTATTTACTATTGGGACTTCCAGATAGGCAAAGCTCATTAGGAAGAATATTTCCTGAGCTATCCTGTTCAATCAAAAGCAAAAGCCTGTCGACAGGCAGCTTTGACATGATTTCTCTGACCATGTACTAGTATTGTCAAACCAGAAGTCTCATACTACATCTGATTTCTTTACTCCTCCTGGGCTGAGTGTAAGTAGAGGAAGTTACAAAACTGAGTTGATTATTTACATGTCCTACCTAACTTAGAATGTTTGACAATATTTCCTCTGTACCATGGTCAATTTCTTATCTCACTTTCTCTTTTCCTTTCTCCAGCAGCCACCAACTTCATTTCCATTACCTATATAAATGTACCACTAAAGCATACTGAACTTATTTTCCCCCCTCAATACATGTCTAACATAAAATTTCATTAATATATTTATGTATGTCATGATTTGCTTAGAAAAAAAAATTCTGGTTGAACAAGGAGGTAGTAAGTCAAACTAAAGCTAACAGATGATGTTTATATAAAAATACTTACAAAACCATCCATGGCCCAATTTTCTTCCTTCATTTTGCTCACTGAAGCATGAGCTGGTGTTTTAATAAGATAAATATGTAGCATTAGGCGAGCTTCTTGGCTTTTATAAACCCCTAGAAAAATGCAAAAGCATCTTAGGACATGAAACATTAAAAATAATTGGGATTCACTTTATTTTATTGTCTAACTCCTTAAACACATCAAGCATTATAGATTGTAGGTGAGAGATGAAAAATAAAGCCCAGCTTAAACCCCACCTACTCCATTAAGTTTTCACCAATTAGCCTAACCCTGAGTGATCTCTGCTTTCTGTGAACACTCAGATCACTACATATTTTAACCTTTAAGTATTAAATAATGTTTCTATTATTAGTAGTATTAGTATTAGTATTTGCATCTTTATTTTTTTTGCGTATACATCTTTTTGCACCAAAATATAAGTTATTCATAGAAAAATGTCACGACTTATACTTGGTGCCACAGGAATGTCTAGTAGTCATTCATTCAACAAATGCTTATGGAATGCACTGACATTAGGCTGAGTGCATTTCAGGAATGAAAGGAAGTCCTTCTACTCAAATATTGAAGATGTCACAGATACACAGCTACATACAAGGCATCATTTTGGAGAAGTGAAGTATGCATATAATCATGCTATAAGAATTCAGAGGAGGCATCAATAATCACTCCTGGGAAGGTACTAGGGAGAATTTCACAGAAGAAATATCATTTTAGCTGGTCCCCATAGGATGAGGAAAGTATGGCATAAATACTGACTCAGAGTCAAGAACGCAAAGGGGATATCCAGGGAATACTGAAGAGTTCAGTTTGCTTGGAAGTTAGAGTATACAGAAAGACAGGAAGTAAGCTAAGGCACCGAGGGGAGCACAGTGCCAGTTGTAATCTCATTTGAGATTTGTCTTTACATTCCCAAGTGTGTGAATGTACATTGGTCCTGCATCTAAATTATAGACTCTAAAATGTTTTTGTGTACACATTCTAAAGCTAAAAAAAGCCATAAATACTTTGTTGGGGATCAGTAGGACCATAGAATTTAGAACTAGAAGGGATCTCAGGGGTCATCTACTCTAACTCCTTCATTTCTGAGACCTTATGTAAAATGTGGCTAAGGTCACACAAGTAACTGATGAGTCTATATTTTTGGGGTTCTGGGACCCTGACACGGCACGGTGGGCCTTACTCGAATGAATTCGACCCAAATCTTCTTTCAGTCAGAGACAAAGTTTTATTAGGGATAGACCATACAGCCCAGACTCTTAAGGAATCTGAACATTAGTGATGCCTGTAAGGATGAGCCAGCATGAGGAAATCTCAGCGTTTAAACGGGGGCCAGGGTGGATCTTATATATACTCAAATAATTCTGGGTGTTCAGAGGAGGGGCTGGGGGAAGGATCCTGAAGCTGGGGTGAGTTTAGGGAGAATTTCCATGGGAATGTCTGGGAGGTTGAATAGACAATGGAGGAACTGGAAGGAAGAGGGTTGATAAGATCAAAAGGTAGGATCAAAGACTAGGCTTCTTCCTTAGGATTTCAAAGGGAGTTAGGGAGAGAACAAGAGATAAGGAAAGGCCAGTTGAGTGGAGTATAGCCTCAGGCAACCATTTGAGACTACAGTGAGGTCAAAGAAAGTTTAAGGGTTTTCTGGGGTCTGTAGATAAATGCGACCCAAATTCTTTTTGGGGTAAGGGGCAAAGGTCTTGGCTTGGGCCCATACCCCATCAGCACAACCAAGATTCACACTCACATCAAATAATTCTATATCCACCATTCTTACTTAGTTGTTACTAAATAAAAATTAATTGAGTTTCTTTCTTTACACATAGAATTTTGTTATTTGCAAGTGTTTTTATTTTAACTGTGAATACTTAAAAATGATTCATGTCAATAAAAAGTATCATTTATTATTAATTCTCCTACCTCTATTTTGACACTTTACCAACAAAATAACAAAAAAAATTGGGGCTTCAAGAAGTATTGATGTAATGTAAAAAAGTAAGAATTAGATCTTTTCCATCAATATATTTTATTATTCATGATAACATTATTTACACAGCACAGAAACTTGTTTTAGGGATTTATTTTCAATTCAACCTAAGTGTATACACTCCTAAGACTAAATCAAAGATTTGTTTTCCCTCCATCCCCTATAATACTGTGTTTCACAGTCCCAAGAGCAATTAGAATTGGCAAATGACAAATTGTCTATAGGCAGACAATGTCATTCAATATATATGGCATGAAAATACTGAGGATTAAGTGGAATTATGCATTTGAGCATACTGGGAATTCAGAGTACAAGTTAGTAACATTGCCTACTCATTGAATTCAGAAAGACCCAAGTTAAACTCCTCAAAGGCTTATTGTATGACAACCTTTCAGCCTCAATTTCTTCATCTGTTAAATGGTGATAACATCTATCTCACAGGATTGTTGTAAGGATTGAATTAGGCTCTTTCTCCTTTCTCTCTCTCTACACACACACACACACACACACACACACACACACACACACACACACA
>NW_020950062.1:13862801-14124667 GCF_900497805.2 Vombatus ursinus | reverse complement strand
CACACACACACACACACACACACACACACACACACACACACACACACTCACACACACACATATATTTCGCTTTGCAAACCTTAAGGTACTATATTAATGCCACACTGTTAATGTTATGCCATATTAAAAAATGAGGTAGTATTCCAAGCTATTTTACATCCTATTACTATAGTTAATAACGTATATTAACTAAAGTGTCATTGTTAATTATGTCCATTAGCAAATGACAATTTTTTAAACATCTGTTTGAATTTCTTTAAAATCTTATAAATGTACACCAATAAAATCAAACCACATTTAATAGGAATGTGTTGAATTTTGTGTCAATACTGCTGATCAAGCAAAGATGTAAAGCAACATGCATGTACACACACAAATAATTTAGCTTTGAATTCCATCATTTATAAATTTTAAAATTCTCTTGCTAAGGACTTTAGATTACACGTGGTCTTAGAGCATGTACAAGCATAAGGAGTCTTTAAAAATTCTATTCTAATTTTCATGCAAAACATATTTCCATATTAGCCATTTCACAAAAAAAAAAAGCAAAGATTATACTTCAATTACTGCGTTCATTAGTTCTCTCTCTGGATATGGACAGCATTTCTTCATGATAAATCCTTTGGAATTGTCTTAGATCATTTTATTGCTCAGAGTAGCCCAGTCTTTAACAGTTGACCATTATTTCAACATTGCTGTTACTGTGCACAAAGATTTCCCAATTCTTCTCAATTCATTCTGCATCACTTCATATAGGTCTTGTTATGCTTTTTTCTGAAATCACCCCATTGTCACTTCTTTTTTTTTTTGGTCTAGGCAATAGGGTTAAACGACTTGCCCAGGGTCACACAGCTAGTAAGTGTTATGTGTCTGAGGCCAGATTTGAACTCAGGTCCTCCTGAATCCAGGGCCAGTGCTCTATCCACTGTGCCACCTAGCTGCCCCACCCCATTGTCATTTCTTAAAGCACAATAGCACTCTATCACACACCTGTTTAGCCATACCCCAACTGATAACCATCCCCTCAATGTCCAATTCTTTGCCACCACAAAAAGAGCTGCTTTAAATGTTTTTGTACATATAGGTCCTCTTCCTTTTTTTTTGATCTCTTTGGTATACAGACTTAGTAGTGATACTGCTGGATCAAAGGTTATACAGAATTTTATAGCCCTGTGGGTATAGTTCCAAACTGTTTTCCAGAATGGTTGCACCAGTTTACAACTTCACCAATAGTTTATTAGTGTATATTTCTGACAGGTATGAGGTGGTACCTAAAAATAATTTTAATGTGTCTTTCTCTAATCAATAGTGATTTAGAGTATTTTTTCATATGACTACAGATAGCTTTCATTTTTTCTTCTGAAAACTGTCTATTCATATCCTTTGACCATTTATCAACTAGGGAATGACTTATATTCTTATAAACTTGACTCAGTTCTCTATACATTAGAAGAATGCCGCTTCCCAGGCAGAGGTTAAGTGACTTGTCCAGGTCACATGGCTAGTAAGTATCTGAGGGTGGATTTGAATTTGGATCTCCCTGACTCTAGACCTAGTGCTCTATTCACCAAGCTATCTAGATCCCTTCTCAAAAGTCTCTTTTGGTTTTTTACACTGCTCACTTAATCCATCATATCTTTTATCATCCCCTACCCCCTTATCTTATCTCCTTCCTTTCCTATTTCCCTATTGAGTAAGATAGATTTCTATGCCAATTGAGTGTGTATACATATTCTTCCCTTTTTGAACCAAATTTTGAGAATTAGGTTCAAGCATTGCCTACCAACCCTCCATTATGCCCCTATTATAAAAGCTCTTCCTTGTATGCTTCTTTTAAGTGAGAACATATCCCCCTTTTTATATTCCCCTTGCTCCTTCTCCCAATGCATCCCTCTTTCTCACATTTACTTTTTTTTTTTAAGATTATCCCAACATAATCAACTCAAGCCTGCGCCCTTTGTCTATGTTGACTGCTTCTAACCTCTCTAATAATGATAAAATTCTTAGGAGTTACGTGTGTTATCTTCCCATATAAGAATGTAAAAAATTTAACTTTACTGAATCCCTTATGATTACTCTTTCATGTTTACCTTTTTATGCTTCGTTTGAGTCTTCTGTTTGAATGTCAAATTTTCTTTTCAGCTCTGGCCTTTTCATCAGAAATGCTTGAAAGTCTTCTATTTCATTAAATATGTATTTTTCCCCTGAAGGATTATACTCAGTTTTGCTGTGTAAGTTCTTCTGGTTGTAATCCTAAATCTTTTTATTTCCAGAATAGCCCTCTGATCTTTAAATGTAGAAACTGCTAAATTCTGTGTAATCCTGACTGTGACTCCATAATACTTGAATATTTTCTTTCTGGCTGTTTGCAATATTTTTTCCTTGATGTGGGAGCTCTGGAATTTGGCTATAGCATTCCCAGGAGTTTTCATTTTGGGATCTCTTTCAGGAGGTTATTGGTAGAATCTTTCAATTTTTCATTGATAATTTCTTGAAATATGATGGCTAGACTCTTTTTTAAATTGTGGCTTTTAAGGAGTCCAATAATTCGTAAGCTTGCTCTCCTTGATCTGTTTTCTAGATTAGTTGTTTTTACAATTTTCTTCAATTTTTTTCATTCTTTTTGACTTTGTTACTATTTTGTGAAGTCTCATGGAGTCATTATCTTCCACCTGCTTAATTCTAATTTTTATGATATTATTTTCTTTAGTCAACATTTGTACCTCTTTTTCCATTTAGCTAATTCTGTTTTTTCAAGAAGTTCTTTTCTTCAGTGAATTTTGTTCCTTTTCCATTTGGTGTAATTTGTATTTTAAGGTATTCTTTTCTACAGCATTTTTTATGCCTCTTTTACCAAGGTGTCAATTCTCTTTTCATAATTTTCTTGAATCACTTGCATTTTTTTTTTTTTTTGGCTAGGCAATGGGGTTAAGTGACTTGCCTAGGGGACTGCTATCAATTGTCATGTGTCTGAGGCTGAATTTGAACTCAGGTCCTCCTGAATCCAGGGCCAGTGCTCTATCCACTGTGCCACCTAACTGTCCCTTTTCT
The DNA here is from genome assembly GCF_900497805.2 of Vombatus ursinus. Taxonomy (NCBI): domain Eukaryota; kingdom Metazoa; phylum Chordata; class Mammalia; order Diprotodontia; family Vombatidae; genus Vombatus; species Vombatus ursinus. The sequence continues at coordinate 14,121,616 of NW_020950062.1, read as the reverse complement.
TTTGACGAAATTTTTTCTTTACCACTCTTACATTTTTCTTTAACTCTTCCAGGAATCCTTGTTCTGCTTATGCCAATTAATATTTTTCTTTGAGGCATTGCTTGTAACTGTTTTCATATTAGTGTCTTCTTCTAATTTTGTGTATTGTTCTTTCCTGTCATCATAGTAGTTTATATGATCAAGTTGGTTTTTTTTTTAAATATTTGTTCATTTTTAGAGTCTATTTCTTGACTTTGAACTTTATGTTAAAGTTAGGCTCTGCTCACCTGTTGGTGGGGAGACACTGTCTCATGCTTCAGGCCTTTTTGTGCTGCTGTTTTCAGAGCTGGTTCTAGGAGTTGGAAAGTTTTCAGTGCTTCTTAGGTTGTGTGATCTGGGGAAAGGTATGGTCACTGCTCTCCTGATTTGCACTCTGGTCTTTATCCAGGAATGGCCCCTGCTCCCTTGCAGTCACAAGTACTAGCAATTCTCTTGGCCCTGGAACTGTGACCAGGTCCTCTGCTCCCTTGTGACTGACCACAAATGCAACTTTCTGTCCTAGGATTGTGACTCAGAACCGTGTATGAACAATAGAGTTGCCTATCAGTACCATTTGTACCCAGTGTCAACAACAAGCCCCTTGTAATCCTTTTTCTAAACCAATTGTCTGATTCCCTTATTGTCTCTGGGCTGAAGCTGCTGCTGCTGCAGCTACTTTTCTGTTCCTGTGTGTGGACTCTGGACAGGCCTCCACCCCAACCTCTCCTGGGCCATCTAAATTTAGGTAGGCTGGAAAAATGTTTCATTCTGACCTTTTGTTTTCTCTGCCATTCCAAAATTTGATCCAAAATATTATTTTAAAGTTCTTTGGAGGAGAATGTTGAGAGAGTTCAGCTGGATTGCTGCCTCTAATCTGCCATCTTGGCTCTGGCCCCACCATGAAGACTCTTTTAAGACATAATATCAACTTTCCAAATGCATAATATTGCTAACAGATTATACAAATATTTTGTATTATCATCTCTATCATTAAAGGGTTATATATTGTTATGTTATTATATTATATTTGTATTATATATCCTTTCTCTTTTGTTTTGCTGTTTTTCAGTTGTGTATGATTCTTCATGACCTCATTAGGGATTTTCTTGGCAAAGATATTGGAGTAGTTTACCATTTCCTTCTCTAGCTCATTTTATAGATGAGGAAACAGAGGAAAACAAGGTTAAATGACTTGTCCAGGGTCACACAGCTAGAAAATGTCAAAGACCAGATTTGAACTCAAGGAGTTTTCCTGACTCCAGGCCTGGCACTCTATCTACCACACCACCTACCTGCCCTTATAACCTTTCTACTTTCATTCATAGGCATTCTGAATTAATAATAGTCATTTGAACCTCAGAGAATGTTGTCTAACTAGAAAGTCTAATCTATTTAAGGCAATAAACATATTTGATATTCCTAAGTATTTAAATGCTTTACTAAAATTTCTACTCTTCATCTTGTTTTTATGCTATGTAAAGAAATTCGAGATAATCAAAATGATGAATTATTTTATAATGTAATTATTTTATAATACATTTTATAATTATATTATATTTTATTCTGCCTGTATAAAAGTTCTTTTGGGGACTTATTTCATAACATTTTTACTTGGATAAATGAAGCAAAAATTCATTTAATGGTCTATCAACAAATATTAACTACAAATGAATTACAAATTCTATCACAAACAAAAATTATACATAGAATATTGTATAAAATTATAAATTATGAAATTATAAAATTATGACAAGTGATGAAAATGAAAGCATCAAAGCATGGCATAGTTTTAAATTTCTGACAAGGTACCTGACAGTAGCAATTCCATATTGCTGTTGCTTAGTGTTGCATTTACTCTTCCTGTGGATGAATTAAAGCTGGTCACTGTCAAAGTCATGGGCTGTTTCCTCCCTTTGAAGTTATAAGAGCCCTTCCATATGTAATTCTGGGCAAAGACATCATCAGGAACTGTAGATACACAAAACAGTTATAACTAACAATCAACTCCTTGGGACTTTGTACTTGAAATTTACTCAGTAAATATTTGTTCAGTGAATGATGATTTATTATATGTTAAGGTTTATAAAATACTAATATTGGTGAACACAAATAGTCCCATACTGAATATAATTTATACCACTGTGACAAATACTGTGATTTACAATCTAAGAAATTGATGGGGAAAATGAAGTTATAAAATCAACACAAAACAGATTCATAATTTCACAGGAAGCTATGACTGAAATAATGCTGATATTATATAAGTAGTAATATCATTTTTCAAAAGGCATTAGTTAAAACCTCACGCTGTATTCATTAGATTAATTCTTGCACATGCTAATATGTAGATGACAATGTTAAGGTATGCTGTGTTTTCAGAGAATGAGAGATACTTTATTCAATGGTATTGACACCAAAAGTCACTAAGTCGATGTGAATAAAATGTAAAATGACTTCTGATTTTAATTGTAAACTAGATGGATGAACAAGCTCTCTCATATTAACATTCAATCTTCAGACATAATTAATGTCTAAATCAGGGGTTCTTGACTGAGGAACTGTGACTTTGTTTTTTGAATATTTAGATAACTATTTACCAATGTAATTAGTTTCTTTTGCAAACCTACATATTTATTTTCTCCATTTGAAACATTCTGAGAAGTGATTCATAAACTTCACTGAACTATCAAAGGGGACCATAACACACGAAAAGGTTAAGAATCTCACATTTAAATAAAATAATGGAAAACTCATTTTCCTAGAGCAAAGGGAGTCAACAGGTCAAGTGATCAATCATTCATTTATTAAGGATTTATTAAATGCCAAATGTTGTGCTAAATGCTAGAGATATGTGAAGAGGTGAGAACAGTTATTGCCCTCAGAACTATGTTAGAACTTTGCATGTAAGATCTGCTGCATCTCAGTTCTTAGTAAAATAAAATAATTAATATGTAATTTCATTAAAATTTTAAAATATTTCACAATAGGCAAAAGACTTACAACTACTATTTAGAATCCAGGACACCTAAAGAAATGTGGCTTACCTCTTATCTCCTATTTCTCAAATAGTGATTTTAATCTTTCAAAGGGGAAATAAAGATACATTAAAGAACTAAGTCAGTTTGTGCCAAAGTGCAGCTTTTCTTTCAGCAGTGATATCAAACTCCTTGTATGTATTCCTTCTCTTCCTTTGTAGAAAATGATATTTAAACTTGCTTACAGAATGATCCCAAAGACTCAGAAAGGGAGAGTGCTCTGTAGTTCTGACAGAGTAGGAAACTTAGGAATTTCAGTAACAATAGACCTTGTTCCTAAGAAAGGATGACTGTCCACTGCACATATTTATATATGTATCAAAAATATCTGAAAACAAAATCTATCAATTCAATTACCAAGTCTTGTCATTTTTACCACTACTACATCTATCCAGTTTATCTTCTCTCTATCACACAAACTTCACCCTAGTTCAATCCCTTCCTATCTGGAGAACTGCAAAAGCCTCTAAATTGTTTCCCCTGCCTAAAGTCCCTCCTTGTACCAACCCTTCTTCCAAACAGCTGTCAAATTGTTTTCCTAAAGTTATAGTCTGATCATATTTCTCCCCTATTCAACAAACTCCAGTGACTCCCTATTACCTCTAGGATCAAATATAAATCCCTCTATTTGACATTTAAAGCCTTTTACAACCTGGCTCTCACCTTCCATTCAATCTGGCACATGATTGAATGTTAAATTGTCTGAAATTCAGCGTATATATAAATATTTTACTAATATGATAATTTTCAAGTAATATTAGCACATAAGGCAAAACACAGGTCTCCAAATAAATGGCAATATGGGGAGTAAATGACATGGTGGAATAAGTGTTGAATTTGGAAAAGATTTTCATTTCTTATCTCAGCTCTAATATCTTTTTATTCATTCATTCATTCATCCACTTTTTTGTCTCAAAGATCTAATTATCTTTTTCTGAACCCATGGAAATCTGTTTTCCAAAAATCTCTGGTGTATACCTGATTTTCCCCTATATCTCTATTTAAGTCAGCAAGCATTTATTAAGCATCAGAGATAGGTGCTGAGTGTTCTAAGTTTTAAATGTTTTGGTCATTCCATCATTTCTACAAGCTTTGTCATGTATTTTCAAGTGTCAGCAGCCACTTCTTCCTAGATCAGAATAAGGACCCAAATGACATTTCCATTTGTCAGTTTACCTATCTTTAGAATTGTTCTTAACCTGATGTCTGTGAACTTCTTTTAAAAAAATATTTTGATAATTGAATTTAAATATTATTACTTCCTTAGAAATCTGGTAGTTTTCATTTTATTTATTTAAAAGCAATATTTTTATACAGGACCCATTCATATTCTTCACTACACTACCAAGGTGTACATGACATAAAAAAGACTAAGAAAACCTACTTTAGAAGCATCAAAGTATAGTAAAAGCATATCAAGGAAGAATTAACTTTCCTGAAAGAGGGAAGGAGAGGAAGAAGGAAAAAAAGAATGAGGGAGAGAAGCAAAAAGAAGAGAGGAAGAGGAAGAGAGAGATTCAGAAAAGTCTAGATAAAGTCCTTCATCACTGCTCTACCATAGACACATTCCAGACTTGTAATTTATTTCCTGTACTTTCTGTGATCCAGTGACACCGACCTCCTTGCTGTTCCTTGAACATGACATGACATTTCCGATTCTGGGCATTATCACTTCCTAACCTTCATGCCTTGATGCTCCCTCTCCTCATCTCTGCTTCCTGGCTTCCTTCAAGTCCCAATTAAAATCTCTTCTTCTACAAGGAAATCTTTCTTGAGCCCCCTTGATTCTAGTACTTTCCCTCTATTGATTATCTCTAATTTATCCTGTATATAGCTTGTGGGTACACAGCTGTTTGAATGTCATTTCTCACTTTTGAATGTGAGCTCCTTGAAAGCAGACACTATCTTTTAACTTTCTTTGTAGCATCAAGTAAACAACACAGTGCATAGGCACTTAATAAAAATGTATTGACTAACTCTCTAGTAATTCTATCCAGGTAGTCTGTGATATAATCTGATTACAGCTTCACTGCAGTTTTTGCATCCATCCTCTCTTCCATGTTTTCCTCCACTGGGTTGCCTCACATAAGAATATCTTAAACATCTTAATCCTACCCATCACAATCACAACCTTATTACCATTTCACTTATTATATTACTTTTTTAAATAAGGCATACCATTTCAGAGTCATATTCCAGTGTTGTAGCTAATTTCACCTTGTCTTTCTGATACCTCTGAAGTTAAATTTGCCACCTTTCATTAAAATTCTTTATTCCTCTTGCTTGTAAACCTTCCTCTATGAAACTGTATATAGAAATCTTAGGCCATGGGTTTGTAATGTCTTCTGAATCATTAAAAAATTACATCACATTGAATGATAAAATTATTATTCAAAATTCTCCTTTCTCCTATGAATTTCTAAGTGTCTCTTATGCTTCTTTCCCCTCTAAATTTTCACTAGTCTTTGTGCTATTTATTTTGGTGGATATGCACAGGTTATTTTCTCTCCCCCCCCACCCCGCCCACCCCAACACACACTTGCTTTTAATTTTAAAACCCTTTCAATTAGATTTGCAAATCACATTTTCATTAACCTGACTCAATCTCCGGTCTAGAGTCCATAGTTCTTGTTTTCTAAGTTGTGGTCCTTAAATCCACATCCTTAATCTAGACTGTATCTTCTTAACCATATGCTTGCTTCTCTGAAGTACAGTTTGACTTGCAAACTCCATCCTATAGGGTCATAAATAGTTTATCAGGAAACTAAAAGCTCTGAGGAATAAGGCTTTTTTCTGTTTTGGCTGGGAAGGAAATGACAAGGAATTTCACTTGTTGAGGGATCAGAATGAGTAAGTATTGGTAGTCATAATTTTTTATTTTAGTGTTATGCATTTCATGATACCCATCATATCTCTGAGTTCATTACCTTTGGCTCAATTTTGTCAATTTATAAGTAATCAATATCTATTTCATATGATCACTATGTATTTCTAGTTTGCTTAATGTATGCTGCAAGCTATCCACAGATTTCATTCTTCAAGGGTTCCTTCTCTTCTTTATTATCTTATCCTATAATCTTGCCACCACACACAGAGCCAACCTCATGAAGTAGCCACTTAGGAAATGCTTCTGGAAATGAACTGCGACTTGGACTCTAATATAACATAATCAGTGATAATGTATGATCATGTGAAATAGATCTATTCTAGGATCTTAATTCAATTTGTAATCACACTTAAAATTCCTGAACATAATGTAATCTTTAACAAGGTGTTTACAAAAATATTCAAATGATTTCAGTCTATCATTCCAAATAGAAATTATAATAAAATGTTATAAAAATTCTGGTAATATAGCTTTCTTTTTCTAAGCTCTTAGATGAAAAGGGGTTAAGTTTATGTGTTTTAAAGGCTAACATTATTGTAATATTTAAACCAAAAAAACCAAAACTGCCTTTGATATAAAGAATGTGATCATATTCAAATCTATGTCTTTATCCTCAACTTGTCCCCAGAGTTCCAGGCTGCTTGCTAGACATATACAACAGATGTTATTGGAACAACCTGTTCTATTAGCACCAGAAGCTAAACATATTCAAAACAAAAATCATCATCTTTGAGTAAAAACCTGCCCTTCTCCTTATTTTTTTTTCTATTTTTATTGATACTTCCTCACCCAGTCTTGCAACCTCAGAGAAATCTTTGACTCCACAACTGTCCATGTCCAATTAAGTTCTCTCAATTCTTTCTCCATGATATATCCTACATCCATCTCCTAATCTCTACTCCTATGACAACCACCCAATTTCAGGCCCACACATGAAACTTCACCTGATCCTCCCCCTCACCTCCACCCAACTCTCTGCAGCTCCTAATGTGTTCTCAGCCCAAACTACCTTGAATTAATCTTATATACATTATTTATATTCTTATATAACTTCAGGTTTTCTCTCCCATTGGGATGCAAACAACTCAAGGACAGAGGACTGTTTCAAATTCATCTTTGAATCTCCAGTATATATCTCAATGCTTGGCACATTATGAATGCTTAATACATGGTCATTCATTAACTGATTTTCTTGACTATTTTACTATCCTTGAGGCTATTACCTCCCTAATCCATCTCTAATACTGGTGGCCTAATAATTAAAACTAATTATTAATAATGATCACTTTACTTCTCTTTTCTGTCAATGAATCCTCCTTATATTTTATTTAGTAGGTGAACTCCTTCCTGATTATATCATTCAAGACTCTTTACAACTTGAACTCTAATCTTTCCAACCTCACCACAAACTATTCCTTTTGTGCACTGAGAATCAAAACCAAACTAGTTAATTAATGATTCCTTGTCCTTGTCCTGCTCTCTCCATATCTAAGATCAAAATTAAAGGCTCTCTTTTCCTTCAATGTTCAAAGTAGGTGCCAAACTTCAACTATAAAGTTTTTCCCAGAACCTTCTAATTCCCCCCCACCCCCAGTTGAAAATATTTTTATCCACAAATTGGTCATAGCATTTTGCCTGAGTTTCTCCCTGTCATTCACCCCATTCTTCCTCATATCATGAGAATTTATGTGCATGACTCTTCCCTATATTTAGACTATGAATTTCTTGGGAATGGTGATTATGTCATATAATCTTAGCACCTGATAAGTTTACTGATTTGAATTTTTTGGATTAAAATTAATTTGGTTCTGAAACAAGAGTTCATTCTAAACCACGTCTAAGTTCTATAGATATGATTCCAGGTTAGGCATTAAATAAGTCTCTAGACTTATCTGGACATCAATTCAGAGAACATGTAAATGTCATGGATGTCTGATACATTCCCAAAGACATAGATTTTTAAATTTCTTGTTAAAAAATAATTGTCATCTCAACATTTGACATCGAACTAGAATACACTACAATTCAATGAAATCTTTCAATCACTCAGATAAAAATATTTGGGATATGATTTATTTTGAAATTATTTTTGATGTTTTAGACAACATTATCACTTTGTTATACTGTTACATTTCATATCGATACTAAATCTCAGAGCCAAGATCAGATTTTGATCCTAAGAGTCTCAAGTTCAGTGTTTCAGTACTAACTCTTAACGATGAAATTTGTTTACGATGGTTTGTAGACATTGTATTAAGTTACTTACCACTTAACTTTGGACTCGGTGTTCCCAAAGCTGGTCTAGGATCTTTAACCAATATTTTGGAACCAGCTGTTGAAAAAAATGGCAGAATGAGACACACATATAAGCAAACGTACAATATACCACTTTATGTGAAGAATTTTTCATTTTTTAATTTTCTTTTTTAAAAATTTAAACTAATATGCTATAAGAAATCTTCATTATGACAAGATGAAATACAAAATTTATTCTTTAAATTTGAAGGAGACTAGGAGAGAGGGAGAGGGAGGGAGAAAGGGAAAGAGAGGGAGGGTAGCTCAGTGTCATATGAAAATGAGGATGAGAACTTGGGTGATTCTAAACATTGGAATTGGCTTGACAAATATACAAAAGAGGTTAGGGTTTGTGGGAAAAGATGGGCTCTGTTTTGGACATGTTGAGCTTGAGATAACAATAGGACGTCCAATTTAAGATGTCTAAAGACAATCAGTGAAGTGGGACTGTAGCTCAGAAGAAAGATTAGGGCTAGATATATAGATCAGGGAATCATTTACATATAGATGATAACTGAATCCATGGGAGCTAATGAGATTCTCAAGTGATATACTATAAAGGGAAAAAAGAAGAGAATATAGAATAGTGCTTTGGGGAAAACCCATAATTATAAAATCTAGCAGAAAGGAAGTCAGGTTCCTATATTTAGAAGGAAAAAAATGGTAAGAGGTAAATTCTATATAGGCAGCCAAAGTTATTCAAAGATTTAAGAAAAAACATGATTATCCATGAAATAAGAATAGTTAAGAACATAAAAAGAAATTCAAGTTTGTTCTGGCTACAGATTACTGATATTCTAGTAGAATAACAAAAAGAAAAGATGGTGAAGAAGCTCAATATTCATTTATATTAATTTTTATGTCCCACACATTTTCAGGTGCCAGCAAACTTAAGCGTTTTCCAGGAAAATATATCTGTACCTTAATAATTGTTATATTGTAAGTTAACATAATAGAATCTGATAGCACATAATTAAGAGAAGAAAATGATAAAAACATTCACAGAAAAACGTGGATAGACTTGCATGAAATAATGAAGAGCGAAATAAGCAAAACCAAGAGAATATTGTATACAGTAACAAGAATATTGTTTTAAGTACAACTCTGAGTGCAAAAGTCATTTTGACTATTATAAATACCCAAATTAACTACAAAGGACATATGAAGATGCTATCTGCATCCAGGGAAAGATCTGATAAATAGAAATATGTATAGGATGGTTTTACACACATATATATATATACACACACATATATATATACATATATATACACACATACATAAGTATATATATGTATGTGTGTGCGTGTATATATATATATGTATATATACATATATATATACACACAGACACACATACACATTTGTGCCTCATAGTAGCCATCTCTAGGGTGGGGGGAAAGGAGGAAAAAAGAAAAAATAAGAGAAAGTTAAATGATAACTTTATTATATATTTTAAAGGAATATCAAGTTGCATATAATAGATTTGCAGTTTTATGTACAATTGTCTTTTTTTCCTATTCTACTATGTTATGGAAATGCTTGTTTTATTTCTTAACTTCAGAATAAAATAAATAAAATTTAAAAAAATCAAAAGGCATCAATAAAAATGAGATTTTTTTAAAGGAAAAAAAAAGAACACCTGATAGTAAGCATGGTATTTGGGAGTCATTTTTCTTTCAAAAGTTGCAAGACCATGCATGAAGAATATGCTGATCATTTCACCTTTTGACAGAACTTCACTTCACATCATACCAATTTTTTAATTTAATCTCCACAAAGTGCATAACAGAGTCTACACAACTGGCATTTTTCCTCTATCAGATTTTTTTTTGCATGGACATTTAGACCTAACTCATTTGAATAATTATGGATTTTTTTAGGAGGCTCAGTTGCGTTACAAGGTTTGATGTGATCAACATAGTGCCATTTACAAACAAAAGCAAATGGAAGACCTTTCCACCTCTAAGGAATTTCCAACTTATTTAGGCTTTACAGTGGAAATAATACAAAAAAGAGGCAAATACCTTTGTCATATCTACATTTGCCTATTTTACACATTGATATTAATAAACAATTCTTGAAAAAAATTATTTCTAATATTATAAATTTCAAGGAATATTGTATGATTCTGACACATATCTGAGAAACACTTTGTTGGAGAGTCAACAAAGAATTATTTGGTGCTATTAAATTAAGTGCTATAGAATTCTCTAAGTTTTTAAAACTAAGTGTGATAATAAAGATGTAGTATGCTTTGCAACATCAAAAAAATATTCACAGACTTCTATGAACTTTTGAGAATGATGACTACAGCAATTACACAGACAAATACATCTTCATTATCTTAAGGTTCAGATATATTTTAGGGGAATGAGTACCCAGATAATTTCTGTCTCCACCTTTTCACAAAATATTGAAAATAGGTAAATATATTCGTGGTTCAGTTTCAAATTCATATCTTTATTACTTGAATCTTTGATTTCTAGTAGAACTTTAAAATACAATTATGGAACTTAAAAGTGAGACACAATCCTATCATTCTAAATGTGCAACCTCTTATTATATTATAATCAGAGTGTTCCATATGGCAGATAACTAAGGCCATGATAGAACTCTTAATAGAATGTATCATTATATATCCATCTAAAATTATACATCTTAGCAATATTTAAGCTATTTATGCATTTTGCTAAGATTCCCTGCAATGTAAAGATACCTCTAAATCATGTGACCCCAATAGCAAAATATCCACTACTGAGAGGGTATTAAAATTGTTAAACATCCTATTTCTGGGAGGCAGAGGCAAAATGGTGAAAAAAACGCAGTGACTGACCTGAGCTCTCCCCCAAAACCCCTCTGAAAACCTTTAAGTAATGCCATAAAACAATTACTAGAATGGCAGATCCCACAAAAGGACAAGGTGAAATAATTTTCCAGCCAAAGACAATTTAGAATGTTGACTGGAAAGGTCTGTTGCACTTGGGTAAGAGCAGAGAACAGTCCAGCACAGGATGCACTAGCACAGATGCAGCCCCTGTAAACCAGAAGGCAGGCCTTGGAGGCACTGAATCAGTAGCAGTAGTGGCAGCTTCTGGAGCTCTCAGCCCACAGACAGTAAGTGGGTCGAACAACTGGTCAGAAGGAGATTAAGGGGTCTCTTTGATATCACTGAGGCAAGATTCTATTTCTTTACCCATACTTGGATTCCAGTAGCAGTCCTGGGAGGTGGTCCCAGGGCAAGGAGGAACACTAGAGCTTGCAGCCCCAGTGGAGCAGGGACACTCATCATGTTTCCAGGGCAGAAAAGAGCAGTCACTCACAGACCAGAGCACAGGCCAGGAGAGTAGTAGAAACACCTTTCCTTACATCATACCATCCTGGAAGAACTGAAAACTTAGAGGTCCTTAAGAGTATCTCTGAAAACAGATGCACAAAACCCTTGAAGCTTGAGAGTGTCCCTACCACACTGAAAGCAGAGCCTCACTTTAACAAAGAGTTAAAAATCAAGAAATAGGCTAGAAAATGAGCAAACAACAGAAAAAAATTCTGACCATAGAAAGTTACTATGGTGACAAGGCAGATCAAAACATACATTCTGAAGATAACAAAGTCAAAGCACCTATATTCAAAGCCTCAAAGAAAATTATTAATTGGCCATGGAAGAGCTCACAAAGGATTTTGAAAATCAAGTAAGAGAGATAGAGGAAGAATTGGGAAGAGAAATAAGAGTGATAAAAAAAATCATGAAAAAAGAGTCAACAACTTAGTAAAAGAGGCACACAAAAAAAAAAAAACTGAAGAAAATAACACTTTAAAAAACAGAATAGGCCAAATGGGAAAAGAGGTACAAAAAGCCAATGAGGAGAAGAGTGACTTGAAAAGCAAAATTGGCAAAATGGAAAAAGAGGCACAAAAATTCATTGAAGAAAATAATTTCTTAAAAAGTACAACTGGCCAAATAGAAAAGGAGGTACTAAAGCTCACTGATGAAAAGAATTCCTTAAAAATTAGAATGGAACAAATGGAAGCTAATGACTTTATGAGAAAACAAGAAACAATAAAATAAAACCAAAGGAATGAAAAAATAGAAGACAATGTGAAATATCTCATTGGAAAAACAACTGACCTGGAATATCTATCCAGGAGAGAAAATTTAAAAATTAATGGACTACCTGAAAGCCATGATCAAAAAAAAAAAAGCCTACACATCCTTTTTCAAGAAATCAATAAGGAAAACTGCTATGATATTCTAGAACCAGAGGGTAAAATAGAAATTGAAACAATCCACTTATCACCTCCTAAAAGAGATGCTCAAATGAAAACTTCCAGGAATATCACAGTCAAATTTCAGAGCTCCCAGATCAAGCAGAATATATTGCAAGCAGCCAGAAAGAAACAATGCAAATATCATGGAGCCACAGTCAGGATAACACAAGATTTAGCAGCTTCTATATCAAATTTTTAGAGGGCTGGGAATATGATATTCTAGAGGGCAAAAGATGGCACTATATTGATCACATCAAACCAAGAATCATTTACCCAGCAAAAGTGAGTATAATCCTTCGGGGGGGAAATGGACATTTAGTGAAATAGAGGATTTTCAAATATTCTTGATGAAAAGACCAGAACTGAATAGAAAATTTGACGTTCAAATACAAGACTCAAGAGTAACATAAGAACAGGATAGAGAAATAATAAGGGGCTTAATAAGGTTAAATTGTTTACATTCCTGCATGGGAAGACAATACTTGTAACTTACAAGAACTTTCTAATTATTAGGGCAGTTAGAAGGAGTATATATAGACAGAGGGCACAGGTGTGAGTTGAATATGAACAGATGATAAATAAAAAAATAAAATTAAGGAGTGAGAGAGGAATGCACTGGGAGAAAGGGAAAGGGAGAGGTAGAATGGGGTAAATGATCTCACATAAAAAAGGCAAGAAGAAGCTTTTACAGTGAAGGGAAAGATGGGGGACATGAGGAGGAGTGAGTGAACCTTAATCTCATCAGAACTGGCTCAAACAGGGAATAACATACACACTTAATTGGGTATAGAAATCTATCTTACCCTATAGGAGAGTAGGAGAGGAAGGGAATAAGAGAATGAGGTGGTAGTGATGATAGAAGGGAATGCAGATTGGGGGAGGGGGTAGTCAGAAACAAAACACCTTTGAGGAGGGACAGGATAAAAGGAGATAGAGAATAGAATAAATGAGGGGGGTCAGGGAAAGAGTATATAGGGAAATACAGTTAGCAGTTCTGAAGCAAGTTTCTCTGGTAAAGGCCTCATTTCTCAAACATATAGAGAAGTGAGTCAAATTTATAAAAACAAGAGACATTCTGCAACTGAAAAATGATCAAAAATTGGAACAGTTTTCAGATGAAGTATTCAAAGCTATCTATAGCCATATGAAGAAATGCTCTAAATCACTATTGATTGGAGAAATGCAAATTAAAACATTTCTGAAATAATACCTCATATCTATTAGATTGACTAATAGACAGAAAAGGAAGATGACAAATGGTAGTGGGAATGTGGGAAAAATGAGACATTAATGCATTGCTGTTGGAGTTGTGAACTGATTAAGCCATTCTGTAAATTTGGAACTATGCCCAAAGGACTATAAAACCAAGTGTACTCTTTGACTTTGTGATACAACTACTAGGTCTGTCTCCAAAAACAAATATAAAACAAAAAGGAAAAGGACATATATGTACAAAAATATTTATAGCAGCTTTTTTTCTGGGGGCAAAGAATTGGAAATTGAGGGGATACCCATCAATTGAGGAATAACTGAACAAATTATTCTATGTGATTGTGATGGAATACTATTGTGCTATAAGAAATGATGAGCAGGAGGCTCTCAGAAAAATCTGGCTGATGTAAAGTGAAATGTGCTGTGTACAAAGTAACAGCAATATTATAAGATGATCAGCTGTGAATGATTTAGTTATTACCAGCAATACAATGATTCAAGACAGCTCTGAAGGATGAAAAATGCTATCCATCCCCAGAGAAAGAACTGATGGTGTCTGAATACAGACTGAAGCATACTTTTTTTTACTTTTTTTGAGGTTGTTTTTGTCTTTGTTTTCTTTCACAACATGAATAATATGGAAATGTTCTGCATAACTACACATGTATAATCCATATTGATTTGCTTCCCTTCTCAATGAGGAGGTGGTGGAGAGGGAGGAAGGGAGAAAATTTAGAACTCAAAATTTTAAAAACAAATGTTAAAAACTTTTTATATGTAATTGGAGGCAAAATAAAATACTAATTTTTTTAAAAAAATAAAAAAGATACAAAAATTAATTGGGAAAAATAACATTTCTACATTTCACAAATGTATACTATCATTGGAATTGATAATCCCTGATCTGATGGTAGCTATCTTTATACAACAATGGGTTTTCAGAGTTGCTGAGGTCAAAAAGTTCATCATTCTGTGGCCATTTGGGTGACAACATTCTCTAAATTATGTTACAATTTCAAAAAAAACAAACTAGCAATTATTTATTTATCTATCTGGATTGTTCAATAATTATCTCTCTCTTCACAGCAGTTTGATTTTAAGCCTTTAAATAATATTGACAATGAAATACGATGTTCTTTCTCAATAATCCCATTCAAAAAAACTAATTTCCTTTTGGGGAATTGTCTTTGTCTTCATAAAGTTTTAGGCCATGTGGCAACAAATGAAATATTTCTATTTAATATTAATGTTGATATGATATTTAGGCTATTAAAATCTTACCACAGAAGATGATTGAATGAAATTACCTTCACATACTGGAACTTTTCCTGTCCATGTGCTATCGGATCTACAGACCCTATGTTCTGTTCCTCCTGCTAAGAAGAAACCAGGCTGACATGTATATATCAGTGTATAGCCATGGGATGGAAGATCCATTCCTACAACATTTGCATGAGCAGGAGTTTCTGGCTGTTTACAGCTGTGTGCTATATGAAGGAAAGAGAAACATGGGAAAATTTCACTGAAGGGCCAGAAAAAAGTCACAAGTCATGTTTTCCCTAACATTTCTCCAACTATTAGGATAACTCATTTCCCCATGGAAAATAGTTTAGGAGCTATTTATTATTTTTGGATGATTCAACGTTTTAGTCCAATACAATGGCTTTTAGCAAATGAATGCACTTGTTTGGTAACCATCATCCTAAGTAAGTAATGATGTAAAAATAAAATAGTATATTTATGAAAAATTATTCTTTATCCTAAGATTTTTCCTACATAAAATCATGTTAATGTCCACAGACTATGTACATTAGATTATCTCTTTTTAAATGTTATAACATTAAAGTCTTCCATATAGAGAGTCCAATGTGAAAAATACCTTCTACTGAAGCAAACTAGTTTTTTTCTTAACACTTAACAGGGCCCTTTATTTCTACATAGCATCTGGAATCATTGGGTCTGTTCCCTTTTCTTTCATCAATAGGAGGCATTCTTTCCTCTCAAAACAATGCTTTTATCTGACTTCCTCCCTCCTCTTTCCCAAATCCACCAAAACAAAGCAAAACTAACAAAAAACGCAAGGAAACACACACACACACACACACACACACACACACACATTCTTGCTTATATTTCAAACCATGGAGTATCCTTTAGGATTGTGACCTTCCTTAGGAAGCTCAAGGGCAGGACATTTTTAAAGAATGAGACTTGTACTCAAGAAAGTCCTTAAAGCCAAAGGTCTCTTGGCTCTTAAACAAACTCATATTCTCTTCCTACTTCAGTCAGTATCTCAAGAGCTTAGAGGTTGAAGGCTGAAATTGATCCTTTATAGACTGCCTTTTTAATTATTAGTCAAATGGACAGACTTAAAAAAAAAAGTTCTTGGACTCTGAAACTCATTTTCTTAATTTGCAAAATGGGAATAAAAAGAACTATAGTCCCTAACTCACAGGGTTGCTGTGAGGATTGAATAGGATAACATATGAATGTGCTTTGGAAACTTTAAAGTACTACATGAATATTAATTATTGTTGTGATTATTAAAAGGGCTTTAAACAGAATGAAAAAGTGTTGATATTTAGTTATATTTTGAGGGTTTTTCCAAAGATATTGGGCTCTGATAAAGAATAAAAACTTGAGTGATGAATACTTTTATAATAACCATCTCAAAAAAATGAAAGACATCCATAATGTACTTATTAAAATTTATTTTCAAATGTGAGAGACAAAAAATAGGCTGATTTTCCTACAACCAATACTCACGTATACATTCAGGCTGAATTCCACTCCACGTGAGGTCAGGAAGGCAAGTTCGTGTTGTTGAACCTTGTAGGAGGTGTCCTTTTTTGCAATGAAACTGTACAACATTTCCCACCTATTTAAAAATCCAAGGGAAAAAAGAGCATCATTGCAAAGAAATCTGCATTATCTCTAGGATGAAAAGTTATACTAGATCCTGGAGGGAAAAATGTTTTAAAATATGAGTCTTTGTGGGGGAAATTAGAAAGAAACAGAAGAACAATAAATATTAAAGAAGATAATGTAAACTAAATATCTAATAAAATTATGTCCTCTTAATCACACAAGAAACAGTAAGCATATAGCAAGTAAGGTTGTATGCTAAACATGAAGAATGACAAAGGTTTTAAATGCTAAAGTCATTCAGAAGAGGGAACCACCACTAGGGAAACTGAGGAAAACTTCATTAAGGTGGCAGGTTTTGAGCTGAATTTCAAAGGAAAGTCAGGACTTAGATAAATACAGAGAAAGGGGAAAGTCTTTCCTGGTGGAGGAAATGGCATAAGCAAAGATACAGACATAGGAATGCTGATTGAAGCAGTTAACAGATCACTTTAGTTAGAAGAAAGGAATTTAAAGTACGGGAAGGGTAGATAGAGTTGAAAGTGTTACTGGTACCAGGTTGAAGAGGGTCTTGAGTAATGATTAAGGAGTTTAGACCTAATCCAGGGCTAGCAAGCAATTCATGGGAAAAATAATTAGGAGATTAAGTGCAGTATAAGTCTGAGAAGTGTCTGTAATGTGATATGGTAAGTTAGAGAATTTATGTGGTCTTAGAGGGCTTTAAGAGACATATAGATATATATGCCAGACTGGTCAGACTACATGTTGGCCAAAACTTTTAGTTCAGGCAATCACATTTTAAGAAGGACACTAATAAGTTGGATCACATCCAGAGAAGAGAGAATAGTATAGTATTAGACTTGAGATGGTACCTACAAGGATTGGTTGAAGGAACTGAGTGGGGATTTTTAACTTGGGAAAACAAAACAAAACAAAACAAAACATGCCAGAGTATGGAGTAAGGATTGTACTAATTAACTTAGTTAATGTAATTAAATAAATTATGTAAGTAATTCAGGTTGTCTTATAAAATTAAATCTAGCTGAGCTGTCCTCAGTTACTTGGAAGGATTGTCATGTAGATTTGGTCCGTCTGGTTGTTTTTCAGTCACTTCAGTCATGTCCTGCTCTTTGTGACTCTATTTGGGGTTTACTTGGCAAAGATGCTAGAATGGTTTGAGCAACAACAAATATACTACATAAACAATTTAAAATCCATTGAAATGAATCTTCACATCAACAAATCTTTTAAATTGGCATGGTATGGACTTTAACAATTGATAATTGAACATATCCAAAGAGACATATTTAATAGATAATATCTTTATTAAGTCCTTCATTTGTTCTTTTTAGCAACTTAGTTTGCTGTTCATTAAAAGATGTTTCATTAATCCTGATCATGATAATACATCATATCTATCAATCACTCTCTCTCTCTCTCTCTCTCTCTTTCTATCTGGGCTTTAACAGAGTTTAACATACATTGCATTTTTATTTTTCTTTTGTACCAAGGTTGTGGTAAATGACTTGGTTGGCTAGTATTTCATCATGTTATTCATCCCATCAAAGCAAAGGTTCTTAATCTGGTGTCTGTGAACTTTAAAAATATTTTGATAACTGTATATTAACATAATTGGTTTCTTTGTAATACTATGTATTTGATTTTAAAAATTATAAACTATTATACTGAGAAGGGATCTAGAGAGACTTTTAACCCTTCTATATCACATAACTTTACAATGTATGTATACTAAGAGTTTGCCAATGGCTGATGTTATTTCTCTCTCTATATATATATATATAATTTAAAAACACTGATTGCTTTTACTATATCAGTTTGTTGGTAAAACAAAATTATCAAATATTATAATTTTGTAAATAAGTGGTTTACAAATAAAATAATTAAATAAAGTGTATTTCCTATTGGATGTTGCTATTTTTTTGTGTCATAAATTTTGTCAATTATGTCACAGTGAAAGATAGTATGACTGTTTTTTTTTTATGACATTCAATGAACTTAAGTATCATTCCTCGCTGTCAATAAAAGATCTTGCTTCTATAAGTTCAGGAATATGGTTGATAAGGAGTAATAAAGGATATGTAAAGAAATATGATGAATTTATTTCTATGTTAACTGTCATAAATCTTGCCCAGGCTAATTACTGTTAATTCTTTTGGTAGCACTTAAAATGGTTTTGTTAATTTTTCTGTTCATTACACTTCATAGCTATCCTGTTCTCCAAATGAAAAACCTCAACTGTTTCTCTTTGATGAAATTCTTAGACCACAGATTTTGGCATCATGAGATCTGCTATGTATTCTTTCCAGGGCTCTGACACTGATTTGTTTTATGACTAAAGGAAATCATGTAATCCCTGTTTTGGTTTATCCATTTGTAGGACGAGGGCCAATACATTTGGCTGGCCATCCATTTCATGGAAGTTAGATAAATTGATAAATGCTTTTAAGTAACTGTGAATCTGAAGTCCTCTATGAAAACTGATATAACAAGAGATGGAGGCACTTTCTTACTCTTTTGTTATCACCTGGACAGGATTCAAGCACACTGGGACTATTGGAAAAGCTATGAAATCAATGCCCATGCTGTGACTGAATTGTAGATAAATGAAAACTATTCTTAGCAACAGCAATATGGCACCTTTGATGACTGCTTCCTTTTAAAATGGCTGTTCTTCAGGCTGTCATTGAATTTCATACAAAATAGCACTGCTAGGGAAAACTCTGCCACAGATTACAATTGGGCAATGTGTAAATTGGCTATTTCCTTTTTTGAATTCAGTATGCACTTTGGCTCCCTTTAGGCTCCTTAAATGGAAAAGTTGCTGAATCTCTACCTAAAACCTAAATTTGAAAAAGACAGAGCAAGAATGTCTGCCACACATGACTGAACATGCTAAAGAATTCTATCATAACAATTCACTTACATGTTGCATGATAATAGGTTATGGTCAAATTGTATTCAGAAATTTCCCACATCAGTAACAATGTCTAAGAAAATATCTCAATCGAGGAATCCATTATTATTTTGCTGAATATCCAAAGTAAGTCTCTGTTCACTCTATGTCTTAAGAAGTTCTATCTTGGCTAACTTCCTCCTTACATTCTTCTAAGACCACATCTTTTTCTATCTAGTCATCTCTAGACTTTACTACCCATTAACTTTCATTCTGTCTGAACTATCTAGTCACTTATTGTCTCCTGTTTTGTGTTTTCTCTATTTTTTCTTCTATTATTGTTTCCTATCTGACATTTTTCATGTAACATTTTTATCCTTCCCCACTACAACACTCATTACAGTGTCTTCCTGTTTACTTTTGCTCTGTGTTTATAAATGTGTGTCTAAGTGGAAGCAATGCAGTTAAAATGACTTCCGGGTGTACCTATCCGAATTTTTGTGAATTTGAGAGTCACTGGAGCTGAACTTATGAATATCTAGACTAACACTGTTCCTAATTCTTATTTGAGCAGAAAATTTCTGTCCTGAAGCCGAAAAGTCTACATAAGCTGTTGTCTGACATTTCTAGGTGTGTAAACTGTTGACAAGCATTCATATAAGTGACACAGAGAAAACTCAAAAGCAAAGTACTTTCGTTATCGGAAAAAAAGAAAAAAGAAAAACTTGCAGTGAACTGGGCTTTATAAATAGATTTGACATGCCTGAGCTTAAGCTGAGAAACAACTAATTGGATATACTTTTCACTCTCCAGGTTATAAACTGGCATTGTAACCAATTTGTGTCCGTACACATTAGGATATAAATAGAAATCAGAGGAGATCCACGGAAGGAGGAAAAAAAAATCTCTAAGTCAAAGTTTAAAGAATTGGAATTTTTTACCCGGGATAAAACAAGTCTGACAAGCATGACATTTCTAATAATGACAATTATTAAACAATAGAGATTGCTACTAAGTAACACTGTCAAATCTTTAAGGGTAGACTACATATAAATCTAAGATGGGTGAAGTGAGGCCCTGCCTTGTTTCAAGCATCTGGACTGAATAATCTTTAAAAGTTTATCCTAATCAGAATTCTATAAAAATAAAAGAATATAAACACTATTTCCTCAGCAAAAAGATGTTAAAATAAATGCAATTTTGTGGCTTGCTTTGGTTTGCCACAGATAAAGCATTTTCTTTAGTAACAAGCTTTCTAATTAGATTTGAATTGTAAAATATAAACCCTTTTTTGAAACATATATTTAAAATACCCACTTGAAATCCAAATGTATTGTTCTGTGATCCATGACGTGGTACTCCCGGGTTTTCACATGATGTGCGGGTGGGCTCTGAAGTAAAGTTAAAAGCAAATTATGCCTACAAAAGTTAAAATAAATCTATATCTGTCATATAATTCAATTTCAAATTAACTGTGGTTGAGTGGACCCAGTGGAAGAATGACTAACATAACATTTCATAGATTATGTAAAACTAAAATCAAACAATAATGTAATGTTCTTAGAGATTAGAAAATGAGACCAATGGTCCATTTAAATGCTTCCAATGTGATCATCTTTTGGTGATTACATAAGTATCTATTTTCAGGCCTTTTAGGGGATTGAGAGAGGAATATGGTACTGTGGTGGTAACAGTGTTGGCAATATATGTTTTCTTTTTCAGCCAAATATGGCTTGTTAAAGTGATTCTCTGAAGATTTTTAATTGCCAAGTAAACACATGATGAGTTATGCTTAGGCCTCTTGTTTTCTTAGTAGCAGCCAGTGCCAACTGTTTTGAGGACAGTATAGAAAAGTGAAATTGAGGACAATAATGCCCAGAAATATACATGGTGTCCTGCTGAGTCACTGGGTAAAGGGATGGATAAGTTATACACACACAATACTAATGTGTACGAAGTTAGATTAACTTTTATCCATTACTTATTGACAAATGATTCTCCAATTCAGAAGTTAGAATATGAAATTGATGACCAATATAATTTTGAAAGTTGGCTCCATTTTGATATTTATATCTGATGTTTAGTCCTTACATTGTTTTTAAAGAAAGAGAAGAAAGTGTTTATTTATAAAAAGTTCCTATATGGAGCCAGGTTAACAAGAATTATATTTGCTATGGGAGGAGGCCACTCCTCCCCTTCAGAAGCCAAAATTTCTCTAGAAACAAATACTTAAGCATTAAGAATGACCTTTGGGATTTGACCTGAATTTGCTGACACTTTGGGTATAGTTATATTCACTGTGGGGTATAGGATTTTCTAAGATGGTTTATAAACACAAAAAAACAAAAACAAAAACAAAATCTTGTTGATTTATCAAATAGATCATGGTTACATATAATTTTTGTTCCTTTTCCATATTGTTTAATCTTATCTAGAATAAATATGTGCAAATTCCTAAATATCTGTAATACAATATTCCAAACACTTAGGTGTGTCTTCTTATTATGCATTCTATTGATAAGATTATTTCCAGTAATTTTTTTTCTGGGAAAGTGATTTAAAAAAAATCAAAACTCTCACAGTATCCATTCAGAGTATCCTAGTGATATTTCCTCATATTAAACTTTTCCCAAATTTATGCTAATCTCAAGGCAATAACAGAAAATGCCCCCAAAAACAATGTACCATTCTTTTTAGCATTTAGTAATTCCAGAATGATTGAGCATAGTATTGTTCTTTACCTATACAATGTGGTGATGAACCACTCCAAGTTCCATCAGCTTGGCATATTCTAGTGCTTGATCCCACTAAAATAAAAGGGGCATTACAGCTAAAGGAGACTTCTGACTGGTAGATGAAGCTCTTGCCTTCTCTTTTCCCTTGTGCAGGAACTCCAGGGTCACCGCAAAATTTTGCTATTGGTGGGGGGGGGAACATGACAAAAAATAGTTTAATTTACATTTTAATAAACTTGTTTATAGTCTTAAAGGTTTGCAAAGCACTTTACAAATATTATCTCATTTAATCTTCACAATAGTCCTATGAGGTAGGTGCTATTATTATCCCCATTTTATAGCTGAGGAAATTGAGGCAAACAGAATGTAAGTGATTTGTTCAGGGTCACACAGCTAGTAAGTGTCTAAGGCCGGATGTGAACTCATAGTCACCTGACCAGTTTAATCCCTCTCTATCTCCTGAATGACCTCGCTGTCTGAAAATGAACTAGAAAAATATTATTTAATAACTTTCAGATAATTGCTATGATAAAATGTCATTCGAGAGAATAATAATCAGCAACAATTTTCTCTTACTTTAATAACTGCTTTCTTATTTATTTACATGGAGACATATGTCTATATCTATAGAAAAAGATACAGACTTGATGGATACAAGAACACACATTATGTGCCATGTTACTATATACTTAACTATTTCAAATGACTATCATGATTCTAATTTTTCAGTCTTATTGAATTGTTTAGCAAAGTTTAAATATATGCACGCTAGTGTTTCTTAGTATTACTTCCTCCACCCCAGATGCAAATATTCCTGAAAAAGAATGCTTCTTTTGACTGAGTTATGCCCAGAAATAGAAATCTGGATTTCTCTGTTATCCTCTCCAGCAGGATGTTGAGTGGCTAGAGTTTACAGCCAGGAAAACCTTGGGCTTCTCTTGCCTGAAAAACATACAAGCTATGTGACCTTAGACAGGTAACTTTACTTCTCTGGGCCTCAATTTCCTTACCTGTAAAATAACAGGCTTTGACTTGATGATTTCTAAGATCCTTTCCAGCTGTAGAACTATGATCCTATGTCTTTTGAGATATTCACAGAAACAAGGTGTGCATATACAAAGGCCTTTTTCTCTTCTTCATCTCCCATGTAAGAAGGCTGACATAGGTTAGAGCCACATGAAGTTAAAAGTCTCATATTTTTGAAAACAAATCATAAGATTAGATTTAGAACTGGCTGTCAAGATCATCTCAGGTACCTCATTTTACAAATAAAGAAAACGAGACCAGCTAGAAATTAAGTTCACATTTCTAGTCCCATCTCTCCAAATTCACCTTTTACTCATATTGTATATATTTTTCAGGCATATAGTTGTTAGCATGTTGTCTCTCCCATTAGAATGTGAGGTCTTTGAGGGTAAAGACCATGTTTTTGCCTTTCTTTTTCTCCCCAGCATTCAGTATAATGCCTGGCACACAGCAGGTGCTTAATGAATGCTCGTTGACTGCCTGTTGTTGTTACTCAGTCATTTCAGTCATATCCAACTCTTCATGACCTCTTTTGGGATTTTCTTGGCAAAGATACTGGAGTGGTTTGCCATACCCTTCTCCAACTGATTTTACAGATGAAGAAACTGAGGCAAACAGGGTGAAATGACTTGCCCTGGGTCACACAGCTAGTAAGTGCCTGAGGTCAAATTTGAACTTAAGAAGATGAGTTCCTGCCTCCAGGCCCAGAATTCTATCCCCTGTACTCCCAGCTGCTCTAGCTGATTGTTAGTGTCAGAGTCAGTATTATAACTTGTTCTCTTTATTCCTTTACTAGTGTTCTTTTTACTAGGGTACAATGCTTTATTCTCTCTTCAGATGCTATCGATTCTCTATCTACATGGCATCCCTACATCTCTGGTTGCTGATTCCCAAATATAGTTTTGCATATTTCAATTCACCAAATCATGCCTATGAGTACTCTCTTTCATAGCCTGTTTTTTTTTTTTTAGTAATCCCCTCATCAATTTTGGCTCCACTTAGTTACATCAAACTCCTTTTCTTTTTCCACAAATAAAAGAAAAGAGAGTGTCTTGATGTTGCTAGGATAAGCTTCCCCCATTACTATGTTTCCTCCAATCCTAATAGGTGCTTTCCCCATTCCTCCTCCTTCTCTTCTTCCTCTCTGTCTCTCTCTCTCCCTTCCTCCCTCCCCCCTTTTTCCCTCCCTCCAACTGATCTTCCTAAAGCAGAGGTCTGACCATGTCACACACCCCACCCACATCAATAAGCTCCAGAGTCTCTCTATTATCTCCAAGGTAAAATAGAAATTCCCTAAAATATAAATATAAAATTTTAAAATTGGATTCAATTTAAAATACACAAAAGTATGTATGTCCATGTTTATACATGTGCACACACATGTATGCATATGCATTGTATATGTACATGTATATATATACATATATGTATATAATGTTTTGGAATTATTAAAGCTTAAACCTGCACTAAGATTTTTGGGGCACCGTGTATATCTGTATATAACTATATGTAGAAACACAGATATATATCTATAGATACACAAGTTTATATACATATATATGAAACATTCCTTATTGAATTTTCTATAAGGAATTTCTTCCAAACCTGCCTCCCTACCCTCTGCATTACAGTCTTCTTACACTTTACAACTAACTTTTTACTCTACAATCCAGTGACATTCTGACCTCCTTTGGTGTTCCTTTCTCAAAATACTTCATTTCCCAACTCTGGGCATTTTTACTGGCTATCTCCCATGGCTGGAATTCTCTCCTTCATTTCCTGGATTCTTTGGCTTTCCTGAAGTCTCAGCCAAAATTCATCCTTCCTTAAGAACCCTGTTCCAGTAACACTTGGGTGTCCCCCTGATATTATCTCTTAAGTTAAAATGTATCTATCTTGTTTGTGTGTAGTTGTTTGAATGTCTGTTCTGTTATTAGATAATGAGTTTCTTGAGGGTGGGGGTCTGTTTTTGCTTTTCTTTGTAACCCCAGTATTTAGTACAGTGTCTGACACATACAAGACACTTAATAAATGTTTGTTAATGTCACTTAAAACTTGACTGATCATTCCTCATATGACAGGAGTCACTGGCATTTGCCACTATGTCTCCTTTGCCTATAGGGAAACTAATAATGTGACACTTATGTCCATTCTCTTCTTATTCCCTGCATGATATTAAACTTACAGTATTATGAAACAGCCTCAGTAGAGTTATAAAACTGAACATGCGACTAAAACATCAATGAATGCACATCAGATAGGGTTCCTCTAGATTGAATGTTAAAAGCATATTGTATACAAGAGTGATACCGCTATCATAATTCATTCTAAGTGATGCTTAATGTGATGCTTTCACATGAGTAAAAATAATAACATCTTTCAAAGAAAAACTGTACATAACATATAGAAATATCTATTTTAAAGAAGTCATAAATCTTATGAAATCTGCAACAATTTAAAACCTATCACTGCTGCCATTATCATAACAAATGATAATAATCATAATAATCAGATTTGAATGAAAAAATGAAGAAAAATTGGCAGGGATTTATTTCAAAGCAACTTTTAGGGGTAAACCATTTGCAGCATTTTTCCAAGTTAAGGTGACCTGAGTTAAGCATAATCTTTCAGCAGATTTCAATCTTTTGCTTGATATTAATTTTTAAGCAGGTCTCTCTCCTTGTGAAAAATATTTCTTAAAGGACATAAGTAGTTTTCACATATAGAAAAACACATTTTAGTCTATAATTTCATAGGTTAGTTGAAAACATTAAGTTGCTTTGTAGGAATTCTAGCTCTATTTTTATGTACATTATAACTGAATTCTGCCCCCTTTCTAATTTTCAGTTTAGTAAGACAAAAAAAGAATAAAAGAACACTTAAAAAAAAAAAAACAACTCATAAACTGGAGGATCGCCAATTTTTTTTTAACCCAGAAATTGGTCATTCTTTTTATATGAAAAAATACTTACGTAAGCACTGTGGTACTTCCCCACTCCAGGTTCCATTCCCTACACAGGTCAAAACAGCAGGAAAAGATAGTTCATAGCCCGGAGAACAGATGTAGCTAATACTAAATCCCCAGTCAAAATTTGTTCCTTCCAGTCTTCCATTAGAGATCTGGGGAGGAGTTGTGCAGGTAACAGCTGTAATTACATTAAAAGCAATTAGACACAGCTGCTGTAAATATCTTGGGTATTAAAATATCCATGGAAGAACCATATGTGCTCATTTAACCTTTTTGGAGGACAATATGGTAGTAACATGTTTTATTCCCCTGACAACATTTCTGCTTTGGGGTTGCAACTATTTCTTAGGGATATAATGGTGTGGTTTCAGGGCTTCTCTTACAAAATAGCAGGCTGCCCAACATCTAGTGGATGGAGAGCATAAAGTGACCTCCTATAAACCATACTGTAACAGATAAATTATTAGCTTTATCTAAAATTGTTTTACAATGACCTTTAGACATATTAGAGAGAAGTACTCTTTAGATAAATATAGTGTAAGTGTTCTTCTGCCAAGCAAGAAGCCCAGAATTTAGAAGTAGCTCTAAGGCATTTTTTTCCTCATTTTATTTTTTTTCCCTGAAGAAAGAGAGATCATGTACTTCACCAAAATAGCTTGGTTTCTTTAACAATACTTATGAATAGGGTTAATGCTATGTGAACCCTGCACCACCATATTCTTTTTCCCCTTGTTTCTTTTTGCCATTTGAAGTTTTTAAAAAACTGATCATGAATCAACTTAATCTCATTCAACTAACTGCAAGATGGGAACAATAAAAGGGAGAGAAAAAGGAATAAATGGGAGTAGAAAAAGAAAAGAGAAGATATCAACTTTAAAATAAAATGAGAAATTATTGGCTAAGTGTCAAATAGTTATGAGTAATTTTTACCACAATTAACATTTTTTGTTTCCATTGTCATTATAAAAGAACAAAAAATGAGTTTTTAAAATCTGTTTAACTATAATGTAAACCATTTTATCGAGTTCAAATTCTCAATGAATGTTAGAGTCTTCTGAGTCAGAGTAAACACAAAGGAGAAGGAAAAAAAAATGAATATATGAAACACCTCGTCATCCAGCTAATTAGCTATCAGCTCCTAGTCCTTTAGACAGATGAATGGCACTAGCTGCTATAATCCCACAAGTAACAACAAAAATGAGCAAAACCAAGATAATTTAAGAAATGATTTGAGTAACTGATAATATCCTATACTTATCCAATGTTGTAATTCATATTCAAAGATGGCAAAATGGTTTGAAAGTCTTCTTCAAATATTAAAAATTGAAGGACAAGGCTGTTAACCCCAACACTAGAGAAATAAATTAGACCCTCCTACTCCACACATATATACATATATACACACACATATATATAATTTTAAAGTAGCATATTCTTAATCACTTCTATGGAAAATCTTGAGTCTAATTCAATGTAGTTCTTAGATCAGGTATAGATTTTGTACTTTTCATGTCTTTAGAAATTCATTCCAATTATCAGCAAATTTAAGCTAGCAAATTAAATTGAAATTAGAATTAATGGACTGAAGTCCTTTGTTAATCATTACACTAAGCTCTCTCAATCAAAGTAAATAATTGTAGTCATTTTTCAGTAGGTCATATAATTATGTGGATTTTTTAAAAAGACATTCAAAATAAACCTTTGATATGAGAAGAAAACATCAATTTTCTCCTGCAAAGGCTGCTTTTTCTCACAAGGAAAATAAAATGAAAAGACATTCATAAAAGTTTAGATACTTTTAAATTTACTTATATAAAAATCTGAGAAAATATGACAAACATCAAGCACGAATATTCAAGAAACAGGGTCACACCTTTACAAGTTGGCATTGTCCCACTCCATGTACCATTAGTAGTGCAAGTCCGTATTCTGGAGCCATTCAATTCCATTGTATAGCCTGGCTGGCACATGTAAGTAACATTTTGGCCAACCACATAATCATCTCCATATCTCATTCCATTGGCAGGTATACCTGGATCCCCACAACTGATAACTGTAAGAATTGAAGTTGGAGAACAGATGGTTAATGTGCTCATGCATTTTATGGAGAGGGTTTGGAAACATATGGTAGACATCATAATTGACAGAAAAAAATTGGAAACATGTTCATTATAACCACATACCCATTTAAATCTCCTACTGAAAACTCCTCACTACCCAAACATTGATTATCATTGTCAATTCTCTGCATATGTCTGAAAACCTGAAAAGCTTAGGTTTCAGAAAATGTAAATTCAAGAAAATACTTGCTGCTATGACTTTTGGTCAGTTAAATGTGAAGCCCACTAGCAATATTTCCAAAAGAATCAGGCACACTTGAAAGAGCTCTGAGACTAGAATTTAAAACATAGATTTGAGTCTTCCCTTGTCATTTGACCTTTGTCTGACTTTGACCAAATG
This sequence comes from Vombatus ursinus, assembly GCF_900497805.2. Taxonomy (NCBI): domain Eukaryota; kingdom Metazoa; phylum Chordata; class Mammalia; order Diprotodontia; family Vombatidae; genus Vombatus; species Vombatus ursinus. Next base: position 14,092,932 of record NW_020950062.1, on the reverse strand, counting down.
TCTCTCAGCCTCAGTTTCTTCTTCTGTAAAATAAGAGATTTTGTGTTAGATGACCTCTTAGGTTTCTACTAGTTCTAGATTTATTATCATATAAAGACGATCCTTACACTCCTAACATACCTCCACAAGGCCTTGATGAGGATCAAGTGAGATAAATGTATGAAATAATGTAAAAGGTTTTATAAACCTAAAAGTGCGACACAAATTGTGATGTTACTAACAATTTGGAGAGAGCTTCAACCATACTTCTCTCAGGGAACCTATTTGCTATTATGTAGACCAATTGACTTAGGGACTAGATATTTTGAGCTACTTTCTTCCACTATACCTGCTCTAAGGATGGGGCCAAATAGCCACTGTTTCATATCACATGTACTACTGCAGATTAGAGAATGGTTCATAATTATTATTGCCATTTTAAAAAGATTGATACTTTACCGATGTTCAAAAGGTCTTGAGGTAGCTTACAGATAAAAACAAACATTTAAAGATAAAGTTTTAATAGACAATTTCTCAAATAAAGGTCCCATATCTCAAAAATATAAAGAACTTTTCCAAATCTAAAGAATGAGTCATTCCCCAATTGATAAATGGTCAAAGGATATGAACAGGCAGTTTTCCAATGAAGTAATCAAAACCATTTATAGTCATACAAAAATGTGCTAAATCATTATTGATTAGAGAAATGCAAATTAAAACAACCTTGAGATATTGTTTCACACCCATCAGATTGGCTAAAATGACTGAAAGGGAAGGTGACAAATGTTGGAGGGGATATGGAAAAATTGAGACACTAAGTCACTGTTAGTGGAACTGTGAACTGATCTAACCATTTTGGAGCACAATCTGGAATTATGCCCAAATGTTATTAAATTGCATATGACCAGGAGTGGAGAACCTTCCCCCAGAAATACCAGTACTAGATCTACTTCCAAAGATGATTAGGAAAAAAGGAAAAGAACCTAAATGTTCTAAAATATTTATAGCAGCTCTCTTTGTGGTAGCAAAGAACTGGAAATTGCAGGGAAGTCTGTCAATTGAGGAATGGCTGAACAGGTTTTGTTTGTGATAGAATACTACTGTACCATAAGAAATGATGAGCTGGTTGATTATAGAAAAACATCGATAGACTTGCATGAAATGACAAAGAGAGAAATGAGCAGAACCAAGAGAACACTGTATACAGTAACAGCAATATTGTTTTAAGAACAACTTTGAGTGACTAAATAATGTTGACTATTACAAACAGCAAAATCAACTATAAAAGACCTATGAAGGAAGACACTATCTGCATCCAGAAAAAAAAAACTGATAAATAGAATTATGTATAGAATAATTTTACACACACACACACACACATTTGTGTTTAATGATAGCCATCTCTAGGGCAGGATATGTGGAGGGAAAAAAAAAGAAAATTACAAGATAAATGTATTATGTATTTAAAAGGAATAACAAATTGTACATAATAGATTTGCAGTTTCATATGCAATCATCTTTTTTTCTACTATATAATGGAAATGTTTTTGTTATTTCACAAATTAAAAATAAAAAAATAAAATAGTACAAGTACCATTTTTAATGAAGCAAAGGGAAGAGATATTTTCATTCAACTAAATTAAACTGATTTGGGCAAAGAAGTTAGTGTATGTTTTCAGTACTCAGGCAAGTTTATTTATTTTTTGCTTTCTGACAAGAAATTTTAGTTTATTTCTTTGTACTAATAGTTCACATTTATATTACACAGCATGTTTTACATAAAACCTTCCTTATAAATGATACAGTAAGACAGTAAGGACAAGGCATCTAGATGGTGCATTGAACAGAGTGATAAACTAGAGTCAGTTCAAATATAGCTTCTGATACTTAATTTAGCTGTGTAACCCTGACCAAGTCACTTAATCAAGTGGGATAATATACATAAAGTAGTTTGCAAACCTTGAAGTCCTATATAAATACTAGCTATTATTTGTCTCTCTTTTTTTAACAATGGAATTTAGAACATTAAGTGATATTACTAGTCACATAGCTAGTTAAGGGTCAAAACTGGGATTTTAATTTAGATCTTCTGACTCAGTGCCCAGTGTCTGGATCTTTTCATGAATCATTCAAAAGGTGAACAAGAAATAAATGTCTAAAATAAATTACATTTAAATTTAAGAAATTTTAGGATTAAGGCATCATACTGACTATAGACATACACATACAGTATTTAAACTAAATTCTTTTTCATAATTAACTCACCATTAAAATGATACAAGTCAAGATTCCTTTTGTTCTTTTCTAATCAGTTTAAATTATGAGGAATTAATACCTTGAATAATCATTTCAATTCTAAAAAAACGTATGCAGGATATTCTCTCTACCTGATATCCTCCCCCCCAATCCCTCAAGACAGTCTGCTAAAATCAAACCCACTGAGTACAGTACTTCTATCTTCTTCTTAATTAAAGTTTTGCATGCTTGATGATTTCCCCCTTATGATTATTGATGACAAAAGAGATAATTTCTGCATCTATTCTGTATGGTTATGACAACATAGAACAAGAAAAGAAATAATATTGTTCATTTACTTTCCAGGACTGACACATTTCTATTTAGAGAATAAAAGTGTACTAAGTAAAGAAATACCCACTCAGTGCCTGAGATTCCATAAATTGATTGCCTACATTCCTATGAAGTGGTTTTGTTGACTAGAACGCTTCATGAATCTTTTCTTTCTGATTACACTATATCAATTATTTGCATCAGGAAGTTGTCAGAGAAAAGAGATAACACATACATGATAAACTGAAGTCTATCAGGATGGAGGTCAGGAAAAAAAATAGAAAAAAGTCACCTTAACAATCCTCAGAAACAAAGCTTAAAAGTTATAGAATCTCAGAGATCAATAAACAAGTTTTTAAGTACTTGCTCTGTTGCAAACTTGGTGCTAGGTGCTGGGCACACAAAGACAAGAATGAAACATTTCCTACTCTCAAGAAATTTACACTCTCTTTGGGTAGACAGTATGTACGTATGCATGTATGTATGTTGTTGTTGTTTGTCCTTTGTTTACCAAGATGACAGATGACATCATGGGAATGATGTCTTGACTTGAGTGTAAATTGTATTTAAGTGATGCAGAGTTGCACAAAGTCATCAGCCTCTCTCTTCCTTCCAGTCATCCAAGTCCAGTGGCAAGACAAAAGTCAAGGTGACTGGTGGTGGCACAGGATGCAGTGGATGACCTTGGTGTCTTTGATGTTTGACTATGCTCTAAGCGCTCCACAGTACCTGCTTCATCAGCTTTCATGGCCCTTGGAACAAACTCTTTTCATCAGCTCATGGAAGGGCATTGTCTTCACATGTTTATGGTAGACATCCCCCTAACTCATTGATGGTGGATAAGCAATCCTGAAAGGGGATTGACAAGCCCTGATCCCAGAGGGGCTAGTCCTCCCTGAACACCCCATATACCCAAGAATCAATAAAAAATAAATACAAGTTGATTTGGAAGGGAGTGTGCTAGAAATTGGGGATGATTAGGAAAGGCTTTGTGTAAAAGGTAGTACTTTAAATAAGTGAAGGATTCTATTTGGCAGAGCTGAGAATAGGTAATGAAGATGTTAAATGTTAAATGACCAAAGCCACATACATGGTAAGTAGCTGAATTAATATTCAAACTGAAGTTCTTTGATAACCAAAGCAGCACTGATTCCACTAAACCATGTTCAGAAACATTTGCTTTTGATCAAGTTTTACTAAACACAGTGCCTGGCATGGAGTAGCTGCTTAATAAATGCTTGTTGTTTAGTTCCAGGCATGGGGAATTGCAGGTACAGAGGCTTAGAGATAGAAAATGGAATGCTTTATATGCCCAGTTTGGCTGAATTGTAGAGGACAAGAAAGAGAGCAGTGTGTGAAAAATTACATTGAGACTAGATTGTGAAGGGATTTAAAAGTCAGTGAAGTTTATCTTAGAGGCAGTAGGCAATAGAGGCAATTGACTGAACCCAAGTTTTACAAAACAAATCCTTTTCTTAAGGGGATTTGTCAAAGGACAGCACTGAAGGACCTAGAGGGCCACATGTGGCCTAGAGGCTGCAGGTTCCCCACCCCTGATCTAGATCAATTTCTAGCTAAGGGGTAGGCCATCTACAACAGATGTCTCCACTTTCTTTCCTCTTTCTCCTTAACTCTTTGCAATCTGGCTTCCAAACTTATCTTTCAACTGAAACTATTCTCTCCAAAGTTACTTACTAATGATCTCTTAATTGCCTTCTCTCAGTCCTTATCCTCCTCGATCTCTCTGCAGCCTTTGACACTTTTTTTCACCCTCTTCTCTTTGATACTCTCTTCTCTCCAGATTTTCATGGCACTGCTCTCTTTTGGTTTTCCTCCTAACTGTCTTACCTCTCCTCTGTCCCCTTTGCTGGATTTTCTTTATTTACTTCATATTCACTAAACACGAGGGTCTCTCAAGACTCTACCATGGCCCCTATTCCATTTTCCCTCTACACAATTTCACTTTGTGATCTCATCAGCTCCCATAGATTTAATTAACATCGCTATGCAGATGATCCTCAGATGTACTTGGCCAGCCCTAACCTCTCTGATTTCCATTCTAACATCCCCAACTGTCTCATAGACATCTCAAGCTGAATGTGTTGCAGACATCTTAAAATCATTACATCCAAAACTGAACTCATCTTTCACCTCTTCCTAAATTCTCTATTCTTGTCAAGGATACCACCATCTTCAGTATCACCCTCAACTATTCACTTTCTCTCACTTCCCATATCCAATCAGTTGTTAAATCCTTGTGATGGGGAGCTTGGACCCCAACTAAAGACCAAGAGACAGTAACCTATGAGTGGGCCCCAGTGAAGCAAACTATCTCTCCCTGTTACAAGAACAAACTCACCCTGTAGAATTTCCCTTGTATAAACAGGACTATCTTGTACTGACAGATTATCACATACTGACTCCTATAGTTACCATATACATTCCAGAGGTCAAGCGATAGATGTCAATTCCTGAGGTTATCTTGTATAAACAGGACACTGACTGGTAACAAGCAGGACAGCCATGACCATCAGTTGACTTATTGATGTAACAGGCCTAAAAACACACCCCTTAAAAGCTCCCACCCCGTGGGCTTCGTGTAGTGAACTCTGGGTAGGATGCCAGCATACTACGTACAGAAATTGCATGTTCCTTTAAGAACTCACCACTCCTTAATCCCACCCCGGGCCACCTAATTAGCATAGTTGGGACACCGTGCACTGAGCTTTTCCCCATAAAAGCTTTAGTTTAACCCCCATTAGGTGGAAGTTCCCTAAGAAACTTAGCCCACTTTGCAGCATCACAATAAAGCTTTTGCCACCTGAATGGAAGACAGTTTGAGTCCATGAATTCTTTCCAGACAACACTGTGACATTCCAATAATTTTGGGGATCCCTGTACCTCATTACTTTTATCTCTACCTTTGTAACATCTTTCCTTTAAAAGTTTTTTTCTCCTATGACATTGATACTACCCTGGTGTCACCCTCATCACCAGATGCCTGGGCTAATGCAATATCCTGCTGGTTAGGATTCCTGCCTCAAGTGTTTCCCCCATTCCCAACCACCATCTACTCAGCTGTTGAACTTAATTACCTAAAGTGGCAGATCTGTCTATATCACCCCTCCCCCATTCAATAAACTCTAATGGCTCCCTATTACCTCCAGTATTAAATATAAAATTGTCTATTTGGCTTTTAAAGCCTTTCATAACCTGACCCCTTTTCTACCTTTTCAGTCTTCTTACACCTTATTCCCTTCCATGTACTCTAGCATTCAGTGATAATGGACATCTTGCTGTTCCTTGAATATAACATTTCATTTCCCTAATTTTCACTTGCTGTTCTTCCCTGCCTAGAATTCTCTCCATCTCCAAGATGCTTCCAAGCTTTTCTGGCTTCCTTCATCTCACTTCTATACTCTGTACAAGAAGCCTTTTCCAGTCTTCCTTAATCTGAGTGCCTTCCCTCTGAAACTGTCCCCAATTTATCCTGCATGTATCTTGTTTGTACAAAGATGAATGTTGTCTATACCAGAGGTATCAAACCTGCAGCTGTGGGCAACATAGCCCACAATCCTCCAAAGTGGAACCAGATTGAGATACAATTAGGAAATATTTAACAAATAAATAAAAACACAATAAAGCATAGATAATATTAATATACATTTTCCAAGTCAATATATGACCCAGAGGGATCCTTATGTACAACTTAGTGACCCTCATTTTTATTTGAATTCAACACCACTGGTCTATACCATTAGCCTGAATTCCTTGAGAATAGGCATAGGATTTCCCCTTTTCTGTATCCTGGTACTTAGCATAGTGCTTGATACATGGTACATGGTACATGGTAAGTGCCTAATAAATGTTAGTTTGTTAGTTCCCAATAAATGGTCATCTACCTTCCTTCAACTGGTATTCAGATGGGATGCTTTAAGTACCCATACAATCCTGGTAACCTTCCTCTCCAACTGTTAAAGTTTGTCAGTCTTCTTCCTAAAATGTGATGTTCAGAAATGGACACACTATTCCAAATGGATTCTGACTGGATCAGAGTAAAAAGTATCTATTACCTAGCCCCTTCTAAACAGTATGTTTCTATTAATACAATCTACAATTGCATTCCTCCATGAAAACTCTACTCCAATGACTCATACTGGTATAGAAGTTAAACTAAATTATCAAACGTTATGACAAGTAAAAATTCTAGGAGGTCCTACCAAATTGTATAGGTCTGGTAAGTATTTCTGTATCTTATTGTCTAATAACCAGCTTAGTGAAGTCCTGAAAAGATCCAAATCAGAACTTTGGCCACCAGTTGATGAATTTTGAGTACATGGCAACTCAAAGGATCATTAGAGTTACATGTTTATTGTTGGAAAGGATCTTAAGAAATAATCTAGTCTAGCTTCCTCAGTTTTTAGAAGAGGGGACTGAGGCCTGGAAAGGTTATGATTTGCCCAAGGTCATATACATAGTAATTGGTAGAATAAGTATTCAAACTAAGGTCCTCAAATTACAAATGCAGAACTATTTTCTACTAGAACAAGTTCATATATATATTTACTGAGCTGTCTATCTCTCTAATGGGAGTGGGGAGGGGGAAGGAATAGGAAGGAGACAGGGATCCACACTAAGGAACTCATGAATGTTTTGGAATACTGATCCTATTAGCTTGTTAGGTCATTACAACTAATTATTCACTCATATAGTTTGTGATTCAATTTTGTTTTTTAGTCATTTTTCAGTCATGTTCAACTCTTTGTGACACCATTTGGGGGTTTCTTGGCAAAGATACTTGAGTGGTTGGCCACTTCCTTCTCCAGCTCATTTTACAGATGAGGCAACTGAGACAAACAGGGTTAAGTGACTTTCCCAGAGTCACACAGCTAGTAAGTGTCTGAGACCTGATTTGAGCTCAGCAAGAGGAGTCTTCCTAACTCTTGGCCTGGCACTCTATCCACTATGCCACCTAGATGCCCAATAAAATCTCAAAATCTTTTCCATAAGAACTATGTTCTAGCTATGCTGTCCTATCTCTACCTTTTACCTGTGTTATTTTTTTTACCCTAGTATAGGACTTTATATTAAATTTTCTCTTATAATGCCCATTAATTGGGGAATGGCTGAATAAGTTGTAGTATATGAATGTGATGGAATACTATTGTGCTATAAAAAATGATGAGCAGACAGACTTAAAAAAAAAAACTTGGAAAGACTTACATGAACTAATGCAGAGTGAAATGAGCACAACCAGGAGAACACTGTATACAGTAACAGCCACATTATGGAGTGACTGACTTTGATGGATGTGGTTCTTCACAGCAATGCAAGAATTTAAGACAACTCCAAAAGATGAATGATGGAAATTGTTATCCACACCCAGAAAAAGAGATATGGAGTCTGCATACAGATGGAAGCATAATATGCTCTCCTTTTCCTTTGTTGTTTTATTTTATTGCTTCATTCTCATGGTTCCTCCCATTAGTTCTAATTGTTCTTTACATCATGACTAATGGGAAAATATGCTTAACATGAATGTATATGTAGAGCATATATCAGATTTTATGCCATCTTGGTGGGGGAGAGGTGTGAGGAGGAGAAAATTTAAAACTCAAAATCTTATAGAAGTGAATGTTGAAAACTAAAAATAAATTACTAAAAAAGGAAGGAAGGAAGGAAGGAAGGAAACAAAGAAAAAAGAAAGAAAAGAAAAGAAAAAAAGCTGTACTACCAACTGTTCTAGTTAGGTCCCCACTGGGGCAGCTACTACTACTCACAGGGTTGTTGTTTGTCCTTTGTTCTGGAAGAGGATCATGACATCATGGGATGCCCGTCAACTGGGAAATGACTGAACAAGTTGTGTTATATGATTGAGATGGAGTACTACTGTGCTATAGGAAATGATGAGCTTGATGATCTTAGAAAAACATGAACAGACTTGCATGAAATAATGAAGAGTGAAATGAGCAGAAACAGGAGAATGTTGTATGTAGTAATAGGAATATTGTTTTAAGAACAACTTTGAAAAAAAACTTTGAGTGAATAAGTCATTTTGACTTTTACAAATACCCAAATTAACTACAAAGGACATATGAAGGAAGATACTATCTGCATCTAGAGAAAGAACTGATACATGGAAATATGTATAGAATGATTTCACACACACACATCTCTACATATTTATGTTCGATAGTAGCCATCTCTAGGATGGGGGGAGGGGGAAGGGAAGAAACAAAAAAGAAAAAAAAGAAATTTATATGATAGCTTTATTATATATTTAAAAGGAATAACAAGTTATACATAATAGATTTGCAGGTTCATGAGCAATTATCTTTTTTAAAAATTATACCATGTTATGGAAATGTGTATTTTATTCCATAAATACAAAATAAATAAAAATTTTTATAAAAAAATTTCTCTTTTTAGCAACCTTTCAAGATCTTTTTGGATCCTTATTCTGTCATCCAATGAAATAGTTATTCCTCCCAGCTTCACAGCATTTAACAGGTGTATTATCTATGTCTTTATAAAAGGCATTGATTAATGTGTTTAACAGATATGACAAGGAAAGAACCTTGCAATCCTCTATTAGAGACATACTTCAAGGTTGATATCAAACCATTAATCATCACTCTTTGGATTCATTCGGTCATGAGATCACAGTCCTAGAACTGGTAGGCACCTCAGTGGCCATCTGTAGTCTAATCATCTCATTTTAGAGTTGAAGAAACTGAGGCCCAGAGAGGTTGAGTGATTTCTTCAAGTTTACACAGGTTAGAAGCATTAGAGGCAGGATTTATATTCAGGTCCTTTGATATCGGTCACTATATACTACAGTGCCTTATACTATACTGTATTGCAACTAATTTGGAAATCCTCTAAACATGTTGCAGGATTCTGGGAAGATGGTGGAGGGAACGGCAGCCTAGGGAGAGATGTTCTTCAACTACAGCAAATAATATAAGTAAAGAGTACCAAAATGTAGAAAATTCAGCATCAACCAATAAAAAGAAAAATGAATGAAACTATCATAAGTTGATTCTGAGAGAAAAAAAAATGCTGAGGACTATATTACTAGTGCTTTGTTCCAGGGTTACCCTATCACATGCCACAAGATGACCTATGAGGGCCTATAACCCTGAGGTTGTAACAATTATAAGCAATGACTGAGGAATTAAATACTGGTTTATTGGTATCCCTGTTCCCAAGGTAGGTGGATACCCCAGAGCTCTGGGTATTCCCACACTTTACTCTCTCACAACCCAGACCCTGGCTCTGGATGGCCCTTCAAATAACAGAGGAAAAGAGAGAAAAGGTGGAGAAGAAATAGGATAAAGCACCACTGTCAGCAGCATCTCGTCAACCTTTTCTCAGCACCATGGGGTAACTTGGGTCTGAAGGTCAGTTACAGTGAGGACTGTGGAGCTTGTAAGAGTGAGAGTATTAAAGGTAAATAATAGACCAATACAGTGGCCAATCAGAGTCTTCTAGAAGCAATGCCCCAGATAGACAGGAAAATAGACCTGGCCAAGCTCTGGTGGTCTGTGAAAACAAAGAACCTGCACCATGAGCATTTGGAGGGATATGATAGCAACTGGATCTTTAAAATGGAAAGGATTGGTAGTTAAAAAGTATGTTGTGAAGAAGGACATTGGAGAAACATCAGCACCTTGCTCAAATAGATTAAAGAGGAAAATGAATAAACATCAGAAGAATCATTTCAATGGATGAGTACTTTATAACAAAGGAAAATGAATCAAAATCCCCTCAGGAAGGTCCCAAAGAACAAGTAATCCTAGTGACAAAGGAAAAGAGGCAACGATATTATAGACATTGTCAGATGTGTCACTTTTGTTAATTTGTTAATTAGTAATTTGTTAATTATTTTGTCACAAGGGAGTAATCAAATTGGAGTATGAGAAGGGGTTGAAATAAAACATAAAGAAAAGGCCATCAATAAAGATGTGTATATATAGCATATGAATACTATATATGAAATACTAAATAGTACTATTACATATTAATATATACTATGTACTATTATATATTAATATATGCTACATATTTATATATAGACTATGTACTATTGTATATTAACATATTAATATATACTACTATATACTATTATATAGTACTATATAATATTTAGTATTATATAAATACTATATGTATATACACACAAAGTATGTGGTCCTACCATTGCAGAGAGTGGTAGCTGTGGCACCAGAGGCCTACTCTCCCCACCCAGGTACACATGAAGACATGAAGACATGACCCTGTTGTTTCTTCTGGCTCTGTTCATTCTATTTCTTCATGCTCTTAGCTGAAATGGACTCGGAAACGGACTTGATTAGGCTGCAACTTTGTGAGCTCTGAAAGGTTAGGAGAGATGCTAAAGGTCCAGAAATTTTTGGACACCATACTAGAGTTTGCTGGCAGCTGAGGCTGGTCCACCAGAAATACCCTGAGAAGTGGCCTACTTGACCTAGTCCATTAGGACATTGACTCTGAGATACTATGTCCTGTGGAAGTAAAGTATTGTCTCTGTCCATCAGCTATACCTCATTTGGAAATCTGAGATCCGGCTCCCAAGGGAATGATTTAGTATAGGGACAAGTGTGTCTAGTTAGGGGGAAGATGTGTTTGTACTTATTAGTTAAATGATACAGGGACACTAATCACTGACGCTTGGAATTGGAGCAAAGACCCAGGAATGTGGGAATGAGCCAATAGCATTAGAAGCCCCAGTGTCTATCAGCAGTACCCCTAAAGCCACAAGAGGGAACTATCGCTGGGTAGCTTTATTTTGAGGGAGCCAAATCATGAGTTGGAGAGTGATTTGGGATAAGGGCCCCCAGAATTTATAAGGCTACTACATGTATGCATGTACACATAAATGCTTGCATCATGTACTTATGTATATTGTGATTTGCCTCCGACACATGCTGCTGTGTGACCCTGGGCAAATCACTTCAATTCTCATGCTCTAAGCAAGTCCCTGAGAGCATAAGTTTCAAAGAAGGTGCTGACCTACATTGATAGAAAGAGTTTCCTCATCTAGGAGCTCCCTATGCCCATGAAATAATATACAGTCTCTATTCCTATTCCTATTACGATAGATTCTGCTGGCCTAATGAGGCCCAGAAAGGGACTTTCTAGTTACACATTTAGACAGGGTTCTGTTACGGCAGAGCTAGGCCTCTAAAAAGAAGGGCAGGTTCTTTTCTCACAATCTCTGATTCTTCAAGCTTCCAATCTTAAAGTCCCAGGGAAAATTATTTAAAGCTAAGGGTTTGACTGATGTATAAATATCCCCCAAAGGGAGTAGAAATAATCTTAATGTACAATATATAGGATGGCTATTTATTTCCGTTACTCAAAGGAAATGCTTTAAACACAAATAACTAAAATTCTTATATTCACAAAGACTTAAGACATGAAATATATAACTTTTATATTCAGCAGTTTGATATTTAAAGCTTTAAAACATGAGACAATTAGTGGGACTGCTCAACAGGCACTTCCCTTCAGCCTTGGTTCTATCCTCAAGATCCATAGGTTTAGGCTCATTCTGCTGAAGGTAGTCATCATCTACTTTGAGAAGCACTGTAACAACTTCAGGAAGCATCTTGCAAAGTACTGCTGGCACCTACTAAGGGAGCAAGGAATTCCCAAAGTTTTTACTTCACTAGGCCTTGTGGCCTCCTGGATTCTCTAGGAGAGGAAAACAACTAAGTGGCTAGCACAGAGGTCTGTTCTCGGAGAGCTTTCCCCTTCCCTAGCCTGCCTGGCACCTGGATTTATGAACAGTCCCCACCTTCAGGATTCCTATAGTGTCCTCAAGGTCAATCTCAGGCTATAGAACATAGATCCTATTCATCCTCCCTTAAGAGCAAAGCCTTAGAATAATTCCTCAACCTGGAAAGCAGGGTCTAACTGTTCCTGTTACAGGAAGAAAAAGAGTTCTAATGTGAAAGGAAGTGGGGGGAATAAAAAGATAATCAACCAAACATAGAATGGGATTCCATAGGATAAAATGGAATGGGAAGGAGGGATTAGATGGATGAAGGATCAGGTTGACATGGTTGATATGAGAGAGCAGAGATTGGTGGCCAGAGAATAAAGCTTCAGTAGAGGCATTTAATAACCACTATACCACGTAGCTCCCCCTTCCCCAATTTTTTTGAAACTAATAAGGACTTTCTTACTGACAGGCAGGGTCAGACAAGGCAAAAGGTGCAGAGTTAGGGATGTTTCCAGACTCCTAGCAATGCCATCTCTGGGTTTCAGTGACAGTGGGTCAGAAGAGTTGCCATGAACTAATAATTTTCTCTCTTGCCTTCTAACCCTTCTGAAGATCCAGACAGTCTTCTGTTTTTGTATTTATTTGTATATATGCTGTATTTATCTGTAGATATGTTGTATCCCCAGTAGAACATAAGCTCTTTGAAGGATGGGACTGGCTCACTTTTGTATTTGTATTCCCAGTAACTAGTACTTTGCTTGGGACACAGTAAGAGTTTAATAAATGATTGTTTAATTGGTCTGAATGGCAAGACCTTAATTTTTAGATTGACTTTGAAGGAATTCCATTCCATTCCATTCCATTCATTCAATTCAAGAGACACTGACTAAGTGCCCAGTATGTCGAGCACTGCACTAGATTCTGGGAAACACAATTTTTTTTATATAAACCATGCTCTTTGCTCTTATGAATTTTACCATCTGTGAGATAAAAACTGATTAGATGCATGACACAGTCTCTTTAACCTTAGTTTCCTTATTTGTGAAATGAGGTGAAAGGATTATTAAGATCCTTTCCAGTTCTCATTATTTGATCTTAAGAATTTTATTCAATTTGCTCATTTAACTTTCACTGGAATACTGATTTCCAAGCTTCCTTCTATCTTAAAAAAATTCTATTACTTTAGTACTCTATCCCACAGGGGACCTCGACAGGACTTGGTATTGTTGGAATAGGGAGAGTGTTATCTCTGAGATTCAAGATGGCAGGTCACTACTTCGGATCTGTTTCATACATTTCAAGTTTTACTATATAAATACTATATCTTTTTATTAACATGTATAAACTTAAGCAATTTATGTAAGCTGTGGTTGGTGTCATTTGTAGGCTGCTCAAAGTCTCAATTTGCATTGTAATGGCCTTCTACAGATGGAGCAACCTGACAAGTGTGAATTAGAACTTTTCATTCCAATTAAATTTAGTTACCCCATGTAGACACTGCCTAAATCTATGATTTAGAATGGTTTGTCTCATCCTGGGACATTTTTGTTTCTTTACTGAGTTTTACACCTTCAGTAGAGTTTTTCCCCCCAAAGAACTATACCAAGGATTACTGATTTCAGCTCTTACTTCAATAACAAATTCATCTTATAAATAGCTAGCACCAATCAATCTCTCTCTCTCTCTCTCTCTCTCTCTCCCTCTCCCTCTCTTTTTCTCTTTCTCTCTCTCCATGACTTTTCTTCAACCCTACCATAACTTTTACTTAGTAATGAATTATAAAGGTGAAATTCGTGTCTCCAAATAGCTCAGTACTTCAGCATAGCAATGATTAGCTGCTGTATTCATTTATAAAAAATAATAAAATGGCTTATTATATCTAACAATATATGTATATATAACACATATGTACATATACATACGTGTTGTATATATAAAATATATATTTACATACATATGTATGCATGTGTGTATGTACATATATGTATATATACATATTTTGCATTTTACAAATGAGCAACTGAGGCAAATAAGGGTTAAGTGACTTACCTGGGGTGACATAGCTAGTGAATGTCTGAGGCCAAATTTTAACTCAGATCTCTGTGACCCCAGGCCTAGATCTTACTGACTCCAGGCTCTATCCACCACACCACCTAGCTGCCCCTCATTCAGTGTAATCTATTGATTTTACATAAGAAGAAACAAGATCTGAGAAAGGTCAGTGACTTGCCAAAGTCCATATAGCAAGTGAAAGAACTAGGATTTGAAACCAGGTCCTCTGATTTCAAAGGAACAGCTCCTTCTACTACACTATTCTGACCCCACCTATGATCCTATAACAACTAACAGAAATGTGGAACACATTCGAAAGAAATATGATGGTTTTTATAAGTCTCAGCCTTTCACAACTCTGCCTTATTGTCAAATCTAAACATTACAAACATACTTTGAATATAAGATGTATATGTTTGATAGTATGAAATGTTATTTCATAAAATAGTACCTTTGACAGAATTGTCATTTTAGAAAATGACTCTGGAGTGCAACAGATTATTGGTTAGCCAATAACAGATATGGGTTGACATGAAAGTCTTAGTAATTTGGTATTTGGGACCTGAATGTCATGGATAAATATACTTAAATAAAAGAATGAAAAATAATATGGAAAACACAAATAATTCTAGCTTTTTCTCTAGAATCACTTCTCCAAAGTGTGATTGCTGGTCCTTTGCTATGACTGCCCACTTGAATAAAATGCCCACCTACTAGAAGTTTCTTTAGTTGATAAACACATGTCACTGTGGCCAACAAGGGGCTTTATATCTGCCAGTCTACCCAAAAGAGTCAGAAAATCAAGCATGCTTATTACAGTGTAACCTGAAAGAAATAATTACTAAAAAGCCCCTGGGCATTTCAAACTAGAAAATCTAGTCAATATGCCTGATACCTTTGTTTTTCCTTTTAAAATACTGATTCATTTGGTGCCAAACTGAAATCCAGTGTTCCCTCTCTAGACCGGTAGTTGGCAAAACCAATAATACATTGGTTTCATTATTTTAAAATAGGAAATACTTTTTTTTATTTAATACAAATTGAAGAATTCCAAGTAATAATGTTTCTTTTTTCACTTTTTCTAGGTAGAATTGTAAGTGGAATCTCTAGAATGACATAGACTGTACTTTTTCACATATTTTCAAACAAAATTCTTAAATTTCATGTTACTTTCTGGAGTTGTTGAATAATATTGTATATAACATAAGTATATTTTCAAAAATAAGTTAATATATCATAAGAGCCCCTACAGATTTCATCAAGATAAAATCACATGCTATCTTTGCTTGATCCTGGAAATTTAGAAACTAACACTGCTTGTCAAGAGACAGACTGAAATGATGGTGACCAAATATTGGGAAAATATGTAAAATATTTTGTTTTTAGTATAGTAGCACATAAGACATTTAACTGTGCTGAAATGACCACCTGACAGAAAACTGGGGTTTAGGGAAGATATTTATTCATTCAGGTTACCAGTATGTCTTATAATGTATCAAAATTTCTATCTCTTAACATGAAAGAGAATTCACATATTCAAAATACTACACAATTTAGAACATAATTCTTCCAATTTTCAACATTATCCCTATATTTAAAAAATCAACTAATGCAAAGTTATATTTCTTAGCTTCTGGAGTACCAGTATCATAGAAAGAGCACTGCTTTGGGGCTGTATGGATTTTTCAAACTAAAAGTGAATAATATGACTTCATTTCCAGGTAAAAAGTCTAGAGTATATATTTTAAAATTAAAAATAACCACAACAGCAATAACAATAATTAGTGTTTATATGACACTTGAAGTTTTTCAAAGTGCTTTATAAATATTATCTCATCTTACTACAACAACTCTGGTAGGAAAGGGCTATAATTATTATTCCCATTTTGTTGATGAAGAAACTAAGGTAGAAAGGCCACCTAAATGATTTAAACAAAGCCATACAGCTAGTGTATTGGAGGCCAGATTTTAACAAAAGTTTCCTGATTCCAGGATCTCCTCTCATGCCACTTAGCTGGCTTGTGAGCATATTAAAGGGAAAGTAGTAATGACTAAGAGTCAACATTGGTTCAATCATGCTAGATAACATCAATTTCTTTTTTTAGTAGGCTTAGTAGACTTGAAGATCAGGGGAAGACTTTTAGCAGGCTTTCATCTTTCATAATCTTTCATGAGATGGAGAGTTGTGAGCTTGGTGCTAATATGAAACATCTTCTCTGAATTGTCTTAGTTGTCAGTACTCTATCTGTCCTTAAATTATTTTTGCATTTACTTGTCTGTATAAAATTTTATCCCTCTAGTGGAATGTAAGCTTCTTGAGGACCTGAGCAGGTGTCTATCCATTCATCCATTCATTCATGCATTCACATTATTTATTATGTTTACTTTTGTTAATTTTATTCTGTCTTTGTATTACTAGAACCTGGCACATAGTAAGTGGCTAACAACTCTTTGCTGAAATGAAGTGAATTGAATTGAATAGAATTTCAGGGTATTCACAAGGTCCAGATAAATAAGATGCCAGCCCTGCTCTCAAGTTGCTAACAATCTAGTGCATATAATATCTAAAGTTTGGTACTGTTGATTTTCTTATCTTAGGTTAGAGATGATCTCCAGTATCCTTTCAAGTTCTAAAAGACTACCAATTTATTGTCAGTTAAATAATACTTCAGATGGTATATTGTTTATATGAATGGAAGTATCTGTGACTAGAATTTCTAAAGTGCTCTAGGAATAACTCCACTTTGTTCTCTGAAGTGAAGCAGGGCATAGAGTACAGAGCACAGGACTGTGAGTCAGAAGACCTGAGTTTGTGTCCTGACTCAATCACTTAATAACTCTGTAATGGTAGAATTTTGTAAACTGCTATGTGCTATATAATTGTAAGCTGGTAGGTGGCACGGTGAATAGAATACCAGGCCTGGATCAGGGTGACCTGAGTTCAAATGCAGCCTCAGACCTTAATAGCTGTTTGACCTGGGCAAATCTTAACCTCTATTTGCCTCAGTTTCCTCATCTGCAAATGAGGAAAATAACAGCACCTACCCTTGCCCCCCCCAGGGTAGGTGAGGATCAAAAGAGATAATCATTGTAAAACACTTAGCACCAGGCCTGGAACACAGTAAGCACTATAAAAATGTTAGCTAGTGTTATTAGCTATAATAATTAACAACCTCAGATAAATGATGGCTCTAAAAAGTTATCTTCATAAGACATAGGAATATAGTCTTAGAGATATCTTTTCAATTAGACTCTGAGCTTCTTGAAAAGGAGGAATGTTTTTTTTTTCCTTTGTATCCCCAGCACTTAGTACAGTGCTTGACACCTAGTAGGAGCTTAACAAATGCTTGTTGATGTGATTTTACTTTCCCAACTCTTCATTACCTTAGTTCTGTTGCATTAACCCTTTCATAGTATATAACTTCTTGTCTGTCACAATTATGAATGAACAAAGTATTTACTAAAAATTTACTACATGTGAAGTATAACGTAGTTGTTTCATTTGATGTCTTTGTATTCTCTAAGACCATATGCTCATTGAAGTCAGGGACCATGCCTGATTCATACTGATATCCACATAGCACCTAGAATAGTGTCTTGCACATAGGAGCTGCCCAACAAATGATGAATTAAATAGAACTGAATCATAATAATTTCAAGGAATGATTCAGTTATTCAAACTTTTAGTGTTAATATAAATATTTTCATGAGGAACAATTAATTTAAACACTAACACTAGGAAACTTCCCACATTTTAAAATCTTTTACATCATGAATATGCTTCTCTTTA
This sequence comes from Vombatus ursinus, assembly GCF_900497805.2. NCBI lineage: Eukaryota > Metazoa > Chordata > Mammalia > Diprotodontia > Vombatidae > Vombatus > Vombatus ursinus. Next base: position 14,074,795 of record NW_020950062.1, on the reverse strand, counting down.
TAAACACACTATTGTGTGATAGGAAATGATCAAAACATTTTTCCACATTTTTAGTAACACATGTGAGAACAAGTTACTGAAAATTTAACTTACTTGTACAATTCGGCAAAGATCCAGACCACGTTCCATTGGCTGTACACTGCCTCACCGATGATCCAGAAAGTATGTATCCCTCCATGCAGGAATAAATGACCGAGCTAGAGAATGTTGTGCCATCTATACGGAACACTTTCCCATTGGCAGTAGTCCCTGGGTTACCACACTGCACAGCTATAAAGCAAATTGATAAGAGCGTATATAACACAGCAATTAGAGAAGCTCTCACAAAAAGTTAATGACTAAATAATTACTAAAAATTACCCAAAGGAGCTATAAAGTACCCTAAAAATAAACAAAGCACCGCGTTCTAGAATTGCTTGAAATTCAAGATGAATTTATGTGGATTTTATTAGTTTAATTACTAGGAATGTAAATTGCATTATGGACTACTTGTTCAGACTTTTATTGTTGAATTGAGTGAAAAACTTGTGTGGTGCAGTAATTACTCAATAGCATAGCCTCAGGGTGCCACAAAATCCTTGAAGAAAGAATTATAAAATTCTGTGCCTTATACTAAAAATATACCTAGTGTAAAATTAGAAGATAAGCTTTGTAATAATAATGAGCTCCTGCAGAGGTTTATTTTTATTTGATTTCTTCTATGGAAGGAGTATAAAAACATGCTATTTAAATATTATAGAGATTCATTTATAATGTGATATATACAGACATGTAACTCATAAAATGATCATGAATTCTATTTCAAGACTAAGTAGAATAAAAAATTTACGACACATAAACTAAAATAACTGTAGTTAAATTCAAATAATGCATTTTAATAAACTCTTAATATGCTTCATGCCTATAGAGGGAAAAGAAGGGAATAACCATTATATATAGCATTTACTATGTACAGGTACTATGATAAACATTTTTTAGAACTATCTCAGCTCATCCTTACGATAACTCTTTGAGGTAGATGCTATTATTATGACCATTTTATACTTGAGGAAACTGAGGCAAAAAACTGAGGCAAACAGAGGTTAAGTGATTTGATCAAGGTTACACAGTTAGTAAGTGTGTGAGGTCAAATTTGAAGTCAGGTCTTCCTAACTCTGGGACCAGTGCTCTCTCTACTAGGGCACCAGATGCCTCCATGTACTCCATGTTTCCATCTATAGAGTATGTTTCAAGCATAGGACATTCTGATCAATTTAACTTCTGGTTAATCTCCATTAACCAGTTGTTATTTATATATGGATTTCAAATAATCAGAATGTTGTTATTGCTTAGTCATTTTTCAGTCATGTCTGACTGTGACCTCTTTGGCATTTCCTTCCCTAGTTCATTTTACAGATGAGAAAACTAAGGCAAACAGGGTAAGTGACTTGCCCAGGGTCACATAGCTAAATAGTAAAATATACAAAATATAATTTAAAATTTTGCTGATAATTCAGAACATATATTAGGCTATTGTAATGATTCATGGCCTAAGGCATTGGTCTCAGGTTCCACTTTGATGTTTCATCCTTTACATGGTTCCCTGTATCACAAAAACACTCATAATATAACAAAAGTCAGATTATCTTTATCTGACAAACCCTTTATCACAGTACAGACAGCAAATAAACAAGGTTTAAATAGTAAGTAGATAACTGACTGGAGTACTAGTGCAAGTTAACCACAAGAAATGAGGCAGAAAACAGAGTGGAGAACGGACAGGATAACAACTTCACCCTGTCCCCACAACATGGCAGGCAAGTACATCTAGGCAAACTCAATTCGAGGCAGGCAGATCACCCTTGGGACAGTGTTTATGATTATATTCCTCTGGGAATAGGTAGTACTCTTCAATTACCATCAGCTGATCATTGGTTGAACATCTGCCTTGAACCACTACCCATTTCTTAGAGAGTTAAAGTTGCCTGGCTTCTGTGCCTGGAAAGCTTCTGACTCCCACTGTCCATCAGGCCTTTCTTTATAAAGGAGAACAAAAAAAACCCAACTATACTTTCTATCATCCCTCTTGCTAATAAATGGCCACACTGAGAATGCTTCGTCTCTTGGGATGAGGTAGATATCCATAGCTTGCTAAAAGGACTTGGAGATACTTTTAACTCAGCTGAGAATTTTAACTTTGTTTCCATTTTTCTTTTATTTATGCAACTAAAATCTTGTACTTTTTTTGTTTTAAGAGAAAAGGGTGTTCTGTGCCTTCTACCAGCTATACTGAAAATGTAGCATGACAAGAATGTAGCTGAGTCTTCCAGATAGTGTTTTCTTGAGTTTCTAGACTGATCAAAGTATTCTGCACTAAGTAGAATGTCTTTAAATTTTGTTTAAAGAAAAATAGTAAATAAAGGTACAGACTTATAAAATATAATTCCTCATTGTAAGATTATTTCTCAAAAGTGCCCTAGGATAATTAAGAAAGGGAAAAATTCTTCAGGTATTTTTTTTTCTCTTTCACTTAGGTGATTAGGATTAAGTAACTTGCCCAGGGTCACACAGCTAGCTTTTAACAAGTGTATGAGGTCGAATTTGAACTTAGGTCCTCCTGACTCCAAGGCCAGAGCTCTATCCACTGCACCACCTAGCTACCTCATCTTCAGGTATTTTTAGGGAAGCAACTAGTATCTCACAAGTAAAGTAAATGGGTATTAAGGAAAGGTTAAATACTAAAAATTATACTCAATTACCTCTCCAGTCCTTGGGAGAACTTCTGCCTTGGTACTTCAAAGGTCATCTAGTCCACTAAAACACTGATAACCTTGTTACTCTAATAATCCACTTGGCTTTTAGAACTATTCATGTCCTACCTTTGCAGCTTTACTGCACATCATATGCCTTCACACTCTCTCTATTTCAGTCAAATAGGCCTACTTGATTTTTTTGCCATACTTGAAATTCCATCCCCTAAAGGCACAGTGGTACCTTTAATAAGCTATCTATTCCTCATAACTGGAAAACAGTCCCTCAAGCCTCCACAACACAGTGTTGCCTAGCATTCTTCAAGGTATAACTAAGGACCCACCGGCTATAAGATGCTTACCTGAATCCCTCCTTTTCCTAATTGCTAGAACACTTCCTGGAAATGCCCCTTCATCTTATTTTTTTCCTTTTTTTTATGTTAGACTTAAATACTAAAACTTAAATACCCAATAGAGAAAAGAAAGGTGGTTACTAGCCTAGAGATGTTTACTCTTCACAGGGACCAAATCTTGTCCTGGGATTTTTCTTTGGATCTTCTCCAATTGTCCCAGGAGGGCCCCTGTTTTGCCCTTGCTCTTATTTATTTTCACTGCTCTATGTTTGCCCTGAGGTGCCATAAAATCTTGAGAGCTTGGAATTTTCTGACCAACTCCGTCATCTTCCCAGAATCCTCCCTTTTATCTTATTGTTACGCTTTATTTTTGCTTTTCTGTGTACATGTTATTCATCATCAGTAAAATGTAAACTCATGGACTAGGTCAAGTCACCTTGACCACCACCTCTCCTTATACTTTAGGGGACACAGCCCAGGACCCTGAGCTCAGCCTTTGCAGCTATTATTCAGATAAGCTATTCTTGTATAGAATGTGCTTGCTTTTCTTTCCACCATCAAAATCAAATAAAAATGCCACTGATGGGTCAAACAGCCAAAAAGTAGAACAATAGTAGATTTTATGGTTTTTAATTGAATTTTTCTAGGCTTAAGGACTTTCTACATTATTTTTTATTATTGCTGCCACAATATGTTTTGGGAGTAAAATTAATTAGTACTATTCCTGGTAAAGTCAACATATAAATTCAATAAGCATTTCTGAAGCACCAACTACGTGCTCAGTGCTGGGGATATAAAGAAAAACAAAAACCAGCCCCAGTTCACAGACTGTTCACTATGGGCAGGTAAATTACTATCAGAGTCTTTAAGTGGTAACCACCTTAAAAATCAGAACTAAAATTATTTCACACACTTTAGTTAAAATAATATAATGATATATTATTTCAAAATGTCACTAAGACTTTGTTCGGTTCTACACTTACTTTTTACTTCTCAGAAGTCATCTGGAACAGACACTTACTAGCCTTTCCACTTTGCCTGACAGGGCTATTTGATTGCTCCCAGGGCTTAGGTGAAATGGGAGTCAACAACTCCCTTCTCCTTGAGATGAAAGACTGCCAGACCTTACCTTTTATCCCAAACACCGGCTTATAAGGAGCTCAAGACCTTTCAACGTATTCCCTGCCATCAATTAACACTGTCATTTGTTCTACTTACATAATCTTAGGAACTTCAGGACTTGCTTCTACCCGACCAATATATCCTTGGGAATTCTGGACCTTCTCATTTGCCCTGCAACTGAGCTTTATTTCATGCATTGGTCCTCCATGAACTCTTTCAGAGAAATAACTGTCTCATTGTTTTCCATTTGTAACCCCATTGCTTAACATAGTGTTTAGCACATATCAAGTGCTTAATAAATGATTTTTCATTCATTAATTTCCTTTGTAAACCTTGCCATGGCCTTTGGCCCATGGCAATAAAATCCTAATGTGATCAAATGCAGAATATCATCTTATTTATAGGTTAATTATCTTTTTCTAATAAAAATGTAGCTCTGAAAAAACATAGTTATCACAAACTATACATCCAAAAGACACTGTTTTCCTCCTTTCTCATCTAGGCTTCTGGAATCAGCAATTTTCTCATCTCTCTAATTCCCCATCAATTCTTCCCTCATTTCCCTCCAACCTGTCACGCACTTAAAGACATTGGCCAAATGGTGCACAAAAACTGCTTTAGTTGCTTTACTTATGGAGCTTGTGAGGGGTTCTGAATATGAGGATTACTTATACATCAGTGGTTCAGCAAGCAAACTTAGCTCTCCACGTATTTTCGTCTTATTTCAAGAATGTATAAGCATCAGTTCTGTTCAGTGAAGTTTCCTTGTACTTTAAAAGTACTGGTCAGTCTCTCCAGAACTCAACCTGAAATTGTACTGAAGACTTCCTGAAACATCCTTATGAACCTTCACATTACCTGGCCCCTTGACTCTTTCTGAATTAATACACATTATATTTGTGCCCTGTTCAAACTTCTATCTTCTATCTCTTATAAACACACTTTACTGGCAGTATGACATCTGGCCTGGAGGATATGACCTAAAAAGGAAAGAAAGGACAGGCAATAGAGAAAGAATAAAGAGAGGTACGGTCTTGTAGGAATAGAGTCAGTTAAGAATGAGGTGAGGTTGATGAAAAAAGTTCAGAAGAACAAGGAGTTGTTTCTGTGTTTCTGTGTGGGTGGGTGGGGGGGTGTTAAGCTATATAGGGTAAAAGATGAAGAAAAAGGAATACTCCTTAAGATGAATGGGACAAAATAACAAAAAAAAAAAGTAAAGAAAAAAGAACTGCTATGATTTTGAATCCTATAATTCCTTAATAGAGATTGGATTATCAGGACAGAATTTGAATGGGAATAAAAGAAATAAAAGTCAAGATACTCAAGAAATAGAAGATAGCACATTGCTACACAATGAATTCAAGTCACCAGGACTAATTGAACTACCTTCTTATAAAAGTACTGAATGAACATGAAGATATGATCAGAACTGACTTCCTAGCTGTTCTTTAGGTACAATCTTCTCTCTCCTCTCTTACACACAAATTGTGCAAGCCTTGAATGCTCCATTTATATCCCCCTCCCCATCTCTGCCTTGTAGAATCTTCAGTTTCCTTCAAAGTTCAGACATGTAGCCTTTCATGACTCCCAGCGGTTAGTGCCCTGCCAAGAATTAGAGGCCTGCTTCTCTTTGGTAGAATCTTGGTAACATACCACTAACTTCTTCTGAGACTACTAAACATCTGCTAACCAATTATTGACAGATTACCCCAAATTTATGTTTTATCCATGTGCCAAACTTCCTTTTCACATTTCCTCCACTAGATATGACCTATTTTGATTTCTTGCTACCAGCCCTGACATTATACTCTACTCCTTTCATTTCCTTCTAGTGCTTATTGCTCTATCTTATCCAAATTAACCGCTCTGCTTTGGCAAGTATGTCAAATCTCTTTCCCATGCCTGTTCTGAATTTTCCCATTCCTCACTAAGCCTGGTGTTCTGATGTTATTGACTTTTCCCTAGCTTTCTTCTACTTGTGCCATCTTTGTCAGTCAGCCTCATGCCTCTATTTCTTATTCCTATTTTCATGCTATCTCCTATATTTGAAGAAATGGCACATTCTTCATGTTCTTGTTGACCTTTGTCTTTTTTAGCAGGAATACTCATAATATTATATAGAAAGCTACATTTATATATTCATAAGAATTTCTAAAATTCTTTCAATTCATCATACTTGAGACCTATATACCATGGAACCACAATAACAATCATATCCAACAATATGTTAATACTCCAAAAATCTGTAATTTCATTGCTGTTAGTAGACAAAATAGATTATCTTTGAGAATTGCTACAGTAAAAACAAAATTAAAAAATTCTTTTTTTCTCTTGTCAGTCTGATAAGAAGAAGCCTTTGTAAACTGGGCTAGTCTGTTCCTATATAGTCTATTATCAGGCTCAAAAGTGGCACAACTTGTAAAGTCTTGTCATAACATGTCTTTTGCTGGCATTGACTTAGTAAACCCAAGGCCACTGACAAATGAGAGGAGAATATCTTTAGTAGAACTTTAAAAAAAGATTTCAGGAAGGGAATCCTGAGAAGGCAGCAGGAGTGAAGGCTCCCTAGGGGCAGTTTCCCCCCAAAATACTGCAATTTATTATTCAGTCATTTCAGTCATGTCTAACTCTCTATGACCCCATTTAAGGTTTTCGTGGCAAAGATACTGGGGTGGTTAGCCATTTCCTTCTCTGGCTCATTTTACAGATGAGGAAACTGAGGCAAACAGGGTTAAGTGATTTGCCCAGGGTCACATAGCTAGTAAATGTCTGAGGACACATTTGAACTCAGGTATTTCTGACTTCCTCCAAGCCGGGTGCTCTATCCACTGTGCCACCTAACTGCCCCAAATATTATAATAATACAAGTAATAAGCCCACAAATAAATAAAACTCAACAATGCCAATAAAAGAATAAAAACCCAGGGCAAAGCCATTCTAAAAGAAACAAAATATAAGTGAGGATTAATTCATAGGCCCTTCATTCCTGGTAATTCCTTGTACACTCTTCCCCTACTTGCACAACACAATCAATGACCTCTGTTTTTCCTAATACCAGGGTAGCTAGGTAGTGCAGTAGATAGAGCATTGGGCTTGGAAGCAGGAGGACTCATCTTCCCGAGTTCCAATTTGGCCTCGGAAACTTAGTAGATGCATGACCCTAAGTCAATTAATCCTGTTTGCCTCAGTTTCCTCATCTGTAAAATTAGCTGGAGAAGGAAATGACATACCACACAAGGATCTTTGCCAAGAAAATCCCAAATGGGGTCACAAAAAGTTGAATACAACTGAAAAATAACTGGACAACAGCAGTTCCCAAACCCCAAATGGCACTTTAGGTAATATCTTTTGGAGTTAGTCATTTGGCAACGGGTGCGTAGGAGATACGGCAAAAGGGAGAAAACAATTCCAAATACACACAACCAAGAAATAGCATAATCAGATATCAGAATTTTAATACGAAGGAATAAATTTTGCTTGTAACAAGGTAAACAAATAAATGGTAGTTAAAATTATAAGGAAAACCAATCAGAATAGTATAGGTGTACTCTAACTCTGTGGTTACATGAAATAATAGGAAAAATTGGAATATGATACTTCAAAGAGCAAAGTAGATCAGCTGTAATCCCCAAATAATATAGCCTGTGAAGCTGAGCCTAAATAACAATAAAAGGAATTGGACATTTAATAAATGGAAAGAATTTGAATAATTCCTTCACAGGAATCCAGGGGTTAATATATATATATATATATATATATATATATATATATATATATATATATATATATATATATATTCAACATGTGAAATGATCAAACAGCTAATTTTAATAGTCATGGCTATCCCTTCTCCTGATATTCACTGATATATAATACATACAACAGATAATATTAATTTTACCCATGGTCTAGAAATCTTATATTTTAAGTTTAAGTTGACTTGGATCAACATTGGATTAGCTACCCAAATCACTCTGTTTGCTAGTTTTGCCCTCCTGTAGCTCCCTCTAGGAAATCTGACGCTATAGCTAATATATAACTTGGTTCCAGGTAATATATACCTTGTTCCCTTTACCAAATGAAGGCAAAAGGGTGCTTAGTCTCTGTGCAAACATTCATGATAACAAATCATGTTGAGAATAGAAAAGCCTTGTCTTTACTGATCAAAAAAAGAAGAAAATGTGGTTCAAAATGCCATAAAAAAAATCAATTTAATTTGCTCCCTTTTCCAGCAGATCCCACTTTTTCATTAGGGTCCTATATCCTCTCACAAACTCAAAAAACACTGGCTTGGACTCCATTCATGAAGTAAATTAATTTGGGGTTGATAGAGAGACAACTCGCTCGCCCATACCACTTTGCCCTAGAGATTCATATAGTCATTTAAGGGACTACTCTAACCATTTGAAATCTCCATGGAAAGAAGAAATGTGACCTGCTGTGCATTAGACCTGAACTGTCCAAGTAAGTCCCAGCAAAGTCCTAGAAAAAATTCAGTTCTTTAGCGTCCCCATGTCATGACTTAGTTTCTTGCTAACCTACCTTGAAAGTAATATTGAATGAGGGTTTCTGAGTTCTAAAGTCAGGAACCAGGCACTCAAAGTGAGACTTTCTTAATAGACTGCTTCTCAAAGGAGAGGAGGACCACTAACAGGATCATCACCCTGAAGCTAGAAGACTAAAGACATTAGAGAGGGGGGAAGGAGATCTAGACCTTGATAACCATCCACAATAACTGTTATAAACTGCTCAGACAGTGAAGGATTATGATGAATGTACAAATATCTGTTTAGGAGTCTCACATAGTATCTACATTCTGGGGACAGAATAATGACAATAATGGGTCCTCTTTTTTCAGCCTTTTTCTCTTCTGTATTTTCTATGGTGAAACTTCTCCTTAACATCCAGACTACAGGAAGATACAAATCTCTAAATGAAGGATTATGCCCCTATAACTTTATCAAGTTACAAAAATCAAGGAATTTCCTTGATGAATGCTAGGTGGCACAGTGGACAGAATAGAATGTTGGACTTGGAGTTCAAATCTGGATTCAGATACTTACTAGCTATGTGACCCTGGGCAAGTCACTTAATCCTCTTTGTCTCAGTTTCCTAATCTGTAAAATGAGCTGGAGAAGGAAATGGCAAACTACTCCAGGATCTTTGCCAAGAAAATCCCAAATGGGGTCATGATGAGTCAGATATGACTGAAATGACCCAATATGTACACTCAAGATGTAAGAAGGATGGATAGGTAGGAGGATCTATGTATTGCCAGAAAATTTTCCATTTGATACTAGAGATGATAAGGAACCATGCCAGATTATTGAATGTGGCAAAGATGAGAAACATCCTCCTCGACCCCTCACAGGGTACTGGAGAATACCGAGGACAAGGGTAAAATGCATAACACACTGCACTCAGCAGTGCCAGAGCAAAAACTGCTGTAACTTCTTCATTAAAAATACTCTTTCTAAAGCAGTAATAGTACTTTCTCATTCCTTGTCCTCTTTGATTTCTCTGAAGTTTTTCAAACTATTAATCACTCTTTCCTGCTAGACAATTAGTCTTCCTTAGGCTTTATTGTTCATCCATTATTTTTCTTCTTTACCTTTAATTTTTCTTTCTTTATCTTTGTTGCAGGTTCCTCAACTGCCAGAACCCTTAACATTAAGTCTTCTCCCCAAAGATTTGTCCTTGGCCCTGTTTGTCTTCTTTATACCTTTTCTCTTGGCAATATCATTTACTCCCATGGCTTAAATTATGATCTGTATGCAGACAGACTTCTTTTGCACTGCAGACCTGTGCCTTTGACACTTTATAGGGCATCAACATAAGGACATTGTACCAAGACTCAATATTCCTAAAACTGATTGTTATCTTTCCTTCTCCTCTTCTTGACTACCATTTGCCCAGGTTCCAGTGTCTATGGCCTTGAGATTAGTATTGAATATTCTTCATCCTCCTATCTCATATCTAGTCAGTTTATAGATCTTGTCAAAGTTATTACAAGATCTTGGTGATAGCAGTCTAGGCATGTATGAACACTGTTCAGCAAGTAATCGTCCTGTCTTTCTTTGGAAACCTTTAGTGAAAGGGAAATCACTACCCTATGAGGAAGCACGCTCTAATTTTGAAAATGTTTTAGTGTTTAGAAGTTTGTTTTTTTATTTTTAAATTAGTATCAGTCAGCATTTCCATAGTACTTTAAAGTTTGCATTGTGCTTTAAAAATATTATCTCATTCTGTCCTTATGACAAAGCTAGGAAGTAGGTATTTTATTGTCTCCATTTCTAACATAAGGAAACTGAGGCAGAGAAGTTACTTGCCCAGGGTCACACAATTAGTATGTGTTTATAGCAATGCTGAACTTAGATTTTCTTGGCTCCAAGTCCAGCCTCTATCTACTGTACCACTTAATTTACTTTAAAGTCCTTTCTAGACTCACAGAAAAAAAAATTCAGGGAACAAAGCAGTTCACTAAACACTGCCCCTTCTTCCCTCCATTTTAGACTTAACCTCTTTCTGTTAGGAAAGTACATAAAATATTAAGAACAAAATCCAGGGCTCAAGAAATTGGATTAAATACTATAACCAGATTTAGAACAGAGAACTGTGCCTTCCCCTTTCCTTTGAAGGGATTAGGATAACTATTGTCGTAAGAGAAAGCAGTCTTTTGGGAGGTGAGGACCTGAGAGAAGTGTTCATGGAATAAATTTCCAAGATTAAATGATTATTGTTTTAGGTTGAAGTAGCAAAATATTAACTTTTTAACTTACCATTTGTTATATTTGATTTATTATTTATATTTATTATTTGATTACATTATTTATTATTTATATTTATTATGATCTATTATATTGTGAGATTGTCCTTCCTTGTTAAAGAATACTATAAATGTTACTTCAAAAATGTAAGGGAGAGACTTTTGTAAAGGCATGAGAGGATTGGGTAGATATGGACCAGGGGTGGGGAAACCCCTCTAGGGTAGCCCTTTAGGTCTTCAAGTGTGGCCCTTTGACTAAATCCAAACTTCACAGAACAAATCCCTTTAATAAAAGGATTTATTCTGTAAAATTTGGGCTCAGTCAAAAGGGTTCACCCAAGGACCTAGAAGTCCACATGTGGCCTTGAGGCAGCAGGTTCCCCACTCTGGTATAATTTCTCTGAATTTAAATTAATTTTGAATTAGTAAAAATTATTTTTTGCAGGCTTATACCTGTAACTCAGAGTATAGTATTAATATATTTTTTTCTTTGGTAAGCTAAACAATGTTTTAGATATTGTTTGAGCAGGGCAGCATACAACAGAATTACCTTGCCTATAGTCCTGGAATGCTTCTCAATTTATACAACAATCATATTAGCTTTTTTGACTGATGTCATCTGCCATGACTTGTTTTTGATGTAACTATATTGACTCTCTACAATAACATATCCTAGAATTTGCTAAGAATTAAAGCTAACCTCACTGACCTCTACCGTAAAGATTCTATTTCTCTTCTGTTTTTTGAAAACTGGGTTTATAACCCTATTCCCCTCTGATGACATTTTTCTTGCTCTCTATGTTGTTTCAAAGATTCTTAACAGTGATTATACAATAACATCTTCCATTTTTTATCAGTACCTGGGGATCTAGTTCATCTAGGCCTGCAGCCTTAAACTCATCAAGAAGACAGTGGCTCCCTTATAACCAAATAACTTATCATGGGTTCCCATCTTTGTATTAGCCCTTTTTGTTCTATCTTTTACAATCCAAAGGTTATTCTCCTTTTCTGAAAAATAAAATAGAAGCAAATAATAGTTGAGTAGTTCTGATTTCTGTCACCCATTTTCGTTGTCTTGTCCAACCCAAGCAGCAGTTCTAGTCCTTCCTTGATCTCATTTAACCATTTCAGAAGTCCTTTTATCATCCTTAGGACTTCCTGTAACACTTAGTTCATGACTAAGTCCTGACCAATAACTTGCTTGACCCAGACCAGCAGTGGATCAACCAGGAAACTGAGACACCATGTCCTGCATGCAAGAAAATGACCAGGAATTAGTCTGAAATTATTCTCATGGACCAGCTCTCACATGTAAGGATTTAAAACAAGCCATAGACACCCAAGGTGGTGTGTTTGTAGCAGGATCTATATTTAAATAGATATGATTTGTGATTTGGCCCACCTTGTCTCCAAAGAGACTACAATTTCTGCCCTTGTAGAAAATAGTTGGATGGTTGTGATTGGGCAATCACTCTTTTGCTTTCCTACTATCAAGAAGGGTATTGGTCTAGAATTATTCTGCATCATATGTTTGTAGCTCAGGGGTATAATCTAATTTTGGAGACCAGGTAAAAGCCACTTTCCCTGGTCACTTCAAAGGGGAGGGTAAAAGCTAACTCAACTACCTCAATTCTCTTTCTTTTTCTCTCTGTATCTGTCTCTCTGTCCCTCTCACCAAAAAACAATTCTGCAAAAGACAATCACATGTATCAAGCAAACATAGCAAACAGTAAAACAAAAACTGGAGAAGTCTTACAAATTAATTTAAACAATGCAACATACAAGAGGATGAAGTCTTTTTGACTTGGGAGGGAGAGGAAAACTTAGTTCAATCAAAGAAAGAACTATTTTACCCAAGAAAGCTACTCCTTGAAGTCTCTAGGAGTGCAAGAATTAGGAATCAAAGGCTACAATGGGGGCAGTATGGCTTGCTTTTCTCTCATCTCTGTGGATCTCAGGAGCTCTTCCAACTGCCATTCAAAGTTCAAGCCCTGAATCACACACTATCCCTCTCAAACTTGGCTTCTCCCTTCTTCTATCTCTCCATTAATCAGGATTCTCATCTTCCTCATATACATGATAAATAACATTACAGATACAATGGTTTCTTAGTCATTCAGGAGTCAGGTTTCCTCACATGTAGGCATTATCACAGAATTGTCCATGGAACTGTCCAAGTCTACTTGGATCAGGGGTGTTATAATTCCATAATAATTTAAGGTTTTTGCTGTGGTTTTTATAATGATATCTTGTTTTTACATTATGTAAATTTCTCCTTGTATCCCTCCCTCCCCTCTAGAGACCTGTTGTCGTTTATCTTTCATTCTCAAAGAGGACTATGACATCAGGGAGGTGATGCTATTACATGAAAGTAGATTGGGTTTAAGTGAGGGAGAGCTATGCAAAGTCACCAGCCTCACTTTCTCCTCCAGAGCCATCTGGGTCCAGTGGTGAGATATAGATCAGGACAACTGGAGATAGCCCTGGATGCAGTGTGAGGCCTTGTCCTTTTTAAGCTAAGATCTTTCCCAGGTTTCAGTTTGACTGAGGCAATGCCCATTCAGTGATTAAGGCTAGGTAAGAAATGAGATAGAGAATGACCTCTTTTTGACTAGGTAAAGAGGTTATTCTCTACCTAGAGAGCTATCCCTTTTAATAAATTTTGAAGTTGTTTCCAGGAACATGTAATCCCTCATTGGTGTACTGTCTCCAGCCAAGAGCTCAACATTCCTATATTTTAAACTGTAGTCCAGAAATACAAATCTTTTTATCAGACAACATCTTCTTAACCAGCTGTTCACTTCGTAAATCCATTTGTTTGTTATAAAATCTTGCCATAGGTCAACCACACTGGGGAAACGCTCATATCTGCCTTTAAGGTCAGTTTCTGTAGCATGGTTCCTAGATTCTTTGTGGTTGTATGATTCTCTTTTCTCCTTCCCATTTCCCTGAATCCCCAGAAACTGGTAGCAGTCATCAGTTCTAACAAGTTTTGTGAGGTCCTTGATTATGTCCTGGGTATAGGCCTGGGAAAGTATGGAACTCTCTTCTATTTTGAATGCCAGTGCAACAGTTGGCTGGCTCTGTAGGGAGACACTTACTGCTTATATTCATTTCTTCCACTGACTCTTACTGAATGAGATCTCTCACTAGATGGCTCCTATGAATCCACATGATCATTCCTTGAAAGACAAACGGCTGTCTCCTCACAAGTTCCAGCTCCTTCATCCCCTCTAAAGAGTTCACGTCTTATCTTATTTATATTTATTCTGTGATCCTTTCACTCTTTCTTCTCTGTGTTTTCTCTTTTTAATTCCTAATATTCAGAACTTCCCTCTGCCTCTTTAGATCCTTCTTTTTCTTTGCAAGCCATTCTTTGATATTTAAAGGACCATTTCATTCTCCCTGATAACTTGGAGGTTCAAGAAGTAGGCAAGTTTGTACATTTGCTTGTTGGAACCTGCTTGGCCATGGCAGAAAGATCAATTTGGAGGTTCTAATCTAGTCACTCAGTAATTCTTGTTTTCCATACTTGCTTGAAGTAAGGTTCTAAGTTCTTGCAAGTAACTCTTGAGGCTATATCTTGTGGTGAATTGCAGTGGCAAACTACTCTTGGACATAGTTGGGGACTTAACTATTGATATTTATTTCTCCTGAGTTGTCACTGTCTTCACCTCAGCTGCTAAAATATAGCCCAAATCTCTGCCCGCCTCCTTAGTCCTATGGTCACATGCTAGTGCAGGACCCCTTTATAATTTATCTGGCTTTTTGAAAAATCCTCATTACACATCTTCCTTCATCCTATCTCTGTTAACACCTTCTTCTGTATTATGGCCAGAATAGCCTTTCTTTTACAAAGTTACGGTCATATTGCTGCTCTGCTAACAAATCTTTAGTAGTTTCTTATTGCCCAAGTAAGTTCAAAATGAAGTTGTTCCTTTGCTTGGAACACCTCCTTTCCCCTCTTCTATTGACTTTCTACTCATTCTGTAAAGCTCAAATCAAATACCTCCTCCTCCTCTTGGAATCAATGCATCCTTGATCCTCCTTAATCAGCAATGGACTTTCCCTCTGGGTTTATACAGTACTTTGTCTTGTACCTCTCTGGTATAGTTATCATATACCGTAAGCTCATATATTTCATCTATCTATTTTACTTTCTTATTCTTCAGTAGACTATATGATCACTGAGGAGATTAATGGTATCAGTTCTAACCTTTCTGTCTTTGCTGGCACCTAGCACTATCCTTTGCATACAACAGATCAACTGATCAAACAACAAGCATTTTTTAAGGGCCTACTATATGATAGGCATTATACCAGATGTTTTGTATGTTAATGAAAAGAATGAAACAACCCATACCCTCAGGCAGCTTATTTTCTAATGGTAGAGAAGACTATACACACACACACACACACACACACATGCTGCAGAATAATACAATATATACAGAACAAACACAAAAAATATATAAAATGCTTAAATACTTACAATGAATAAATGTTTGCTGCATGATATTTTATATGAAGAAAATTATAAAAATCATACTTTTCTGTAGCATGAAAAGAAATTATTCCTTTAGTTCTATTCATCCAGTGTTTTATATATTCACAAGTTATAAGAGATATTGATAGATATTTTGCTTTAGCTGGAATTTACCTTTACATTCAGGTTGTTTTCCTGTCCAACTTCCATTGGCTAAACAAGTTCTTTCTTCTGAGCCATGAAGGATATAACCAGTCCCACAAGAGAAGCGGACAACACTCTTGGTCCTAAAGTCACTCTCCTGTCTGGAACCATGACCTGGAATGCCTGGATCCCCACAGGAACCAGCCACATCACCTGGAATTAAGCATGGTTTAGAAATGTTTTGACAAAACAAGCCAATCAGTTGAAATCACAGCATTTACTTTCTACTTGATCCACTTCTTATGTGAAGAAATAAGTTGGGGAGACACAATGGCTTCATAAAATAGGGTTCCTATTTCTATGGATTTTTATCCATGTTCATGGAGTTTGGAGGCATTCAGCAGGCAGCATATGTTTCAAGAACATTCTAGATGCCTGCTTCCAGAATTTTATGACAATCAAGATGTGCAATTTCTAACTAACAGGAGAATTAGATTAAATGAAAATAGCTCTGTATACCAGGTGACATAATTTATTTATGATTTTTCTCAGTTTTTCAATTACATGTTATTTCTTATTAGCTACAGCAGCTAAATTCTAGGTAAATGGGAACTGGCACTTATATGGGGCTTTTAAAGCCTGCAAAATGCTTTACATACCTTGAACCTCATAACAACCCTGTTAAGTAGGTATTATAGTAATTATCATCTCTATTTTACAAATGAGAAAATGGAGGCTCAGATAAATGGTTTACCCATAGTCACATAGGTCATAAATGTCAGAGGCTGTATTTAAAGACATTCCTTACATATTCCATAGCCAACACTCTATCCACTATATCCTGTTGATGTCTAGATACATATCATGTAGTCTAGAATTTTACTTCATAATTCATTGTTTCATTATTTCTTAAGCAAAGATGACTGACATTTATATACTTACTCTATATGCCAAGATAATTAATTTGCAAAAGCTGAAGTTTAAGCATCCTATTTTGAATACTTAGAAAAGAAATTGTCTAAGGCTAGGTATTAATTCCTTCGAATTTCAATGTTAAGAATTTATTTGCCTCTTTGTCACTTCCTAACTCACTTAAAATCAGTTGGTCCTACAGGTTCTTTTCTGTCAGAGGTAGAGAAAAGAGGTGGATCTATAAGTATAGCTAATCATAAAAAATAGCTAGTAATGACTTATCAAAGGATTTTGGTAGATTGAAAAGAACTTTTCTAACAGGACATATATATGTAAAATATATATATATATACACACACACATATACATATATATGCTATCAAATTGGTGAATCAACATGTGTATATATGTATGAGGGTGTGCATATGTGCATGTATATGTGTGTTTATATATATATACATATATATATATATATGCAGTTTTGTAATCAATAAAGAAGGTGCCAGTGTACAAGAATATAAGATAATTTTAGATTCATGGGCACATTCATCTTTTTCAAAAATACAGAAGAATTTTGACACTGAACTTTATTTTGCTATGTGCTTATTCTAAGACAATAACTGCAATGAATATTACGTTGAGATGTACAATGTAGCTAAAGAAAGCAAATGAAGTTATCTTGTGAGCTTTTATTGGCTTTTAAGAATAGTATAGCACAGATCAACACATGCACTTTTTTATATTTCTCCTATAGCCAGAGGGTATGCTAATAAATATTTAGCAACCAATTCTCTGGGGGGAAAAATTATCACTAGCTTTTAAGTTTAGTGTGCATTACTAACATTTTCTCCATGACTTTCTTAAGTCTAGACAATCAACAAACAATAAATCAAGTCCTGATTTGTGACATTTACTGATTTCCAAGGTGTACATGTTCACAGAGAAAATATATTAGGCTTTCCTGTTTTGAGCTGGCTCTAGCACAACTTTATCCATAGACTACTGATTTCTAACCTTTCTACCAAGTACCCTTGAAATGGTTAGAGGTACCCAGTATTTTTGTTTTGAATTTATCTTGTCAATACTTTTGCATATGAACAATGTTTTCCATTAACACTTTCAAAGGCATGAAAACTGATGGACTATAAGATGTGATTCTGGCTTTCTAAATGTCCACTCTTCCCCTTGGCTCCCTACCACAACCCCTTCCACATCATAATAAGTACAATTACATAGGGAAGGCAAGGGAAGAGAATAAGCATTTGTATAGTGCCTACTATGTGCTAGGCTCTGTGCTAGCTTTACAAATATTATCTAATTTAATCCTCATGACAACCCTGTGAGGTAGGTGCTGTTATTATCCCAAATGGAATATCACTAACCTTAACCAGTTGTCTTTCACATACATGATCACATGCATGTGACTAAATTTATATTATACATACTAATCTAAATGTACATACATATACAAAAGGATAATGCATGTATTTTCTATTATAATTATTACTTTAGGGAAGGCTGGGTCAGACAAGTTCTTCACATAGTACTAAAAGGTTCAAGATCAGTGATTTCATCTCAAACATGCTAATTTGCTTTCCATATTAAAAAAAAAAAAACACAAAACAAAACACCATATCTCTGGCCACAAATTATATTTGGATCCCAAACTAGCTATTTGAACCTATTGGGACTGGAAGATAACAAAACTATTCATGATTTGTCAGTTGTACTAACTCTAGGTAGAAACACATTTTAAGGAAATAAAATTATCTTTAGAACTATACAATCTATTGTTAATATCCTATAATTTGTAAATAAAAGTTCTCTACTAAAAATGTTTAGACTGATATGTTCTAAGATTTTGTTGTACAAATTTCTATTTACTTTCTCCCCATTTCACATTTTAATGGCATCACTAGAGTAAGCAATCGATATTAGCAGACTCAGAACATTGTTTTTCTTAAAACAACCCACGTTCCAACAGGAAACATCTTTACTTAAATTTTGTATCAGTTATAAGAAAACTTGCATCTCAAGTTCCATGTTTTATTTTTTTTTAACCATAAACCTGTATCTCATATCTAATTCTATTTCTGACTATAAGGTTGTGTAGAGGGGAAAAAAAGTAAGGAATACAAACTGAAATAGGACAAGGCATTTTGAAGTGATTTGGAGGGCTCTGGAATTATGAGGAAGTTAAAAGATCAAATATTCAAAGGATAATTTAGGACCCAGGAAGCAGATGATTGGTAGAAAAAAATATGCAAAGTAACTAATTTGTAACTAATTAGTAACTAGCATTTATCTAGCACTTTAATGTTTACAAAGCACTTTACAAATATGATTTAATTTAATTGTAATCTTCTCAACAACCATCTAAGGTAGGTGCTATTATTTTTCCTTATTTTACAAATGAAGAAACTGAGGCTGAGAAAGGTTAAATGACTTTGCCAAGGGACACACAGCTAGTGAATGAGGTAGGATCTGAACTCAGTTCTTCCTAATTCCAAGTCCAGTATTTTATCCACTGTGTCATTTAGCTGCACAAGACTAGGTAAGGGAGTAATAAAATAAAGGAAAGCAAATGGAGTGTGGCTGTCAAGATGTTAACTGTTGCTAAAGAGACTCCTCACAGCATTAACTGTGTTTAAGAGAGTTAAAGAAGTGAGGGAAATTGAAGTCACCCACAAGCTGTTTGCCAAAGTAGTTCTGATTGTGACCTACTAACAACAAAGTTGAATGACTGAAGCTCCCTCGTCTAGTAAGTATAGAGAGCAGGGAGAAATTTTGATGACCTAGACTAAGTATTTCTTCTTCTGCCAATGCCATTAGATTGCTATCTACAATCAAAGGGTAGGCTGGTCTTTCTTCTAGAAAAGAAGATAAAGGGATTTCAGGAATGCCTCTCAAACCTTCAGGTTAGGAGGAGAATAATTTCTAGTATATGTAATAGACCAAAGAGCAATATTTATTTTAAAGTAGACACAAACTTAAAGTTTCTTCAAAAAAAAAACCCCAAAACAAAAACTGGTAGAAAGGTTTCAGTGTAGAAAGAGAAAAGAATAATTACTTGAAAAGGCAGAGGAGAATCCTGATATATGGCACATTGGAGGATGGGGAAAAGGTCAAGAACAGAAAGAAGGAGAAACATTTTATAGAATTAATCACTGAATACTTGGAGCTAAGAGAGAAAGTTGAGGCTCTTCCTTAAGAAGAGATGGTTGCTCTGATGAAAAAGCAGCTGCGTAAACTCCAAGGAATAAGACTGTAGATCCACAGGTGCTCTCAGGTGAGAGATCATCTAGTAAGGGGGTCATGTGGTAGGTGATGAGATTTTAGAGGCAGCTGGTAATGTAGAAGGTAGAGTGATTGGCCTGGATTCAGAAAGACCTGAGTTCAACTTCTGTCTTAGATACTTATCAGTTGTGTGACCTTGGGCAAGACAACCTCTTTCTACCTCAGTTTTCTCAACTGTAAAATATCAATGATGATAACAGCTACCTGGTAGGTTTATTGTTATGATCAAATGAGATGGTACTTAGCACAATGCCGGACATGTAATAAGCATTTAACAAATGCTTGTTCCCTTCCCCTTTATGGTAAGGTGCAGTTATTTTTCAATTTCATAACAAAAGAGGTATTGCTCTGGGCTCTTATTCAAGATGTGCCAGAGAACCTCCTAAGACTTGTTAAAACAGATCACTATTATCCATTTTCAGGGACCCAGATGGACACAAATGCTACTTCCAGAATGAAACTAGAAAGAAATGAAAGAGATTAAGAAATTTTGGCAAGAAACCTGAGGGACATAGGTAATATTATACCTGATGCCACTTAAAGGCAACATTTAATGAAGTAAAAGATTTTGGAAATGAAACATATGGTAAAGAAGATGATGTCTAAGAATGAAAATTGAATTTCTGGAACACAATTTACAATACAGGAAGCTTCTGGCCAGGGATGGAGTAAATCTAAAAGGTTTGTAATAACGCATTACCCTGGAGTCATACAAATCTAGTCAAAACAACTTTAAGCTGAAAAAGAAAAAAAGTAAGGAGAAACCTGTATAAATATGCATAGATACCATAAAGAGTAGGTAAAATGTAGGAAGAGAAATATCAGTAGAGATGCCTAGGAATTTACAGGAGACAAAATCCAAGAAAAGAGCCAGTAGTAAAACCCATGTCTTTAGATGTCTAGGTAACTTTGCACAAATTATGACTAAATGGATGAGATCTTAAATGCAGAAAGGCAAATTTGATCTCACAGTTATGACTAAGATACGATAGAATAACACATATAACTAGAATGAGGCTCTGGAAGAATATAGTTTATTGAAAAGAAACATTATTGGTAGGGCGATGAGATGAGGGATAAACACTGACCATTAAGAAGAAATAGTTATATGACAAAATTTAGTAATGGGGGAAATTATTTTGTGAAAGATGAATACAGGAAGAGATAGTAATGAGAGTAACAGTGAAATATACTATAGATCACCTAGACAGAAAGATGAAAGATTAGTTCAGAGACCACATCACATTTCTAGCAGAGGCATGATGTAACAATGAGGAGGGAGTTTGGTTTGTTGTTGTTGTTCAGTTGTGTCTGATTCTTTGTGACTCCATTTGAGGTTTTCTTGGCAAAGATATTGGAGTGGTTTTAGTCATGTCCTTCTCCAGCTCATTTTACAGATGAGGAAACTGAGGCAAATGGTGACATGACTTGCCTAGGGTCACACAGTTAGTAAGTGCCAGAGGCCAAATGTGAACTTGGGTCTTACTGACTCCAGGCCTGGCACTCTATCCACTATGCCACCTAGTTCCCCCCAAGTTCAGTTATCTAGTCCTTATTTGAGCTCCATCTCTTTGTCCATGAGAAGCTGAGAAGCTAATAATTTATGGGTTTGTCTCACTGTTAATTTTATCCTTCAAAGGGTGGAGGATGTGAGGTGGAATCTCAGAAGTGCTTTAATTTGCATTCCTCTGATTTTTAGTGATAATGGCAAAGATAACAAAAAAGGAAAATGATAAAGGTTGGAGGGGCTGTGGGAAAATAGATACACCAATGCACAGTTGGTGGATTTGTAAATAGATATAAGTTATATACAAAAAATTCCTAAGCAGTGTACGCCCTTTGACTCAGCTATACCACTGATAGGCCTATACCTAAAAGAAATCAAATAAAGAGGAAAGACTGTTTATGAACCAAAACATTTACAGCATCTCTTTTTGTGGTAGCCAAAAGCTAGACTAAGGAGATGCCCATCAACTGAGGATTGTCTGAATAAGTTGTGGTATATCAATGTTAAGGAATATGGACTACAAGAAATGACAAAGTAGAAGATTTTATAAGGCATAGAAAAGCTTAAATGAACTGATGGAGAGTAAAGTAAGCAGAACCAGAAGAATAATTTATACTATCATTATTATAAAAATAACAATTTTGAGGACTTTTATAAACTGATGAAAATGAAATGTGCAAAACCAAGAAAATAATTTAAACTGTTAAAAACAAACAAAAATAAACCTTGAATGATACAAATTATGACCAATACAAGGATTAAAAAGATGTAACATATTGAGGATACAGAAGGAAAACATATATTTTTACATATAGCCACTGAGGGAATTTATTTTGCTTTATTATGAATATTTGTTATGTGATTTATTTATTTGTTTCTGCAGGGTGGGAATAGGGGATGGAAAATATAGAAAATGGATGTTGTTTTTTTTTAAGAGATGTGGGAGAGTTCTATAGATGTGAAATGTTGAATGCACTTTCAGATGAAGTCTTTGTTTTATTAGATTTACTTTAACAGTTTTACTTTGTTATAAGTGATCTCTCATGAAGTACGAGTAACTTGTAAATGTATATATTATAAAAATAAAATATGCCAATAAAACTTATTCTCCCCAAGAGAGAAGGCCTCGTTGCTGAAGTAGAAATGATGGGAAACTTGGAATGAAATGTCTAATTTATAGAAGAAGAAAACCAGAGATACTGTTAACACTTGTTTATTGGAGACATGATCTCAAAAGATCTATAAAAGGTAAGAATCCCATAAACTAAAATTCTAAAAGGGAAATTGAAACAGGAGGGATATGGAAACTCTTAAGAACTAAATTAGGACACAGTGAAGCAATTCTGATTAGGAATAAAACTGGTCATTACCTAAAAATACTAATGCACAGAGAGCTCACAAACCAACTTAGATTTTTTTTTTTTTGGAGAAGTAGTATAATAGAGCACTTGACCTAAATTCAAGAAGACCTGAGTTCAAATCCTGTTGTAGATTGTTCCTAGCTATGTGACCTTGGGCAAGTCACCTAACCTGTCTACTTCAGTTTCCTCATCTGTATGGGGACAACAATAACACTGCCCTCCTAGGGTTGTGAGAATAAGATGAGATAATATTTGACAAAGGCTTTGCAAAATTTAAAGCACCACATAAATTATACCTATTGTTAACCATAACAATAGTTATTAATTATTATTTTAGAAGCTAGGAGTAGTATGATAAGGGTGTGTTGCAGTGCTCTAAGAATATAAAAATTCAAGGAAACAATGAGATTTAGATGAAATAGTGTAGAACAAAATAATCAGAATTTAAAAAAATATATATAAACAATGATTGTAACAATATAAATGAAAAAAATAAAACAATGAATAAATAACAAAGCAGTGAAGGTCTTGGAAAATAAATAGTGAAACCATGTTCCCACTTCTTAGGAAAGAGGTGGGATAGACCCCTGGGAACACGGTATGCAATGTCAAATGCTGTCGTTGCTTGGGATGTATTTGCTTACTTGTTTTTCATTTTTGTATTTTCACAAGTAAGGTTTCAAAGTGAGGTAGTGGTGGTGAGGTCCTCCAGAAATGAATGCGGTGTAAAAAGAATCTATTTTTTCAATTGATTAGCACCAGAAGAGATAAAGCTGAGGCTCCCAAGAAAAGCTAAGGAAAACAACCACAAAAGATTTTGATTTTTTGTTTTAGTTATAGTGAAGAGGGAAAAAAAAGGTAAGATCAAAGAAGAAAAGGCCTACTTCTTGAGACAGATGGAATGATGAAAGCACATGTGAGAGAGGACACAAAACTACTTAATTCTTATTTTGTTTCATTGAAGGTAAGTAAAAAGATAAGAAGAGAATACCAAGTTCAAGTGAAGAGTTCTAGTCATGAGTTCCAATGAACTATATACTTAGGTACTAAAAGACCTGAAAGATGTTATTATTAAGTCACCGTCAGTTCAATAAACATTTACCAAGTGTGTACTATGGGTCAAGCAACGTGGATACAAATACAAGCAAAAATGGAGTCCTTTCCCTCAAGGATCTTACATTCTAATGGGAAAAGATAATTCAGAAAAGGGAGCTGAAAATGCTGGTGGTAAAAGGGAGGGAGGTGTAGCCACATGACAGCATGATGATGAAGTCCAGAGAATAAAAGATGGCTGGTCTGAGCCCTTCCACAAAGTAGAGGTTCTGGGAGAAACTCACCAATAAGAGAAGGGGATTATAGAGGAAAAGGGAGAACATAGCTGAAGCATGGTCATAAAGTAAAGAGACTGATGCCAATGATCTTTGGAAGATTATGGAAAATGAGAGAGGGACTATCCAAGTGGAGAAAAGCAAATATTCTCTTTTCTTAAAAAGGATGGAATATGGAAACTATGGACTAGTGCACTTAACTTTGATTCCTTACAAAATTAAATACATGGGTAGTGAATATTTAGTAAGGAAGTGACAGTCACAGAGAACCAACAGGAATTGATGAAGAATGGATTATGGTAGACTACTTTTATTTCCATTTCTGATAGGGTCCCTAATCTGTTCCCCATGCGTGTGTGCTGTACTCACCAACTAAATGCTTCTGGGTTTTGCACTTGAACTATGCCTTTATTCCTTCTGTTCAGGTGGGTGCTGTACCCCAATTATTTATTTTGCCAATTAATTGGCTGTCTTTAATGGCCACTGAGCTCCCTTACAACTCTGAAATTTCGGGATATCGGTCAAATATAGTTTTTTATCCTCCAAGCTTAGTAGTTTGGAGGGACATCTTTTACATATTAATTGCTTATTCCATGGGAGTGTCTGTGTGTGTATGCATAAATATCCACATATTTAGAGCAGACAGAGTGCTAGACCTGGAGTCAAGAAGACTTGATTTCAAATTTGGGCTCAGATATTTACTAACTGTGTGTCCATGGACCTCTGTTTCCTCATCTGTAAAATGAGGATATTAATAGGACCTATCTCCCAGGATTGTTGTAAAGATTCAATGAGATAATATTTGTAAAGCCCTTTGCAAACCTAAAAGCACTGTATGAATATTAGCTACATACACATGCACACACGTTTGTATATGTGTATAAACACAATGTATATACATACAACCTTTTCTGTCTCAAAAGTAGAATGCATTTATCTCTCTAGTTAGCTTGGTAGGAAAACTGAATGATTTTGCCACTTGTTATGAAACTAAAACAAAAAACAGATTCTTTCATACATTCATGGTGAATATATTGAGTCTTCCTATGATATAATGACTACTTTTTGATCTACTACTACAGGGAATATCAAGATATAGTATCCTATTCTCACATTCTCTTCTACTAACCCTGACTTTATAATGATGACAACACATAGATTTAAGGATGCAAGTGGCATTGATACTGTTAAAGTTAGTATTTGGATCATGAAAAGGCCATTATAGCAGAGTAGGTCAGTAATCAGCACACTAAGACTTATGGGATAAGCCACAATCAGCTTTATTCTCTCCATTACCTTGGAGAAAGAATTGGCCCTCCTGGAAAGATAAACCAATCTCAGCACTTGTCCCATTTCAAATAATTATTTGTTCTCTTAGCCTAGAATCTCTATGAGGAACTTTTAACCGCCTGGACTTTTGGAGTATAAGCTATTGAAACAACTGAAAGGTTAGCCAATATTCTCACCACTGAACTTATAATTATACAATCTCAAGTCGGAACGGAGATTAGTAGCTAAAAATCCAATTTATACCTAATCAAGAAAGAATCTCCTTTCTAACATACCTTAAACCTAAATAGTTAATCAAGCCTCCATTTAAAGATCTCCAGGAATCAGGAATCTATTATTGCCCAAGGTATCCCATCTTACTTCTAGATAGACCATTTACCAAAGGAGATAAAAGTTAATATCTACCGTAGCTACTTCTAAAGGATGTTGTAAGTTTAAAGTATGGTACACACACATGTGTGTGGTATACACACATACACACACACATATGCATAGTATATGTGTATATATGTGTACATATATGAAATGCTTTGAAAACTACTGAATAAATGTAAAGTGTCACTTAAAGCATTGTTCATTGATTTATTCTTTCTGCTACATTTAATGAGTGTACACTGGACTGCAGATACTTGTGTGATCCTGGAAAAGTCACTTTATTTCTGTCAGTCTCAGTTTCCTTATTTGTATAACAGAAATAATGAAAGCATCTACCTCTTAGGGTTGTAAGTATTGAATGAGATATAATATATAGTACTTTGCAAATCTTTCTCTCTCTCTCTTTTTTTTTCTTTCTTTTTTTTTGGCAATTGGGGTTAAGTGACTTGCCCAGGGTCACACAGCTCGTTAGTGACAAGTGTTTGGTCTGAGGCTGGATTTGAACTCAGGTCCTTCTGACTTCAGGGCCAGTGCTCTATCCACTGTGCCACCTAGCTGCCCCTCTCTCTTTTTTTTTAAGGCAATTGGGGTTAAGTGACTTGCCCAGGGTCACACAGCTAGTTAAGTGTCAAGTGTTTGTTCTGAGGCCAGATTTGAACTCAGGTCCTCCTGACTCCAGGGTCAGTGCTCTATCCACTGTGCCACCTAGCTGCCCCTACTTTGCAAATCTTAAGATGGCATAAAGATGTAGTTATTATAATAACAACAAGTGCCAAGCCCTTGGACTGGTCAAAACATCTCTAATACAGTAGGAGCTATACAAGTAAATAAAACAATATTCTAATAAGAGTTTGTATAATATATAATGAATGCATAAATACCACAAACGTATCACCAACAGAAATAAAGAAATGCAACAATGTCTACATATGGATTAGCATGAGATATATAGAAAGAAATACAGAAGGGACACAAGATAAAGGCCTCAGCTCTTAGAACATGTCATCAGACTATTAAGAGCATTTTAAAATCTATATCCATAGTTTTCTTTATTAAGACATTGTTATCTTGAATATTTTCATAAGTAAAAAATTAACCCTTTAGTAGATATTTAAAAACAGATTAGATATTTCATAAAGGATGACTACATATGTGTGTATATATGCACACATATACATATACACATATGTATATATATTGCATAATGATAAAGCTGGAGAAGATAAGAGTTGAAACCTGTTCAATTTTGTAGACAACAGGTCAATTTTTAATTAAACTCAAAAAGCATATATTAAGCACCTATAAATAGAATGTCTAGTTTCCTTAAAAGCTCAGCTAAAACATTACATACATGAGGCCCTTCCTGATTCCCCATTTCCTAGTACCTTCTCTTGAATTATCTTGAATATATTTATTTTGAATGTACATATATATATATATATATGTATATGTACATTTTTTTTCTCCCAGGCTTAAATTTAACCTCCTTGAAAGCAGGAATGTTTTCTTTGTGTTTCTGAATCTAGTATCTGGATCATAGTAGATACTTAACAAATACTTTTTGATTGGTTGAATGATATCAAGTATATAGAATGTAAAAAACAAGGAATTAGCTTTATTAATTAAATTCTGAAGAGACCTCTGTACAGGGGAAAAAATAATAAAAAAGATATATCTTTCATAGTAATTGCCCCCCTATTAAGATAAACAGAAAAGTTACTTTCCTATTAAGTTTTAAAATGAAAACTTGTAGTACAAGTAAAACATCTGAAATTTTATTCAGTGGACAAATATGACACATTTTTGAAGATTTATAGTCCATTGAGAATTAAGCTATAAGTAAATTGTAGTTTCAAAAGGTAAGTTTGAACTAAATTTGTTAGCTTGAAAAGTCAAAGTAATAAGGATTAATCCTAGGAAAAGCTACTGTACTCTTTGCTAAGCTTCCAATGAAAACATATTAAATCCAGTTTCCTCATTCTAGGAGAGAGTATTTTCCTTCATATAAATTTGATTCCCAATATAACTCCTTATATCAGACATTTCATAGGTTGGATCATGTCAATAATCATATTAAATCACATTTTCCAAATACCAGCATTATAGGGGAATTCCACTGGATTTGGATAAAATTATTTACTTTCCTCAAGTGGATTTTTATTTAATAGAAATGTAAGGTTGTTTGTTTTGTTTTGTTTTTGGCTATTTCTGAAAGAATGAAAACAAACAGTTAAAGCATGTAAGTTTTTCTAATACATATCTTCCACCTTTTCAAAGCAGTACCTGAACAATGAGGCTGTGATCCACTCCAATGTCCATTTAATTGGCAGGTACGTGCTGACTGGCCAAGAAGGGTCCGTTTTCCTGTGCACGAATAATGAACAGTAGAACCAAATGTATACTTCTCTCCAGACAGGATTGCATTGGGAGGAACGCCTGGGTGTCCACAGTCAATCACTACAATACATAATTATTGAAGATAAAGAAATATTTTAATTACCAATCAAATGACCTAAACCAAAACATTTTAAAACTATGTTGGAAGCACGATTGCTTTTTTACACATATAAAACACAACTGTCTATCTGATGTCAAGCTATCACTTTTCCTTAATAAAGGGTATCATAGTAGCTATTTTTTTTAGCATCTGCCCCCCCCACTAGAAGTGTTGTTTGTAGGGGAAAGAAAAGCCATAACCAGGTATCTTAAAATATGGAAAAATGAGTACAGGTTTGCTTCCCCAGGTGTGCCATACACCTGTATGATGTATTTGTGGATAGTCCTGAAATCACACAATTGTGGGGGATGTAAAGAAAAACTGTAAGCCTTTCCCCAACCCTATGTTCAGATATATATTTTTAAATAAATTTGGAATGTGAAGCCAAGGGGCAAGGTGGAGGTGAGGTTGGGTGGGTAGAACATACTTCCTTTTTCAGTTCCAAAGTGAAAATGGGAAAGCCTAATATAGGGAAGATAAGTGCATATCAACCTCAATAACCTCAATCAGCTTTAAAGACTAGCTCTAAGGTAATCACTGGAAGAAAAGGATATTAAAATTGTCAAGTTTTCCACTTATTCTTAACATACCACTATTGTGATCTTTATTCTGAATACTTTGAATGAATCACACACTTAAGGCCAACTCAGTACTGGCCCACTGGTCAGACATTTCCAGTCTTACTCTCTCAAACCCCACCCCCCACACCAACCCTCCTCCACTTCCACACATATTGCTATTTAAAGAGAATAAACACTGTCAGTTGCTGTTAGTTTATTTAAGCTGAAAGTTACAATCAGATCACTAATGTTTAGATTGCAATGACCTGGAATAAGAATGCAGGCTGAATGTTTCTGGGAAACCAAGTTGGTTTGCAAAGGACCCTGACCCAGACTGAGCTATAGCATTATATTGTTTGAGTTAAGGCTTTCTGTTTTCTCACTGTGAATGTGGGCTGTAAGAGACAACACAGTAAATCCTTGTGTATGTAATTATGTCTTTGAAAACTTATCATTTTGTATAACTAACCCCAATGTATTCTCTGAACAGAGGATCAGACCTTGAGGAGAGGTGTTAGTAGGAAGTGAAGGTTATATAGAATTGAAGGATTTGATCCTGTGAAATGAAATGAAAATTGGGTAGAAGTCCAGTAAAGATCAACTCATCCATAAATCCCCCTTTCTGATTTTCTCTTGAGATACACTCAACCAGGTGGCCTAGCTCATACAGTTTAATGAGTTCTGATAAGCCTGGCTCCTTCCTAGACGATGTCTCCACCCCAGCATTGTCTTAGCACATGGAGATTATGTGATGCCTCACATAATGTGAGAGGGATAAAAAGGGAAAGGAAGCAAGAAAAGTAGAAAGGAGGGAGGCCAGTAAAGTCAGTATCTGACAATGTATTTACATTCTAAACTTAAAACCTAGTCATATTGCACCATGCAGCAACTGATACTTTAGCCAAGAATAGCCTGAGGGACCTGTCTATTAATTGATAGAGAGATGAGTATAGTTAGAACCACATGCTATTTCATGACATATGTTCTCCCCCAAATTTGATTGAAAGTAAAGACTTCTCTTAATGAAGCCTGTTATTTTTAATTTAGAATGATATGTACTAAATTATGGCTGCAGGACAAAAAATGGTAGCACAGTAATCATAAAGAATAAATGCCAACTCATGAAAACAAAACAAGACTTAATGAACCTCTTTATGTTTTGGACTCATGACTTAGAAGCAATATAGAATGAGAACCATCTCAGTAAAATATATATATATACCACATATAAAAAAATAAACTGATGAAGTACCTTTCTTGGAATAGGACATTTTAAAAGAAATTCAAGGGAAGGAGGGAATAATTATTGATAAAACAACTACTCTGTGCCAGACAATGTACAAATCACTTTACAAATATCTCATTTTATCCTCATAACAGCCTTGTAAAGTAAGTGCTATTATGATACCCATTGGATAGTTGAAGAAACTGAGACAGAGGTTAAGACTTGCTCAGGGTGACATAGCTAGTAATAACTTGAGGCTACATTTGAACTTGGGTCTTCCAGACTTTAGGACAGCTGCTCTATCCATTTCACTTACTGACTTAAAAAATATATATATATTCTACTTCACCACCTAGCTACCATCTTATCTGGTTCTAAAACAAACTGCTTGATGATTCAAGCCAAAAATAATTCAAAGGATTAAAAAAAAATCTACCAAAATAGTTGTTTAGAGTATAGACAAACAACTGGTTGACAGACTGAACATACCATATTGGATCACGTAAACACAGCTTGAAATTTGTTTCAACTTCTCAATTTTATCAAAAGGCTTACATATCTTGAATCTTTAAATACATTTACATAATGAAATAATTTCTAAAGAAAACACAACCAAATAGTACTCATACTCTGTTCTAATGTTTTAGTATTCTTAACTAATTTCAGATTACAACTTTCCCAGGACTCTAGTAGCTTAGCCAAATGGTACTACTAGGTATTCTCCATCTTACCTTGCCATTTCCCACCTCTTTGAATTTGCATATGCTGTGTCCTCATGTCATCTTTTGCCATTTTTACCTTTCTTTATGGTTCAGTATAGGAGATAGCTCCAAATGTAATTCAATATCCAAGTCAAGTCAATTCCAATGCAGGATGTAGTGTGGGCAGTGCATTTTTGCACAGCACCATTATGTATTTCCCTGGTTAATAATGTTTGTTGCTTCCTCAAATTTGAATCTTTCTTTAGCCTCATCACAATCTATTTTGTACACATTTATCAACATATGCATTATAGTCCCTCAGTAAATTATAAACTAGATGATGGCAGAGACTATGCCATTTTTAAAAACCTTTTTATTGATAGAATCTCAACACAGTACCTAGCTCCTCTGAGGTATTCTATACAGATTTTTTAAAAATGAATTGAATGTTTGCTATTAAAATAAATTGTTGAATATCCATCAATGTCTTCTTAATTAGAAACTTAAATGTTTAGTAATAAGCTTTATTTTAATAAAAATAAAAAAACAAATAAATCTATTTGTCTGAATGTCTAGAATTGTGACTTCATTGTATAGGAAACTTTTATCATGCAAACTCCCTTTATTGATACAGAGCAGTAATTCTTTAGTAATTTATAGTCTCAAGTTGCACATTGAGGGTTGTAATATTGGTCAACCAGCTAATAGGTATTAGACACAAAAGTAGAGCACAGGTTTTTCCAACTCCAGGCCCTGGCTGCTCTTCACATTTTGTGTTTGTGTGTGTGTGTGTATGTGAGTGTGTGTAATAGGTATGTGTGTAGGTATGTCAACCTAAAAAAGTCAGTTTCAAAGTTTCAATCTTTTAACCTCCTAAGTAATCTGGGGTCCTGAGAAATGTGAAAATAAAAGCCAAAGCTACTTCAAATCAAGGCTAGAGGTTTTAGAGGGAAACAAGAAGAAAACCAGTGTTTCAAACTCAAAGAAAAGAGGAAGGAATGATTTCTTTTGAATTTTAAACCTATGGAGCAAAAAAAATCAGACATAAATGAAAACTTCCACAGAAGTTAAAAACTATCAGGCTCTTAAGACTGTCCTTTGTGAGATTAATCTAGAAGAGAAATGTACTTATCAAATGCATTGCTTCCATGATATTTTTAAGGAAAAGTACGCATTATCTACTTACTGATACACTCTGGGAGGGGTTTATCCCAGTGGCCATTTGGTTGACATATCAAAACTGAGGATCCAAATAAAAAATACCCAGGATTGCAGTCGTAGAATACCACAGTTCCATAAGTGAAATTCCCATGCTCTATTTTACTTTCTCTTTTAGAATTAGCTGGAATTCCCGGATCAGAACAGTTGACCACTAAGTAGAAAATACATATTTTTAGAACAATATCTAAAATGTAATAAATATTCATGATGTCGAGTAGTTTCTAGGAAGCAACTCTAGAAGATATATATGCATGTATATGTATATGTATGTGTATACATATATACTATATAGAAATATATCACTTACTGTGTCTATGTATGTTGCAAAGCATTGAGAGATGATCTAGTAGCACCTTTTGCTATATTTCCCAAGAAATTTAGCAATAAAACACAATTTTGCCAGAAATTACAAGGTTAGAGGGAGGAGAGATTAACTAGTCTAACTTCGCTATTTATGAATAAGATCCAGAGAGACCAAGTAATTTGACTAAGGGATTCTGGGTCCAAACCCTCTTTCTTTTTATTTTTTTTCCAAACCCCTTCTACTATACTACATTGCTTCTCATGGGACTGGAGAGTGATAAAGTATCATTGTGATGAGAGGTGGATAAGGGGAAAGGGTCTTTCCAAATTTCTTATTCAACTACAATGCTGCAGATTTGATCCTTGACAGAAAAGAATATTTGAACTTCTCTCAGTGGAAATAAATGTCTTGAGTGAATCATAGACACCAGCTTAAAGAGTGAGACATTTCTTTAATTATAATGGACTGCTCCATAAACTATGTGAACACCAATATTGGTGTGTATGTGTGTGCCAGCATGGACATGTATGCAGAAAACTAAAATCCCACCTTTTATAGGAAGTCTTCTCCAATCCCTCTACATGTGTTTTTTCACTCTTTTAATCATTTTCCATTCATCCTGTATATAGCTTACTTTGTACATATTTGTTTGCATGTTGTCTCCCCCATTAGATTGTAAGCTCCTTGAGTGCAGGGACTGTCTTTTGCCTCCTTCTGCATTCCCAGTGCTTAATACAGTGACTGGAACATCTTAGGTGCTTAATGAATTATTATTAAATGAATGAATACTAATACAGATATGCAATTCCTATAGTCTTAGAGAACTGACTGGAACACTAAGAAGTTAGTGCTCCTCAGAGTCACAATGTCAGTCTGTGATAGAGATTGGATTTGAAATGAAGTCTTCATTACCTGAGGACTCTCTACTCTCTACTCATTACCTCTCTATCCACCAATAAATTATACAATAATGACTTTCATATATATAAACAAATTTTGAAATAAATATTGACATGATGATTCTGTGGCAAAATGAGGGAAACTTCAAATAGCATTGTATGGTTGTCTGTGAGTATCTGTAGGTTTTTAAAGATGAAATAAATAACAGATAAGTATCCAAATAATTTTTAAAATCATATTTCTGATATGTGTCTATGTGTGTAAATTAGATGCATTGCAAATTTAGGTTTTTCCATATCTTCCCAAAATAGTTTCTTGAAATTTTCATACTTTTCATGTACAAACAGTTTAAGTACAAGGTAATAAAGTTAAATAGATATGGAAGGGGCACTGACTGTTTCTCTCTTCTCCCCCCTTAAATTAAGCAACAATAAGAAGAAAAAGCAAATCACTACTGAAGAGGGAAAAAAAAAATCACTCTTTGAGATTTATTTTTAATAGGTAATATAGTTACTAAAATGAACACTGAATGAAGCAGTTAATATAATGAGCATTTTCTATTAGTTTACTAAAGTTAGCTCAATTATAATGATTACGTACATATCAAACAAGTTATTATTAATCATGTCTTCTTTAAAGTATGTTTGGAATTGGTAACAAGTTTTTTGTTTCTTTTTAATGGGGATTAACACATGCTTCAATCAAAAGGCTTACCTTTACATACTGGCGGTGGATGGCTCCATTGTCTGTTGGCCTGGCACTGGGCCTTTGTTGGGCCTTGCATGATATACCCAATATTGCATGAGAATGTTACAACATCATTAAAGTTGAATCCATTTCCACTTGTTCTTCCATAAATTGGACTGCCAGGGTGACCACAGCTAACAGCTGAAAGCATTTAAAAGAACAAAACAACAACAAAAAAGCCCCAAAGATAGTAATGTTGGTTATTGGTTACAATATTATTTAATACCCCAAAGACAATTTAATAAAAATGTTTATTTCTTGTCTTTTTTTTTTAGCCTGGGTCGAAGATTTCATTGAAGTTGGAAGCTGCCAGGTAAGGAAACGTGCTCTATCAATATACATCCACAAATTCTCTGTAACTTAGAGTCTTAGATAGTTGCCTGAGGCACTACAAGGTAAAATTGTTCTCAAATAAAGTCTGAGTATACCATTCTGGCATTTTGATTAAGACTTTCCACAAAATAGAATGAACCTATCTTTCTACTCTAATCTCCTACTATTTCTATGTAATGTAGTACAGTGGGAAAAATGCCTGACCTAGAATCAGGAAGGCCTAGATTCAAATTCTATCTTAAACCCTAGTTGTCTGATCTTGGGGGGTCACTTAATTACATCAATAAAAATATGATAAATGCACTAAATATTTCAAATCAATTATTTGACAGATGAAGGAACTCAAAGACGTTTAAGGGGAATTTTAAAATTTATGTCTCCATATTTAAAACAGAAATGTTTTACCTTTCCTAAGAAGAAGACAATAATTATAATTAATATAAGAATAGAATTCCCCTATTGTTTTTTGCCATGCTTACTTACGCACACAGGATGGCAGCTGACCAGACCAATTGTGATCCTGCTGACATATCCGTACAGAAGAACCAATCAATCGAAAACCAGGATTACACTGATAAACAACTGTGTCTCTGTACCCATAATTTTCTCCAATGACTTGTCCATTCACAATGAGCTCTGGAATCCCACAATGACCCGCTGAAATAATGTTTACATAAATTGAGGGAGAAAAAAGTTAGCTGTCAGTTTGACATCTTATTTCATGTCTTAATTTCCTCTTCTTGAAATGTATATTTAAAAGCTCCTCAATGACAAAGAATGCTTCATTTCTGTCTTTGTATTATCAGCGCCTAATACCTGTACCTCTAACGCAGTAGGTACATAATAAAACATTACTGAATAGAATCTATGTCTAATTATCCAATAATTTCCAAGGGAATTCACCTTATCTTTCTGATATTTTCTTTGTAAGAACACTGGATGACTTACAGGCAAATTTACTATATTTTATATTACATTTTGATAATAGAGAAATAATCAGAACAGTATTTATCTTGCTATGGGAAATACCCAATAATAATATGGAGTAGAAATGCGGAGCAAAACTTGACACAAAGCAAAATTGATTTCTCTTTCTACAGAAGGCAGGCAATAATGCACAGGTTCAGAAAATAAATGGAATGTATAAGCAATACAGAAAATAACATTTATTTACAGATCCTGTGCATTATTGCCTGCTTTCTGTAGAAAGAGACATCAATTTTGCTTTGATAGTGGAAAAGATAATCTGAAGGTAGCAATGAGAAATAGGGAGAATTCTGACTCCCTCACCTCAACTAGTGATTAGGGGAACAAGAGGAAAGCACTATTATCAGGAGAGAGCTAGGTCTCAGTGATTAAAGGAAATATACTAATTGTTGAGCAGATATTCCAGAAAGCACCACTGAAAGGGCAAACAGAATTTATTATCTACTCCAGTGGCTTTCATATGCAGACTCCCAGAGCGTTCCCCTTCCTTCTTTAATGAGTTCAATGACTGGCTCACTCCTACCCTGCAACTCCTGTCTTCACACTAGGGGCCTATAACATATTTATTGAGTTTCCTTCAAATACAACTAATTTTCTCCCTCTTCATTTTACTCAATTCACATGGCAAATTCCTCCACTACATTTCAGCTACACAGAGAGACTATCATAACTTTGATCTTGCTATAACTTACAAGTTTCTACTTCCTGGTTCAAGAACTCTGAAATTTTATTTTATGATCACAAACTTTTACTCTTTCCACCTTTGCCTAAGCCTTATGACACTTTCCTTCATCCTTCATTGTCAAAATGACCTTCAATTCCTCTAAAACTCAGTTCTTTCTCAGGCCATCTTCCCTGCACTGGACATATTCTCTTTCCTTCCCTATATGTTACCATTGGTGAATCAATCCAATCATTATCTTGTATATTACACTCCCTTGCTCCTTTTCCTATTGTTCATAAATCATGTATATTGTGGAAAAGTATGTTAGGTCAACAGGAACAATTCCACTTTAAGCTCCTATTCTGTGACCACATAATTATTATATAAGGTTTTTTGTTTTTGTTTTTTTCTGTAAGATAAGCACTTGAACACTATAGTTTGGCATTGATGTGTAATGTACTCAAAATCTGATAACTACTGGTGATGTGTGTGTGTCCTAAATCTGGTAAACAACTGATAAACATTTGCTAATGACATTACTTTTGGTTTAAAGTTTCCTTTCATCACAAGCTTAGGTCAGAATTTAAATGTAATTTGTAAATGCTTAACCAGAACCATAAAAACCATTAGTGACTTCAGCCATCAATCTGTTTCTGAGTGATCATGAGAATAGGCTCCTACATTCCCTGCACCTCCAGATTCAAGCATCCAGTGTTTACTGGAAAGCAATGTCAACTGATGGAGACTTGCAAGAATGCCACCTCAGAGGGAGACGCACAGCCTTCATTTAGGCTCAGAGAGAGCCCTAGCAGGAGCACTGGTACAAATACTTGTTTACCAGAACATTTAGGAGTCAGGTTGGTGTTTCTTTCTAGAGGAATTGATGTTTGTTTTGTTGAATAAGTCAATAAAGTTAGATTGCATGCGTTGATTTATATAAATCTTATTAATGAATAAGTATATGTTAGAGTAAAGTGCTTTTACAATGCACTCTGGATTAGACCTTGTCAAACACCATCATTGGATTACTTCTAACCTTCTTCACTTCTATTCATATGACATTGATTGGAGGGGGGAAAATCACAAAAATCATGTTCATTAGGTCTGCTAAAAATTTAAATTTTCTAATCTTACCTGGGTCTCGCTGCAGCAAGATAATCATTACACTATTCCCTAATGGATTTGTTAACCCTTTCTTCACAGTAGCTATTCCAAGCCTTCTTATTTCTCCTCAGGTCCTCAGGTCCTCTCTGCTCAGGACCTAATACTTCATCAAAAAATTGCAGCCACTTCCCAAGAACTCAATCCTTCCCCTCCTCTTCATTTCAAATCATTCAGATGTGCTCCTCAAATACTTCCTCTTTTACTCATCTCTGATGATCTCCTTATTCTTCACATATGGTGATCTCATTGTTTCTAGCTTTTTCCTAGAGATTATCCCCTTACCATTCTCTTCCTTATCTTGAATCTCTCCACATCTACTGAGTCCTTCGCTTTTCGAATGAAACTACTCTTCCAAAAGCTACCAGAGATCTCTTAATTGACAAATATAATAGCCTTATCTCAATCCTCATTATTCTTGATATCTCTGCAGCCTTTGACACTAGTAGAATGCTCCTTCTAGATTATCTTTCCACTCCAGTTTTCATCACATTGCTCTCTACTGATTTTCCTTTTTTCCTGATTGCTCCTTTTCAGTCTCCTTTTTGGATGTTCAAAGGATCTCATTCCATTCCCATTTCTCCAACATATTGTCTGCTCATTTCTTACTGCCTATAAACATGTCCATGTATTCCCCAGCCTGAAAAAATGTCACTTGATCCTTTTCTCACTGCTATCATTCTAGAGTTCTTCTATATTCCTATATCTCTTCTGCCATTTGTAGTAAACTCCTCAAAAAAGTCATCTACAATCGGTGTCTCCACTTTGTTTCCTCTTACTTTCTTCTTAACTCCAGCAATCCAGCTGCTGACTTTACCATTTTGCCAAAACTGCTCTCTCCAAGGTTACCAATGATTTCTTGATTGCCAAATTCCATGACCTTTTCTGTATCCTTGTACTCTTGGTCCCCTCTGCAGCCTTTGACACTGTTGATCATCCTCTTCTCCTTGATACTCTCTTCTCTCTAGATTTTGAGACACTACTGGATCTCCTTCAACCTATCTGACCTCTCCTCAGTCCCCTTTGTGGAATCCTCATCCAAAACATGCCCTCTAAACATAACCTTAACTTCGAGCTCTGTCCTAGGGCTTCTTCTATTTTCTCTCTATGCTACTTCACCTGATAACTTCAACATCAACCATGGATTAAATTACTGTCTCTATGCAGAAGGTTCCCAGATCCCCCTATCCAGTCCCAAGACCTCCAATCTTGTATTTCCAACTGCCTTTCAGATATCTCAAACTAGATGTCCAGTAGATATCTTAAACCAAACATATCAAAAATGGAAATCATAATTTCTCACCCTAAACCTTCCCTCCTCCTAACTTCTCTATTATTGTAGAAAGCAACATTATCTTCCCTGTCCCTTAGGGAACAACCTGGGAGTTATCCTTGACTCCTCACTATCCTTCCTTCCCATTCCACACCTCCAAATTCAAGTTGTTACCAAGGCCTAATGATTTCACCTCTGCAATTTATGCCTGCTTCTCTCCTCTGACACTGTCACCACTCCAGTGCAAACCCTCAGTATCTCACTTGGACTACTGCAATAACCTCCTGGTCTACTAGTGGGGCTACCTGTCTCAAGTCTCTCTCCACTCCAATCCATCCCTCATTCAGGCACAGAAGTGATTTTCTTAAAGCACAGATCTGACCATGTCAATCTCCCTCTCCCCAATCAACAGACTCCAGTGGCTTCCTGTCACCTCTAGGATCAAATACAAAATGCTTTTTTGACATCCAAAGCCTTTCATAACCTAGGTCCTTCTTACCTTTCCAGTCTTCTTCTACCTAATTCTCCACCATATACTTTTTGATCCAGTGACATTGGCTTCCTGGCTGTTCCATAAAGAAGATACTTTATCTCTCACCTCTGGGCATTTTCTCCAGCTGTCCCCCATGCCTAAAAGTCTCTTCCTCTTCAACTCTGCCTATGGACTTCCTTGGTTTAAGTCCCAACTAAAATTCCATCTTTTATTGGAAGCCTTTCCCAATCCTTCTTCAGGCTAGTACCTTCCCTCTGCTAATTATTTCCTATTCTACATATAGTATGCTTTATATATATTTCTTTACATGTTGTCACTCACATTGGATTGTGAATTCCTAGAGACCAGGGATTGTCTTTTGACACTTTCTGTATCCCCAGCTCTTAGTATGGTGCCTGGCACAAACAGGTGCTTAATATATGTTTACTGATTGGTTATTCACCCATGTCATTTCCACTAACCCTATGTATTCTCTGAGGCTCTGTCCTGGGCCCTCTGATTTTTTTCTCTCTCTCTATTATCTCATTTGGTGAACTCATCAATTCCCATGGATTCAGTTACTCTCTCTATGCATATGATTCCCATAATTATATATCCATTGCTATGGATAATCTCTCTCCTAAGCCTCAGACCCTGAACCTCCAACTGTCTTTTGCACATTTTTAACTGGATATATCATAGGTATTTCAAATTCAAATGGCTAAAATGGAACTCATTTTCAAATTAGACTCTGGCTTCAAGAATGGAATCTCTTTAAAATAAATAAAAACAGGATTTGAACTCTGGAACATTTCTACAAGTTGAGCTCCTTAATGGTCAGTCAATCAAACAATCATTTGTCAAGAACTTACCATTACAGCCTACCACCCCTGTAGCTTTACTTTTTATGGAATATGTCTCCATAATTCCTACCTCCTCCCCCTTACTTCTTCCATTAGTGAGATCCTCCTGGAGCCTGCCTTCTGTGGAGGGGCCGGGCTGGCCTGCCTTTATTTCTCTACCAGCCCTGATTTTCTTTAGACTTCAAAACCATGTTTCAGAGCTGGGTACTTTCATTCCTCATCCCCACCTCTACTTCAACTCCCTTTTGTGTATTTTCTTCTCTGATTAGAATATAAGCTCATTGAAGTCAGGGACTGTCTTTCTTTTTTCTTTTATTTGTATACCCTGGGCTTAATAACACAGTGAATTGATCCTCATATACCCTAGACTCAAAATGCTTTGCCATTCTGGTCACTCTTTTCTGAATATTCTTCAGCTTATCAATGTTCTTCTTAATCTGTGATGCCCACTGTTTTTTTTTTTAAAGCAAATTAGAATGTGTTCCAAATCTCATATAGGTGACAACTATTATTTTTGTAAATATGATCTGCCCCGTCTAATTTTTCAGTTCCCTAAACATTTATAGTGTTTTTTTTTCCACCTCTTTCCCTTGACTTCTGTTATAACCTGTACTTGAAATATCCTCTTCCCATGTCAAAATTCTTCAAGATCCAACTCAAATGTTATCTTTTTCATGAGGCCTGCCCTGAATTGTCAACAGATTGTTGATAATTCCTTTGAACATTCATAGATCTTTGCTCCTCTCTTACAACACATGGCTATTTATGTATTTATTGCATCAAACCCTAGCTATTTAGTTTCTTGAGACCAGAGCCTGGGTGTTACTTATTTTTGCATTCCTCTATCCAGAGGTTCCCAAACTTATTTGGCCTACTGCCCTGTTTGAAAAATATTACTCCGTGCCCCATTGGGGTTAGGTTAGGTTAACCCTTATTTTTATTCAACACCCCCAATTGTACCTAAGGCTACTACACCGCCCCCTTCCCATTGTTCCAGCTCCCCCTTAGGGGGTGGTATCACCCACTTTGGGAACCTATGCACACTTAGATATACTCTTTGCAGTTGCAGGTGTTCAGTTTAAAAACGCTGAATTTAGAGACAGTCAAAAGGTAGAATAAGATGCTTCCAGAGTAAGATACAGATTGCTCATGACTGCAGGTCTTCAAGAAAAGGCTGGATGATCATGTATATTGTACAGGTGAATTCTTGATGACTATTGAGATCTTTTCCAACTCTTATGATGCAATGATTTTATGAATTTATGAAAGAAATGGATGTGCCTCCCTGATTCCTTCAAGTCTCAGCTGATATCTCACAATCTACAATCTTCCTTTTTTTTTTTTGCTTTCCCCTTCCCATCTGCTAGTGTCTTGCCTCTGCATTAAATTCCATTTACACTGTACGTACCTTGTATATTCATAGTTATTTGTTTGTTGTCTACCCCATTAGAATGTGACCTCCTTAAGAACAGGAGCTTATTTTCTTGAATTTTTTGCCCCCTAGGGTAGCCTTGCATAGAATTATGAATGCGTGGTGACTGGCTGACATAATTCATTTCACAATTTTTACATTTCAATTAATCTCAATGTTTGTTTGGGATGGTTTTTTTTTTGGCCTATTTTATACCTTTACTAAAAAAAAAATACTGACTTTTCTATTTTCTGTTTTCTTTCCAAACCTGTTCCTCACTCTACCTGTCTGCTTTTCCAACTTTATGACTACTCAAGCTAAACTGATGACTACTCACTAAAGTGAGATTACATTTTTGGGGGGTGAGGGGTTAAGGCAATAGGGGTTAAGTGACTTGCCCAAGGTCACACAGTTAGTAAGTGTCAAGTATTTGGGGTTGGATTTGAACTCAGGTCTTCCTGACTCCAGGACCAGTGCTTTATCCACTGCACCACCTAGCTACACCTAAACTGAGATTACATTGAGTAAACTAGAATTTGATAACAGAAAATATACCACTAAGGGAATTATGAAGAAAAACATGATATCTATAATTCTTTTAGATATATTCAGGTTATTCACTATGTTTTCCTTTCTGATTACTCTGAATTGCTATCTAATATTTATTATAGATTTTCCCTTGAAAAGAGAATTTTTCTTTTCTCTTTATGAAAATAGTATAAAATCGTTGTGACTATCAGATTGT
Organism: Vombatus ursinus; assembly: GCF_900497805.2. Lineage (NCBI taxonomy): Eukaryota > Metazoa > Chordata > Mammalia > Diprotodontia > Vombatidae > Vombatus > Vombatus ursinus. The sequence continues at coordinate 14,033,061 of NW_020950062.1, read as the reverse complement.
AACCTAGAATATACAGAAAAAGGAGTGCGAAGTCAGACAGAAGAGTATTTTTTTCATTCCTTAATCTAAACAATACCACCCTTAGATAAAAACCTTTTCTTCCTTGCTCCCCCATTCCCATGGGCTGAAAAGAAGTGAAGATATTTTGGTTCCCAGAGAAACCTCTGAAAATAGGTCAAAAAGATGGTTACCTACTCCCCTTACTTATATCTTTATAATTTACAGAAAAATAACATAATTGTTTTTAAAAAATTACTGTGTATATTTGGGTAATCTAACAGAATTTTAAGTCAATCATTCAATCTATCTGAATATGTATATATGTACACATGTATGGGTATGTATATATGTCTGTACACATATAAATCACATTGATCATATTTAGATAATATGGAATTTGAAATTTTAAAAATAGCTTAATCACTTAAATTCTCTTAAGGTAGAAACTCATATTCTTCATTTATACATATATTAGCAGATTTGTGCTTGAGTAGTATATTTTTTAAGTGTTAGAAAATTTTAAATTCTTTTATTTTTGTACTAACAAGGAATTTTTGTGAATGTATATATAGGATGGGGACCCCTGGCCTGCGTTCACCATTTGAATATGTCCAGTACTTGAATCCAGGGTGAAGAAAGACTCAGGGTTGGGCCTGAACCAAATCCCCTTCACACATGATCACTGGTCTTAAGGCCATATTTAAGCCAAAAATATCCTGAAAAGAACTGTTTGCACAGCTCTAGAGAAGATCACAGTACTGATTGCTGCATCTTTTGGATTTAGAATACTCTAAAAGGCTAAGAAGTATTGCATCACCAAGGCTGCTAACACCTCTCCCCCCAAAATGATCTTTTCTTGTACATATACATATACATTTTTTCCCTACAATAGAATGTAAGCTTCTTGAGAGTAGGCATTTTTTTTTTTTACTTTTGTCTTTCTGTCTCTAACATGCAGCACAGTTCTTGGAACATAGTAAGCACTTAATAGATGTTTACTGATTGACTGATTGACTTTGTGAGAACTATGTGGGTCAATCATGGATACTGATGGCCATTGTTCAACTGATAAAACAAGCAAACAAACTAAGTTGTCAGATAATATTAATCCTCTTGACTCAGTAATACACACTGAAAAAGTTTCATATTCTTATTTCTTCTACATTCCTATTTATATTTTTGACAACTTTCTATAATTCTTTTCATACTTTGCCTAATAAAATTGTATTATTGGATTCTAAAGTATGCCTATTAGCAAATCTGCCTCAGAGAAACTCAGATTTAAACTAAAGGCTTCTGGCTATTCTCTTTTAATTTACAAATAAAGATTGTATAATATGTGAATATTTTTAAGCGTATCATTAGGCATCTCCTATCCTCTTGCAGAAAATGTGTTTTAAAATACTGAAGTATAAGCATTTTGTCATTAATTTCTTTTTTACCAACTATAAACCTAATTAGCACATAGAGCTAAATTGGGAACATTTAACAGTACTCTGTTTTCTCTGTAGTATTTTTATTAGGTTTGTTAAGAGAAAGATAAAAAGTCTTTCCTACATAGGCAGGTTAGAAATTAGTGCAGAAAATGTCATTAGTATTTAATTCTACTTGTATTGTCATATCTTTAAACCCTTTCCTTGGAGAAAAATGAACCATAAATCATGACAGCATTTTAATATTAAGAGAATTAATGAAGTATATTTGAAAACAAGATGAAACATAAATCATGGCATTCTTTTAATACTAACAAAAAGAGTTTATGTAGATAAATATCTTCACCATTTTACTAGTGAGGAGTCTTCATAATATATTTTAAAAGAACTTAAAGTTTAAAAAAAATCTACCAAAATTCTATTTCACAAATGGGATTGTAAAGGTTTGGATGTAAATATAGTTAAATATAAATAAATTTTCTGCTATAGTCCTATTCTCATGCTTCTTTGTATTATGTAATTTAACCTCACTTCTTGCAGGGGATGCTATTGAATAAGCTACTAAGCTAGAAAGTAAGCAGTAAGAAAGGTGTTCAGTAAGAGATCTGTGATGGATTATATATCTCTTGTCCTCTTACTGCCTTATCTATATTTGAAGAAACTCATCATGATCACAGTAAGTTTTTTTTTTTATTTTATCAACTTGATGATACCTTCTAATGTACTGAGATGCTGCAGACTGTGTTGGTGAAAAGAGTGCTCACACCAAACAAACTATAGATCATTCAAGAAAGAAATGACTAATTACATTAATAAGAAATTAAAACTCTGGAAATTTCAAGAAATCAAAAAATTTCTTAAGAGAAAGATACTGACATATGTAACTTTCCTTCCTCATTCACTTACACTCATACCATCAATAGGACTGTTCTATTTTTACTTCAAAGACTAAAAACAAATCCAAATCATACTGTAGAATTACACAATCAGAGTAAAAAAGCACAAAACATAACATAAAATAAAGTTAAAATGCTGGAGCAATAATGTATTCATTGAACATTTAGTCAATAGTTGATATATATTTTGCATGAGCTGAATATGATTAATGTTAGTCCAATCATATATTTAGATGTTATTATAACTTTCAATAAATTTTCCCCACGGTGTTATTCCCTATGCCTGAATGAATGGTACTCTAAGATGATAGAATGTAGAATTAGAAAGTAACAAAGCAATCACCTAGCCTTATCCCTCATTTTACACGAGGTTACATGAGGTTAATATCAAATTTCTCATAAAGACTGCTAGTCAATTAACTTCAGCCTTAAGAGCTTTTTCTATTGTGTGCTATTTGCTATATACAATGTATCCCAAAGTCTCAGTGAAGTTTGAAATAGCTGTTTTAAGACTTTTGGGGTACCCTGCGTTTCCTTACTTTATGATAATAATAATAATAATAATAGTAGTAGTAGTAGTGGTAGCAGTAGTGGTAGTAAACACTGATTGTGCTTTGTACTACACAAAGCCCCTCCCCCACAACACCCCACTGAGATAGGTAATGAAAGTATTATCCTCATTTTATAAATGAGATATCTAAAACTCAGGAAACTTCAGGGACTTTCTCACTGACATATGTCAGGTTAGGACTCAAGTCCAGATCTTTTGAATCCAAATCACAGAATCAAAGATTCACAGAATCTCAGAGTTAGAAGAGTTATCAGAGGCCATCTTCTCAACCCATACTTCAACAAAAATTCCCTCTGTAACAAAGAAAATTGTTTATCCAGTCTTTGCTTGAGGACCTCTGGTAAGAGGGTATATACTTTCTCTTGATATGGCTCATTCTACTTTTTGACAGATTGAGTTAAAATCTGTCTCTTGATATTTTCAACTCATTGATTGTATTTCTGCCTTTTGGAACCCAAAGGAAGTCTAATTCATCTTCCACTGCTATAGCTATTCAAATACTTAAAGAGCTATATTCTTATATCTTCCCTTCTCCAGACTAAACATCCTTCATCCCTACTTCTTTTAGCACTTATGTGTATATCAACACATATATGTACACATATGTATATAAGTACAATGCATAACTATAAGCATCCACATATGTATGTTATATGTTAAATATATTTCTATCTAATCTCAAGACCTTTCAACATTTTGGTGCCATACTATGAAGATTCTCTAACTAAATAATGCCTTTGCTAATCTATATAGCACTCCCATTGGGCTACTTTTCCCAACTCCTACTTGCATTGTAAGGCTGATTACCTAGAGATTGGCTGGCTACTTTTCTTCTTAGGGTTCTAGGGCTAACATAGGGAAGATGGGGGTGATTTTCTAATATTATCATTCATAAGGCCCAAAGAAAACATTCATCATTGATTACCAGCCAGCTTTTATTATTTATCTTTTATAATGGGACATGTGTTGAAATTACATAATAAAAATAATCGGTACAAAAAACTTTGACAAAATCTGAGATCCATAAAATCAGAGAGAAACTCTCACATGAGTGTGTACAAAGACCAATGAAAAATGTGTGCAAGCTCAGGGAACACATTTGTCAAAGAGATATCTTACAGCTCCTGATTGAAAGGAAGGTTTCTCATGGCTCCATTTCTGAAGTCCTTATGAAGTTCTTCTGTACAATAATTCTCTTCTGGGCTCCAAGAGATGGGACCCTTGGAGAGTTCAGAGGCTGCCCCTCTTAGGTATGTCTAGTTTATCCTCCACTACAGATGTAGATACTGCTATTATTAGCCCTTGATTTTCCAGGGGCATATTTAGTTTTGTTGATGGAAAATTCATATATTCCATCAATTTGACCATCACAATGTGACACTTCTTTTGGGCTCAACATCTCCCTTACTTCTTCTATACTGTTGCGTTCTGGTACAAGTACAAGAAATTGGTCACCGCACACTCCTAAAGTTTTGATAAAAGACATAGATGAAACAGTCCCTGCCTTCAAGAAGATTACATCCTATCAGGGGAAAGAAACAATATGCACATGAAGAAGTACATATTCAAATTATACTAAAATAAATATAGTTTAATTTCTTTTTTTTTTTGAGGAAGAAAGAGCTAGAGGGAATAATAAAAATATTTACCTTGCAGGGTTGTTGTCAGGATCAAATGAGATAATATTTGTATAGTGCTTAGCATAGTGCCTGGCACATGGTAGGCAATATATAAATGATTATAATGTTATATCTATATACTATATAGATATAAATATAAATTCTCTACCTTCCCTTCCCCTATTACTAAAAATGTTAAACAAAAGGGGTCACTAGAAGCTTCCCTCCAAATTAATATCAACCCATTAGTGAGTACTCTTTACATATGACCATGAAGACAACTCTCAATCTATCTAATTGTATGATAATCTATCCCATACCTCTCCATCTTATCCATAAAGCTGCCACGAAAGATTTTATTAAATATTTTAGTCAAGTAGTTTCTATAGTGCTGTTATACTCTATCATAATACATAATGAATGTAACTTCACTGGCATTTTAGAGAGAAATTTTAAAAATGACTTTTCTCATTTTTCCTGCTTCCCAATTTTGTAAGAAATAATGATATGTAAATTAAGTAGGGTAATTAAAGTATGTACCTAAGCATCTGGTTTCAGTTCCACTCCAGAGTCCAGAAGAAAGGCATTCTCTTACAGTAGAGCCAACAAGCATGTAACCTGAATCACAGGTAAATATAGCTGTTGATCCATATGAGATTTGAGTTCCAATCTTGTTTCCATTTGGAGGTGTAGGAAGTTCTCCACAAGAAATAACTTAAATAAAAAAGTTGAATAATTTTAGAAATTAATATTCTATGCATAGTTTAATAAAAATAATATTATCAATTCACAGTATCACTTAACTCATTCAAGTTGGAGATTGTAATACATGACAGAAATGGTTTTGCAACTTTATAGAAGAAAATGGAACAAATCATGTTGACAACCTACTTCTTGAGAAGCCTCCCCTTGGGGGAGCTGTGTGCTATTTTTCAGGTCAGGAAAAGTCCAGGGGCAAATTAAAATGTATTTGTTGAATAAAGGAGAAAATCTGGGGTGATAGTGTACAAGAGAAACATTTTAAATTTGGGAGCTAGTTAATATGATTTAATAATGTATTTTAATATGGTTATATATTTTATGTTTTATATTGCATATGTCATAGTCACTTATTTAACATACAAATTATACATATTCTCACAAAACAGGGCACCAAAAAGAATCATGAGCTGTTGAACAAAATATGAGAATTTGAAATCAGAAACTTCAGGATATTAAGATTTAGTCAACAGAAAAGTTTTCATTATGTATTTTCTTACACATGGCACTTCTAATTTGTGCAATCATCATAAACCTACATAGCCTCTACTTTCATTAGTTTTCTAAATTGTAGAATGAAGATGTCCATGTTCTATTTACCACAGAGAAACAGTCCTAGGATTTCTCAGAAAGGGCTTTTAGATGGTTTGACTTCCTAAAATACAAAACTTTTTATTGAGCAACTTTGGGGTTCCCATATAAAATGGTACTGATGCCATTCTAAAGAATGTATATATTCACCTAAACAGAAAACTCAAGCTAAGTTTTAATATGGCAACTCGATAGTGCAATTAGTTGAAAAGAGAAAATGGCTCAGGTTATTTTCAAATGCTATTTTCTGTTTTTCCATAAGAGTCTACTTAAGCATTTCAGTTAAGTAGCTTCATACATTCTAGTATTACCTCTTCTAGTTACTAAATAATTGCGATTGTGTAGGGCTTCATTGGAAATCAATATTTATGATCTTGTCAATTTTGTACTTTTAAGGGAAATTGTTTTTGAGAGTCATTAAGCTTTATGGATAGTGCAATAGTAAATTTCAAAAACTGTTATTCAGTTTTTTTTAATATTTTCATTTTTTAGGGAATGATTTATTTACTCACCAGGGCAAGCAGCTAGTTTTCTTTTGTCATAAAGTATTAGAGATTTGGCTATATTTGTAATTGTAACTTCTATCAGTTTACTGTTACATGCTAGATATAACGAGTTAGAACCCTCATCTATTTTCAGTAGTCTCTAGAATATCGGAGCTGAAATACTGGGCAATGAATTCATGGCCTACATAATTCTGAAGTTAAATTCTGTCACACTTCCAGCCACTTGAACAGACTAGTGCATAGAATACTGGCTTGTGTATCATAAGCCTATTCTCACATTGTCATTGATCAGTTTTGAGAACTTGAGCAAAATACCTAACTGCTAAATGCCTCAGTTGTCTTATTTGTAAAAATAAGCATGGTGATAGCTACTTCAGCTAACTCATGATGGTATCATGGAAGTAAATGACACAAAGTTTGTGTAAAAGGAATTAGAATTCCTTTAATGCAAGGTTTTATTATTTTTTGTTTATATCATCATCATCATCATCATCATCATGGTATGGTGCATAGAGACCTGGTGTTACAGTCAAGAGGACTTATGTTCAAGTTCTTCCTCCAACACATACTGGCTGAGTGTCCATGGGTAAGTCATTTAGCTTCTCAGTGCCCAAGTCAACTATCTGAGAAGATAAGTTAGAGATAAACTGATATACATCAGTGGAAGTAATAATGGCATCAGGAAATTCCCATGATAATATAGTCACAGATCTGAATAACAACAGATTAATAACAAATACATTTAATCATTATCATCATCATCATTATCACAGGTTTAGCACCAATATCTGATAGTACTAGTTGATATTTTACTTGTGTATTTTGGGAAAGAAAAGATAAGTCATCAAATTAGCATTTCAGTCACCTGGTATTTTTCATATGAAAACCCTGTAGCAGGGAAAACAAAACAAAACAAAACAAAACTAGAGAAGTAAATACTTACTTTGACAGTATGGTCTTTCATTTCTCCAGCTCCAAGTTCCATTAGCAAGGCATTCAATAGATGCTGGGCCTAATCCATGATACCCAGGGTCACAGCTAAAAACTACTTTAGTTTTATACTCATAATGGGAGCCATTCACAATTCGCCACCTTCCATGTTCCAATGAGAAGGAATTAATGCTTGGGCAAGTAACAACTATATGAATAAAAAACACACTGTCTTAATTAATTCAATCTTTTATTTGTTAGAGAAATATTTTTGGAATATCTATTTTGTGCTTGACTAATGAATTATAGAATGTTGGAGTTGGAAGCAGCCTCAGAAGCCACTTAGACCAAACTGTTTCTGAACAAGACCGCTCTAGTCTAGTGCATACCTGATCATTCAACTTTCACTTAAAAGACTCTGGTGCAGGGGAATCTACCAACTCTGATGGGGTGCACTGAACTTTTGTATGGAGGAGATTGTTAGCAAGCTGTGCCTGACATCAAGCGTAACTTTATTTCTTTGTGACTCCTATCCATTGTGTCTACTACACCTGGCCTGTAGGGCCAAGTAGAATGAATTTAATTTCTCCTCCTTATATTCACCTTTCTAATACCTGAAGACAAATCTCATGTCCCTTGTAAATTATCTCTCTCATAAGCCGGACAACCTCATTTTCTCCAATGAATCCTGGCATGGCAAGCATGTAAGGCCCTTCACCATTATGTTTATCCTCCTCTGTGATCATATTTCATTTTGAAATAGAGATGAAATGATCAATGTCATATTTTTTATTACAGTCTTTACTTTTAGTCTCCTTAAATCATGCCATAGGTAGAACCATTCCAATTACCATGTCATATTTTTAAGTAGGTAAACTACATTTAGTATGGTATATGAATTGCCATCTAGAAGTATGTGAAACCATTCTCTTTAAAATGGTGTTGAAAACAACTTTATTAAATTTGTAGGAAGTGTCCCGTATGTAGAAGGACTTGCACGTGAGAGTATGTCCTCTTTCTTAAAAAGGTTGGTTATAAATTTAGTCTATTGCAATATTTGTTTATCTTAATGTAAATGGTAGTAAGAATAGATACCTATTTGAAGTGTGAAAACAAATTATAATTATTTTTAATGAATACACAGTTTTTAACACACGATCTACTTCAGAGAGTTATTGTGAAGAAAGTACTTTATGAATCTTTAAGTGAATATAAATAAGAAATATCACTATAAATAACATAGGGATGAATAAATGACATATGATGATATATACAAATGTCATTTCCTTTTCCCTGTCCAATCTGAATAAAAGGGAAAACCTTAAATTTCAGTCAGAAGCAATGAGAAGGAAGATGACTCAATATCACAGATAATCCACTGGTCATATAATTAGCCCCTGAAGATAGAGTTAGATATGTTGGAAAATAATGATATTTTTCAAAAGATAATTTCATTCATTCTGGAATACCATATTCAGTTCTAAGTCCTGAATCTTCAGAGGGAGAATGGCAAACAAAAGCACATGTAGAAGAGGGTGACAAATTCTCAGGTAATCTGATTAACAGGCTTGTTGTCTCCAAATTGTCACACAACTATTTTAAAATTCTTTTATTTTATATTTCATACAAAATATTTTTAATACATCCTCTTATTTCATTTCTGCTCTAGCAATGAGGAACAGGTGGGGCAATCAACTCTATGTTAGTATTTATATTCAAAATAATACACAAGAAGAGTTAAAAGAGTGGAGATATTTAATGTGGAGAAGAGAAAAAAAAAGCACATATGATATTTATATATTTGAAGGTCTCATCTGGAGGAGCAATTCTTTAGATTATATGGGTCTCCAGAGGGCATAACTACAAATAATACATGAATATGATTCTATAATTCTAATAGGGAAATAGATTTTTAGCTCAGTGTAAGACCGTGCCCAAAATGGAGCTGTCCCAAAACAAAATGCACTGCCTCGTGACATTGTGATTTCCTCATTACTAGAATTGTTCCAGCAAGGACTGGATGATGAATTCCTAGGGAATTGTTGAAGACATTCATGCACCAGGTCTCAGGGGCTAGACCAGAGTTTCTTCCCACTCTAATTATGATCCAGACCTAGTATACTTGTTTGTACTCAGCATAGACTTGTAGATAGATTTGTAACTGAAACATAAAAATAATGAAGATATTATGCTAGAGTTCCATTCATTTAATAATGTTTTTGTCTGGAAACTTTGAAACATGTTTTTTAAAAAATGGAGATGCTCCTCATTTTCTTGGTACTTTGATACCTACAATAGCAGGATCAACTGTGAATGTTCCCCATTGTAATAAACAAATTCATCTTAACAGTAATCTCAGTAGTAGATGGGCTTTGAAAGTTGACAATTTTTGACATAAAGATACAAATTATGAAAATTCTATTACTTACCCACACAGCGAGGTGTTTTATTATGATTGCTCCATGTTCCATCAGACTGACATACTGCGGTGGTAAGTTCTTTAGAGGAGAGTCTGTAGCCATCATTGCAGAAATAGGTAACACGGGTCCCCACCAAGTAATCTGTTGTGAGTATTCCACCGTTTGTTGGTGCTTTAGGAATCCCACAAGAAATTGCTGAAAAGAACATAAACCCAAAATGCTACTAAATCTGTCTTGAGAAAAGTCTATTGGTTTATAAAAAAAAAAAAAAGATATAAAAATGTATCTGGGGTTTTATCAATTCCTTTGAAAAAATGCTAAAGTGAAGAAAAGGATTTCCTTAATTTCCAAGCATAAGTGTTGTTCAAAGGTACGTTATGGAAACTTTTATTTATCCAGATGCCATATCTAGATTCCTGATGCTTTATCCCTGATTTTTTTTATATAGTTTTCCATTTAGTTCCTAAATAGCTTGTGTAGAGAGACCAGTACTTTTGTGCTTACTGGAATATAGGAAAAACTGGAATTTTCCTATATAGGAATATAGGAAAAATGGCATAGATTTTGTTGTTGAGGGAAAGAGAAAAGGAGCAAAGATTGCCAAATCTTTTTATCCTTCTTCATCCAGTCCAGTCCCTGTAGTTTGGATATGTGTGGGTTTTGGGGATGAGAGTAGGGTGATGATCAGGGGAATCACTGATCAGTTTGAATTTCTATTAACCTGATGAAATTATAATTCATGGGCTATTGTTTGAAAGTAAGTGAAGGGCATTCCCCTTCTGTGAGTATGGTCACTCCCAAGAAGAAATATTTTTCAGTGCCATTAAATCAAGGGCATATGCCCTAAAATATCATCAGTTTGAGAAGGGAACTGCTCAAATTGATCAGTGATTACTTCCATCATCTTCCCTCTACTCTTTGCCTAGTTAAATATTTTCTGTCCCAGTAGATTTAACTTGGCTAATTGAGAGCACATCGGTCCATGTTCACATTCAGGATAGCTCTAAAGTGATTTAGGGAGATACCAACAGTTTTCCAATTGACATAGTTCTTGAATTCCTCTCCCAATGCCATGCACTCAGGCCCACAATGACTGTGATGCAGAGTTAAGTTTTTGAGTGGGTCCAGACCTCCCATGGCTAGTAGTCCTGAAAAGCATGTTCACCCTTCCTCCAAATTTCAAATATATACTCAAAAGTTAAATGAATATTCCTTTCATTGCATATTCTAATGATAGAGATAACAACCAATCCATTTCTGCTAATCCTGTGAGACTCTTGTTTATGTCTCAGAAATTAGTGAAAGGGGGTCAACATGTTGGAGGCTTTCCTCAATTTCTTCTGATATCATGATGATACTAGTGAAGCACTATAGATCTTTGCCTGTTCTTTCTCACTTTTATTACAAGGCAAGCCCATTTTCTCTTTTAATCATGCATTTCCTCAATGACATCTTTGTAGCCTTCTCATAACTGCCATGCACACCTCCATTGCCATCTGCATGATATTCATTTTATATTCTGTATGCCATGATTTGCTACCATATGACAATATAGTAGAATATAGATATTAAAAAGATGGACTTTTATTTCTACAGCTATATTAGGATCACTGAAGGAGCTTGCAATATACTAAACACACTGTCCCAGATATGTGTGCATATGTATGTATGTATGTATGTATGTATATCTATCAATCATCAATCTATTTATAATCTAGACAACATACATAGGTTGTCAATTCAAATGTATGTCATAATCTGGACAATAGGAATTCTTCCTCCACTTAGTCTTCTCCACATTGATGGTCAGACTAAACTATTTCAAATAATTACAGATCTTTTCCAGGAGCAACTTCAATATTCTGAGAATTAACTGAATAAATCCCTGTAATATACAAACAATCCAAATGGAGGTCATGATAAGTTGTCGTAGCTCACCTAATTCTAGGGCAAGTACACTGGCTTATAATAATTTAGATAAACCTCAAAGATGTGCGAAGTTCAAAAAAAAAAAAACCAAAAACGATGAATCCTGCCCATACATCCTGGATATGTCCTGTGGCCCAGCCCTTCTTAACCCCCCCCCCCCCCCGAGTATTCTGAGATTATATAGACCTGTCTCAATCCTGGGAACTGGACCCAAGGAGGCCAGTTTCTATTTTTGGCTCATTTTCCCTACTCTAGATTTTTATCCTAGAGAAATCACTAAAATAAAACTTTGGTATAGTTCACAGAGATACGGCATGGTACAGTGGATGAAGAGTTGATCTAACAGCCAAGATGACTTGTGTTCAAGTCCCACATCTGACATAAAATGGCCAGGTGACCCTGGACAAATCACTTAACCTCTCACTGCTCTACAACTTCTCTAAAACTATAAGTTGCAGAAAAGTTGCTAGTTATGCATTGATAGAGAGTTAGTCATGTGGGAATTCCCTAAGTAAAATAAATCACAGGTCCAATCTCTATCCTTATTCTATAACTCATACCTTGTATCCCCACAGATACTCAATGTGCATTATGGGTTGAGCATTTATTTTGTCCTAAACTCCCTACTCACATGCCATTGCCTGGCATATACCTAGCAATGAAGCAGCTGATGGCAGAGAGGATAACGCTCTAGGCCTGGAGTCAGGAAGATGTGGTCTCAGATACTTATTAGCTTTGTGACCCTGGCACAAGTCACTTAAACTCTGATGGCTTCAGTTTCCTCAACTGTAAAATGAGGATAATAATAACACCTTCCACACAGGATTGTTGTGAAGATCAAATAAGTTAATATTTATCAAAAGCACTTAGCACAGTGCCCGGCACAGAGAAGTTGCTATATATATGGTTATTACCTTCCCCTTTCCTTCCCTTTAATAAATACTTTTTTAATTGAATTGAATAATATGATTCTATAGTATTTGATTACATCTTGATGCTATTGTCAATTATTGTCAATGCTACAATTGTCAATTGTACTCAAATCATCAAATGTTTTCATAATGCTTTTCTTAGATTTGATCACAAATAAATTGAAGGAAAATCACATGGAACCTATCTATCACTAGAACTATCTATATATTTGTTATTATTATAAGGAATCAATATTAAAATATGAGTTTGGGTAGGAAGATGTACATTCTGTATTGTTTCCTTCTCTAAATTGAATAGTTTCATTGTAATATTTCTAATAACCTTGAGCATTTTTCAGTTCAAGATTCATTGCTCTAAAAGCAAAAGGGTTTGGTTAGAAAGGTGGGAACACATAATGAAATCAACATAATGCTGACAAAGCTGAATTGCAGGATTCCTAACACTGAAGAGTTTGATCCATTCATGATTTTGTACCTTGTAGACTGTGGAAAAGCAATGAAATTGGCTTAATAAGTTATTTATCCAATTTTGAATAATAAGCATACAATTATCCTTGCTATTATCCTTGTTATTAATTATAGAACCCTAAACTAGTACTGCAAAGGTAAAAGGCTCCCTGAATTCTGTTGAAACAACATTACATTTTTATGTGGGCCTCCGGAAAATTACAATCCGTGATGAGCAAAAGAGAAAAAGATGGAGGAAGGGAGAAAAGAGAGAGAAGGAGAGAGTGAGGAAAGGAGGAAGGTAGGGAGAGAATTTTGTATTGTCAGCTTGACACTTATTTTCAAATCCTAGTTTTTCTTCTATGTAGAGCTCTCAGTTCAGAATATATATCTTTCAATTCATTACCAAGGAAATTATTTTGGAAACTTATTCAGTTTGAGAAACTAATATATCTTAAAATAAAAGGAGAAGCACCTACATTCAAGAAATATTACAAAAACTTATTCCCAGCATACAAAGGGAAAATAAAAAGAGAACCATTCCTCCCCAGCATTGAGCACTTTAATGACAAAGGAATAATCTGATCTAAATGAGATTAACTGGCAATGAAAAAAATTCGAAGTACATCATTGTAAAGGCTGTGATAAGCAATGATCTAGATATTTTATTGATATCGACCTTCTTTAAACATCTGTAATCTTCTAGTTGGAAAACCTAGGCAAGTTTTGACAAAAATCATTTTAAAAAATCATATAAAGGAAAGCTGGAGAGAACTGGAAATTTTAAGAAGTTTCTCCTCACAACTAAGTAATATTTTAAGTTTTACAATGTGTTTTCCTTATAATAACCTGATAAACAGGCACTCCAAATATCATTATCCCTAATTTATAGAGGAGAGAAATGAAGCCCAGTAAGGCAGTGATTTGCCCAGAGGTCACAAAGGTGAAATGTGAACTAAGGGCTCCTGTTTCCAAATCCATTAGTTTTTCCAACACACAATCATTTTCTATTCCAATCAAATTTGTCAAAACAATTTTTTTTCTCTAAATAATGGGCAAATAATCCTGATAATGTCAAAAAAATTTCCTTCTATAATTCTATGACTAACTTCATATACTAACTTCATGTATTTTCCTTCTACTGCCTAAAAAAGACTGCCTAAAATAGCAAGGGGAAAAACCACTAAATTTTATTGGGTATGATTAAAGCCCAACACAGAAACTTGTTTTAACTAGTTGTTGTACTGATAAAATCTGAAATGTAATATGCCTATTGATTTTTTTTAAGATATCTTCACCAATATAAAATGAGAGGCATGTGCCTAGACAGTTCAATTCAATATGATAAAAATACACACATATATCTATATATCTATACAAACACACACACAGAGTGAAACTCTATTTTGACCTAATTGGATTACATGTGAAATAGTGTATTTAATTGTGCAATCCATATTGGAGAAGTACATTGATAATCTGGAAAACTTCCAGAGAAAGGGAACAATGAAAGTGGAAGGGCTTAAATTAAGATCATAAGAGAATTCACTGAAGGAAATTGACAGCTTTAGCCTTTTAAGAGAAGATTTAGGGGAATATGACAATTGCATTAAAGAAGTTGAAAGTATATCATATGAAAGCTTTGTTCTGCTTTTTTCCCAAAAAAGAAGAATTAGAGACAGTGGGTGGAAGACGCAGTAAGGTATATGCAAAGAAAAACTTCTGAATGATTATAGCTATCTAAAAGTGAAATAGGCCTCAGAGGATATAATGAGTCCTCTCTGCATAGAGATCCTTGGCTAAAAGCTGGATGTAGAAGGTATTCTTGTTCAAAAATGGGTTGAACCCATGACCTCTAAGGCCCTTTCAACCCTGAAAGACTGTGATTCTTTGAGGCACTTACACTGGACTTGAGGATATATTTATTGAATATAACTATTAAGAAATAGAAACTTTCTTTACATTGGACTAGATTACAGTCAGATATTGGACATGCAAGAACATCCTTTCACTTTTGCCTTCTTGATTTAATCAGAGATGTGTATGAGTTTGACAAATTCAGAAATTAAACCCAAGTAGGGGGAAAGATATCCACTGTAGAAATCCATAAAAGGTGACTGTAACTATAAGCTGTCTGTAGTTAGGAACCAGGTCAGGGTGGGGAACCTGTGGCCTCAAAGCCACATGTGGCCCTCTAGGTCCTCAAGTTTGGCCCTTTGACTGAATCTAAACTTCACAGAACAAATATAGATTTGTCCTGTTACAGTCAAAAGGCTGCACCCAAGGACCTGGAAAGCCACATGAGGCCTCGAGGCCACAGATTCCTCATCCTTACACTAGGCTGTCTAGTTGTTGAAATTGCGTTGTAACTCATAGAAGTTATTAACAATAAATCACTCCAAAAGGCAACTAATGCCAAATTAGCAGAACAATAACTTCAAAGATCTGGGAAAATATCCCACATAGTCAAATATATCACTCTTCAAAGAGCCCAAGGTCTTATTTAATTATCTTGGTTACAGTTACTCTTCACACAGATGGTCAGTTCTTCCAGATTATTTACTCAAGGTCTATTCAGTTTGAATGAGCTCTTGACAGTACTGCCTACCTGATTCCACAGTTTTTGGTGATAGATTCTTCCCTTAGTGTCATAAGTGTATGTCCTAACCCTGGTAAAGTGCTTCAAGATCATGTTATATGAGGATTATGGTGAAGGAACTGGGTATATTTATTCTGGAAAATAGAGGGCTATCCCTTCAAAATATGATGGGCCCTCATATGGAAGGGGGGTTAAACTAATTCTGTGTTGCCCAAAAGGACAGATCTAAGAGCAACAGGTGGAAATGTCAACATCAAATTTGGATTAAGATAATAAAAAAAAATGTCATTAGATCTGTGCAAAAGTGAAATTTACTTTCTAGGAAGTTTTCCTCATTGGGACTCTAGCCAAAGCATGGTTGGTCACTTTTTGGTTCTTATGGAGGAGACTCTTCTTTAGATATGTGTTGAATTCTGGTCTATGAATCTCCTTTCAATCCTGTGATTCTGTACTCTGGCTGGACTGACTCAGGACTAACTCTATTTCAATATCTTTTTTTTTTTTTAATAAAATGATCCTGTATCAACCCAACACTATCATATTTACATGAAATACACTGATTGCAGTTTAATGTTTCAGGTCATAGGAGGTCAAAAATGTCAATATTTTCATCTCTGGTTTTCATTGTTTCTACATTCTCATTTTAGGACTTGAAGAGTATAACCATGCCCTGCCAAAGCTACAAATGAATTTAACAAGAAAACTAAGAATCTTTCCAGTTGTTTGATTTTGTGAAAACAAAATTATGAGTGATTAAATGTATTTTTAAACTTTTTAATCAACTATTCTTTTGTGACATGATGGCCATGCCCTCAAACTAAAGCAACAATCCAACTTTTCAAGGTCTTGTCTCAGTATAGCCTGCTTAATCTCATCAGTATTTCCAAATCTGGTTCAAGAGGTTTCTGGCAAATAAATACCTGAGATAACAGATTTTACAGGTACCATAATTATGCCAAGGAAAAAGACAGAACCGTAAAAAAGTTTAATTAATGTCAATGGCAAAAAAAATTATAATTTCAATTGGCTCTTCTAGCAACTTCTAGTGAATGTGCATTTTAAATTCTCATTATCCAGTACTATCATTTCCTTCAAAGGAATATATGGATCTAAATAAAAGCACATGCATTTTCAGACAAGTTTAGTCAGGAAAACCAGTGACATAATTTTGAAAATATAACAGGCTTCTTAATGGGGTTATTTCATTTTGACACAATATACTCTACCTTGACAGGCTGGAACAGGTGCATCCCATGCGTGGTATCCATATGGAGACTTTCTGCACACAGCACTGCTTTTCCCAACAAGCCTGAATCCTCGGTCACAGGCCCATCGGACTACACTATTAAGTTGACCCCCTGTCTGACTGATGATGTATCCATGGGGGGGAGATTCTGGAGTACTACAGTAGAGAGCTAACCAAAAGAAGAAAATAATTCCTAATTAAATTACTTACATGAATCAAAAACTCCATATTATTAGGTCTCTATACATTAATAAACAATGACTATAATGTAATTCAATATGAATAAAGGCTCATTTATTTGAATTGTAGCTTATCTGAAACTCACTGTGCTTTATATTCTTTTTTTAAAAAAAAATACCTATCCTGTTTTTTTAATAACACACTATCACTGTGCTTTCAACTTCTTATTGTCATCTCTATTTAACACATTATATGAGTTTCTGTTTATCACTGAATAATGCACTTGAAATATTACAAAACTTCAAAGAACAAATAAACATTTTATTGAATAATACCTCCTATCACTAAAAGTGCCTCAAAAATAGCGCTTTTGATTGAAACATATTATAAATATTCCAGCAGGAAAAAACATGGCAAATGCTGCTCTGTACTTCCCATGTGACATCCATACTATGCCATGTCATACACAAAATATCCCCTTACTGAAACAGAGGCAGACGACTATAAAATCTCATAACCTGTTTTGATGTCTGGCTAAAAAAAATATACATTCTGTCACATTCACTCTAATGATACTAAAATGCAAACAAACAAAACAACAATAGAAGCTTCTCAGTGGAATAAAGCTCTTTCTCTTTCTGAAAGCCTGAAATGCCAAAAGATAATGTCCAGTGTTTCGCATGTGTGTGCTTTTCAGATGGTTCAGGCTGAGAGGCTCCATTTACTCTTAGAAATCTCAGGCTGCTCATCTGAGGAGAATGAGACATTCTTCATCAATATATGAAATACATGAGATTAGGACTCTATGTGTCATGAACTGCCTTTAAAAAAAAAAGTAGAGTATCTTCAATGTGTGAAGCTACTTTTGAGTGCTAAAAGGGGAAAATGGATTCTTAAAAATCATTTCTATTCAATTTTCTCTTGAATGGTTAACTATCTGATAAAACCATGGTACCTCATTCTCTATCACAGAATACCACCAGTATGGTAGTCCATCTGATGTTCAAAATTACACAATTGAATTGGTTCCTGGCACAAGGTTTAGGGGGTGAAAAACTCTGAGGAATCCTAAATATGTATTTTGCATCACATAAAATTACAATATTTCATATTTGAGTTGCTAACATCCATTTTGTAACTTTCAGCGAAAGATATTCCCTGGCAATATTTTTCCCATATTGACAAATGGGAAAGAAAATCCATTTCTTAAAGCTAAAAGGAAAAAGTCAATATACATCTGAAATAAAAAAATCACTTTGCAAATGATAATACTTTGCTCAACATTTTACTTTTGCTTTTTAAATTTGTTTGGTATACAACTACATTGTTTTTTTTTCCACCTGAAATTCTGAGAGGGCAGCATAGTTTAGTGGACAGGATATCAGACTTGGAGTTAGGAACCAGGGTTCAAATCTTTTCCTGGGCATTTAATAGCCTGTGACCCTGGACAAGTTATTTAATCTTTCTGATCTCCAGTTTCTTCATCTGTAAAATGAGGAGATTATAAATGATGATCTCTAAAGTCCCTTTCAGCTATAAATCTATGATCTTATGATCTGTGAACTCTGAATAAGAAGGAAGTTTTGTAATTGCCATTTGCATACTATAAATAAACTGGATTGAAACTTATGTCTCAAAACATGGTGGCAGAGTTATAGAACTTTTCCAAAAATAATTTTGGAACTGTTTCCCCCTCTTCCTTTGATTACTTATCTACTGGAGCATGGCTCTCCATTTGAATCTAAGTTGGACATTAGAATTTTATCAGAAATTCTTTAAGCAAATATTTGCCAAATCAATATTTTCTTTTCTCAGTATAATTACATTAAATTTGCTAGTGCAAAAGCTTACTAGCTTTGTATCGAAATTGCCCATTCTGTCATTTATGATTAGCTATAGCTACTTTTTAGTTATGAATTCTCTCCCTAACCATAATTGTGAGAGATACCTCTTTCAATTTTCTTTTAATTTTTTTTTAATGCTGTGACCTTTTATATTTAGGTTTCATATCTCTTCAGAGAATATTGTGGAATAGGTAAAAGAGGCTCCTTTATATCTATTTTCTTTCAAATCACACTTCAGTTTTTCTAGACTTTCTGGGAAAATAAATATTTGTTCACTTAATATTTTGTGATACTGGGTTTACAAAACACTAAACTACTAATTTCAGTTGCTTCTGGCTTTTCTTTATCTTGCCTTTTTTACTGATCTAATTTTCTATATTTTAATCAGTATCAGCATTTTGATCACTGCTACATAATATAAATTAATATTTCGTAATATTATTTTACATCATTATTTCCATCTTCTCTCCTGCCCAATTATTTCTCTTAAAATTCAAAACTTTTGTTCCTCTAAATGAGTTTTATTTTTATTTTGTCAGATTACATCAATTGAATTGGTAAATCACTGAATCTGTAAATTAGTTTAAACAGTGTTATCATTTTAATTATATTGGGCTTGGTTCAATCATGAACAACAGAAGTCTCTCCAATTGTTTTTCTTCCTTGGTTTTGATAGAGACCATTTTAGATTCAACATGGATAAAAAGAGAAAACATTTATTGCTTTATTTTTAATCTTTCTCTCTCTCTCTTCCCTCTCATTCCCAAATGTATTTATTTAAAAAAAAAACTGTAAGAGAAATCTAGTTTCTTATGTAATACTGAAATATTTGCTATTAATTTCTATTAACATTAAAATAGACAATTTAATAATAAATAATATCCCCTAAGAAATAGAACATTTTATAATTATGTGTATATAAGTTCTAAGTGTATCTGTATTTTGAAGTTATTTTGAATGTAATTATTCTCTCATTTTCTCCTGGTTTGTGCTTTACTATATAAATGTTAATGATTTTATTGCATTTTTTAGGATCCTGACATTTCCCTTTCATCATCTTGGTTAGTTTTAAAATTGATTTTGCAGTTTTTCTAAATATATCATCAAGTCACCTGCACATAGGAATATCTGTCTCCTCTTTGCCAGTGTTCATATCATTAATTTTTCTCTTTCATTATCTACAATAATATTAAATACGAATCAGAAAATTATTTTTCTGGTATTGAATTATCTTCCATCTTTAGTGTAATTCCAATTTGGTCATAATGAACATTTTTGTTTCTATTCTTATATTATCTTTGCTAAGATTAAAAAATTGCATCATCATCATTCAGTAGTGATATTGCCAGCAGATTATTCATATACCTTCACCCAGCCATCCTACTACTGGGCATAAACCCAAAGGGAGGCAATGACAAAAAAAGTTTCCATAGATAATAAAATACTCATTAAAACACTTTTAGTGGCAGTAAAAAAAAACTAGAAGCAAAATAGGTGTTCATAGAATGACTATGGACAAGAATATTGTAATACAAGAGTAATGGGTAGCAAAAGATAAATTCAAGGAATAAATGAAAATATGGGAAGACTTGAATGAACTGATGCAAAGCAAATAGAACAGGAACAACAGAATAGTACATATAATGACATACAACCACAGAAATGAAAACATAACCACGATACTACTGAACTTAGATTCACTGAAAAGCAAAGTCTTGGTACCAGATAAAAGAAGATAAAAAACCTATCCTTCCTTTCAATAGAAAGGAAGGAAACTATGAGCGTGGAATTTTGCACACACTGTCAAACAGTTACCTTGTGGGATTTTGCTTTTTTTACTGTTGAAAAACAAAACAAAACATTGTGGGGGCTTTGGAAGATGTTTTTGATATTTAAAAGCACATTTAAAAACCATGATTGTGGTTGAAAAAGATTTTCAGATAAACTAGATCATGGTCCAAGTGGCATCATCCTAATATTTTATATATACTCACAAAATCTTTGCCATTGTCTTAGGAGATATATTACATAATGCACAATCAAAATAGCTTTATTTAAAGCCCACGAAAATCTCACATCATTGGGGAGAATTGGAAGCAAGGGAGGTAATGACAGTGTGACAGGGTGAAAAAAAATAAAATCATAAAGGAAGCATTGGAAAAAGAACACAGAGAGAACAGAAGGTCAAAGGGGAACAAAAACAAGAAAGATAGCTTTGGAATGAGTGTGCTGAATGTGTTATATGCTTTCCTGATTCCTCCAAGTTCTAATGCTGTCCCTTCCAAACTATCTGTATTTCATTATTTCTATATATATGCATTTTTTCATTGAGTATTTGTGCTGTACATTTATATATGTATTTGTCTCCCCCATTAGAATGTAAGCTCCTTTTCCAAAGGAAATATTTCATTCACTGCAATTGTATTTTCAAAACCCAGAACAGTGCCGGGCCCATAGTAAGTACTTAATAAATAATTATTGATTAATTGCTTTAAAAATATCATTGGTGATTTCCACTTCCACATAATTTTTTTCAGTTTTCCCTTGTATAAGAAATAGCTTATACTTGGTGTTTTTCAAGTTCAAAATAACAACAAAAAAGTATTAAGTTATTAAATATTAAGTTTAAATTGTACTAAGACTTTTTGGACACCTTGTATGTTACCTTCATATGATATGCAGTTAAATGGGCAACTGATTGAATTGACTCCATAGTACTTGCATCTCAGACAAGCCATGTCAATTCATAAATGGCTGGGCCTATAACGAGAAGTAATAAGAGATCCTGCCCTACTCCATGTCAGGAAAATTATATAGTTCTTTCAATGATCCCTACATGTTTTCTATTCCAAAAGCCCTTTATCTTTAATGTGACTCTTTTCCTGAAAATGTTATATAGCTTTGAGTCATGCAATGCCATTATCTCAGAAAAACTACAATGGCAAATGACAAAACACAAAGCAACACATTCTTCTAAACAGAAGAAGAAAAAACAGTGGAGGGAAAACAGACATGCAAAAAACTTGCCAGATCATCTGAAATGTTTCATGAATCAGAAATTAAAATTATTTATTTATTTTTGAATGAAGGTCATTTATAAATGATAAGGACTAGAAAACAATGGAATGTCCAGCAGTTAGGGAATGACTGAACAAATTATGTTACGTGAATATAATGGAATGCTATTTTGCTTCAAGAAATTATGAAGGGGATAGTTTCAGAGAAACTTGTGAAGTAGTATATTAATTGTTACAAAGTCAAGTGAACAGAAGCAAGAGAACAATGTACATATGCAATAGCATTGTAAAAATGAAAACTATTAAAGATACTGATTAACACAAGGACCAATCATTACTCTAGAGTGCCAATGATCAATATTATCTACCTAATAAGGGAGTCATGGACTTAATATGCAGAATGAAAGATATATTTTTGTACATGGCCAATATGAGAATTTGTTTTGCTAGATTACGTATATACATATTTCCTATATGGGTTGTGTTTTTACTTTTGCTATTTTCATTATCAGAGGGGAATTTAGGAAAGAGAAAATGACTGCTAATTGAAAAAATAAAAGTTAATTCTAAAAAAGAAAATAGAACAAAAAGATATCAAATGGTAAACTGAAACATTTTCTAAAATTTCTATAGTATTTTATCCTAATAAATTATGACGATGGAACCACTTTTTCTGATCTCTTACTACATCAAAACTTGGACTGCTATATAAGGAAGTAGGAATGACACATAAGGGGGAAACTGACTGACTATACCCGACCACAGAAGATACAAAGAAATTTATGCTAGAGTAAATGTAATTTTGAAGGTAATCAGGGACTAATTTTAAGACATCTCAAAAATAGGACAATAATTCCAAAATGAGGAAAAAAAATAAAATTTTTAAATAACTGAAAAGATGTTAGAAACTACTTACTCATATGTCTGCTTTCTCGTTTCTATATCTTTATAAGACAATTTCATGGCTCTATAGCCCTTTAAATGACTTCTAATTATTCAATGACACCAATGAAATTTTTTTAACATTATTATCCATCGCATGAAAACATTTATACTATGCACAAGTTTCTGATCAAATGAGATGATGTCTGTGAAGTCTGACATATAGTAGGTGCTTAATTAATGTTTGTTTCCTTTCCTGATATGATTAAGTTAGGAGCGAATTTCCAGAGGGGATGTTTCCCATACTGAAGGCATAATGAATGGGGGTGAGTGTATGGAGTTCAGGGTAGGGAGACTTCCTAGTACTTATGTTATATAGGTAATATAGAATATGCTGATCTCCCAATGTAGGCATATAGGTAGACTCTGGCATATAGCCAATAATTATTTTACTGGAAAATATGGTACAAAATACATTACCAAGGATATGTATGACTAGAAAGGGAAGTAAGTCTAGTCACGGAGGGAGAGTGAGCAATAATAGATGGACAGCTTGAGTGATTCACAGCCACCCACAGAATGCTTTCATACAAACTAGAGCAAAGGTGGGCAAGAATTGAACATGTTGAGAAGGTAGAGAGGGGCTGGGATCTACTTTACTGTAAGTGTTGCTGTACATAGGAGATCACTGATCTCCATTAACATATAGAGGTATTCCTTGGACATGTTATCAATCCCATTAGAATATAAGCTCCTTGAGGGTAGGGGGATGTTTTTTACTTACAGCTTGCTTAAGATTAATGTAAATAATGAATTTCATGAAGTGGTAAGATTATTCAAATTTAAACTACACACTTCTATTAAGATGGAACCAATGACCATATTTTATATAAATTTAAGTTAAAATAATATGAATTTGAATACATGCATTTCTTTGCATCTTCAGTACTTAGCACAATACTTGGTAAATGGTAAGTACTTAATACATGCTTTTAGATTTTTTTTTTGATTCATGAATCAATGGATAGAGGCTATTGTAGAGAGCATCCCAGATAACAGAAAATTAAGGCTATTATTTTCATTTTTATTCTAACTTTGTTAAGACCATGAAACATTTAATAGTACAAGCAATTCACAAGCGAGCAAATAGTTGATGTATCTTAGGAACCCAAGAAAATATAAGTTAAGTTATTTTCTATTTGAAATTTTAAAAATATACTGATCATTGTTACTGATACGATAAATTACTATTTTTTTCTTGTGTGTATGTACCACACAATCAATAAGTAAGCATTTAATACACATTTTCTGTATGCTCAACACTATTAAGAGCTGCGGGGAATATACAAGATATATAAAATTTGCTTTCTACTCTTAGGGTAGTTGAGATCTCATTAGTAATATATTACAAATCAAAACCTTCTACACTTTCTAGGCTGTCTTGACACAGGACTGCTAGTTCTCATTTAATCTTGTAAGGCTCCCTCAGGGATACGGGGTTGTTCTGAATGAACTATGAAAACAAGAACTCTCTCTGTCTTACAAAAGAGCCCGGAAATAAAGTCAACATTTCATGCTACACTTTCCAAAACTACAAAAAATTCCATTTCACATTGATATGGGGCAAAAAAGTGAATGAATCAGATCTTTCTACACCAACAAGAGATAGAAAGTTTACGTATCCTCAGCCTTAATTATAAATGTGTGTAATGAACTTTGTTATAGGTAATTCTAGAAAATAGCCATTCTGGCTTGTTTGCTATCTAAATAAGTAATTTGAATTTGATTCAATCATAGGATGTACTCATCTTCAGAAGATTTTTTAATGAAATACATGCATAGGAACTCTACACTAAAGATTTAAGTAATTTATTTAAGTAATAAGAGAAACAAATGACATACAAATCCATACCTATATATCTTATCCTGAATCCTTTCTTATTATTGCCATGATCTGCTGACCACTGCAGGAAAACTTCATGACCATTGCTGGATATATTAAGAGCAGAGGAGTAATCCCCACTGAGTGAAATAAGCACTGGGCTTTGAATATTTGGTCCTTCATGTAGAAAACACAAAAGAAGAATTATATAGACACAAAATTTCCTTTGAATATCACAGAAACACTAACATGCTTACTGCTTAAAAAAAAACTTTTAAAAATAATCTGTTCCAAATTTAAAATTAAGTTAAATGCATTATGAGTGTTTCATAGTCTGTTGTCCAGAGTCAATCTATTTTTCCCATTAAACTTTACATAAGACACAACACTGTTTTAAAAGACAGCTTAAATGCAAAGATGACAGACATGCACACGTAAATATAGTGAAGTGATAATCTATCTATTCATTATATTCATATCCCATTTAATATTTCCTTAAAATTTCCTTTAATAATTTCATGTCACATTTTAGTAAATGTTTTTTGAATGTTTACTGAAGATAACAGTGAAAGAAGTTATGAGTATAAGTAAAGCCAACACTTACCATCATATACCTGAAGAACATCAAATTCCTTTTCTGTCTGGAAGAATTCTACAAACATGCTGATGTTATATCCTTTTTCTACTGAAATGCTCCATGCACACATCTGGAGATTTGGATAACTATCAGGGTAGCCAGGACTTAATATGACACCCGTTGAATCTAATCGTAATTCATTGGCAGGACAAAGCACTATGAAATAAAAAGGTTATTAAATAATACAAATATTTTAGTTCTTATGAACTAGTGGATAAAATCTACTCTACCCATGGCTCTAGCTGACTGTAACTTCTATGGCAATAATAAAGAGCCTGATGTGAAAAGACCATGCACAAAATTACACGCTAAGAGAGACTACCTGTATTATGGTAGAAGGTTCAACATACAGTCATAGAAAAATGTCCCAAAACCCCCACTAGTAATTTTATCATATTTATATGTTATATAATATAGGTATAAAATTTATATTATAAATAAATACATGGAAAATAATATATTTGTATTTTCTCTCTTTTCACTACTACCCATACATACTTGCATCTCTGATATACCCAATTGCTTCTGGATATTGTTACAAACTGGGGTCAATTTCTGATGAGAATTTATTCTTGGGGAGAGGGTGATTCAAATTCAATTGTAAGGAAAGAATAGAATCTTTGAATGTCACACCTGGAAGATGTATTTAGGATCATCTAATCCAAACCCTTCATTTGACAGATAAGAAAACAGAATGAGAGGTAAAACTGCATGCCTATTGTCATACAGCTATTTAGTGGCAAGACTTAGAACAGAACACAAGCTTCTTAAATCCTAATAGTCCTCTTTCTATTAACTACTTTACTCTGACTCCTCTAAAATACTATTAAAAAACAGAGATAGATATAATTTCTATTCTGCAAAATAATATTCAAAAATGAAAATAAATTCAATTTTTAAATTTTGAAAGAAATATTTTATTGCCACATTTTGTTTAACAGTGCAGGTGAATTTTACTATTCCTGGCAAGCCTCTCTTTGTTTTCATCTCTTCTCTCCCTACTTCCAACATAGTAGTCTATATTATGCTTGCAAAAATTCAAACAAGTGACTACTTGTTACTCTCGGTGGGAAAAAGAAAAAGAAAACAAACTAGCAATCTCTACACTTGATGATCTCTCCTAACCAGAAGACTATTCTTCCATTTCAAATAATAGAGAGATTCTGATTCAGAAGACTCAGATCCCTGTCTAGTGGGATGCTGCTGTAGCTACTTTGGCTGTAAAAAGTCATTATTAAATTTTCACTGTGAGCACTGATACCTCAGAAATCAGCAAAAGCTACAGATGCAGGCTTAATTTATTGTTTTGTAATTGACTAGTCTTAAAAAGGTGATGAGGAAAGAAGAAAATGTTAATAATGCAGATTAAGCTTAAAAGTTTGTCTTCTCTCCTTCCTTCCTTTCTTCTTTCCTCCCTCCTTCCCTTCTCTTTCTCTCTCTCTCTCTCTCTCTCTCTCTCTCTCTCTCTCTCAGAACCCAGCAGCAGCAAACCCCTTCCTGTAGCCAGTCAGAATTTATGGCTGATGCATAATTGATAATGCTGCAATGATGTCTTCTACCACTTTATCTTTCTTCAACCCTATCTCATATGAAATGGTCTTACTCTTTACCAAGGCTAACCTGCAAAAGTTATATCATTCAACCTCCATACCTCCAACAGACTGCCACTCTCTATATCATTCTGACTTTATCACTTATTTTCAATCTCTGTACTGCCTCATTCAGTATTGCCTATGAGCATGCTCATTTCTCCCCATCTTGAAAAAAAAAATCTTCACTTGGTCCTTTCATTGCTGCTAACAATCATCCTTTATCTCTTCTGCCTTTTGTTGCTAAGCTTCTCGAGAAGGCTATCTTCATTAGGTGCATCCACTTCTTCTCTTGTTACTTTCTTCTGACACTCTTATAAAACCAGCTTCCAACCTCGTTATTCCATCAAAAATCCTCTCTCCAAAGTTACCAATGATCTGAATCAACAAATTCAGTGGTCTTTTCTCTATGCTTATTCTCAGTGATCTCTATGCAGCCTTTGACTCTGTTGATCACTCTCTCCTTCTCAATTGATACACTCTTCTCTTTAAGTATTTGGGACTTTCTCCTGGTTCTCCTGTCTATCGTACTGCTCCTTTTTGGTCTCGTTTGCCAGATCCTCATCTAGGTTAAACTCTCAATTGCGGGTGCACCACAGAATTCAGTCCTGGTCTTCTTTTCTTCTCCCTCTATACTACATACTTAGTGTCCTCATCAGCCTTCATGGATTAAATTAACATCTCTATATTAATTCTCAAATCTACCTTACTTGCCCTAACCTCTCTGCTGACCTTTAATCTCAAACTGTATGTCTAGTAAACATCTTAAACTCAGCATTTCAAAACTGAACTCATTATTAAACCTTCTCCCTCCAAATTTATGTTACTTTCAAGAGTACCACCATCCTCTCAAACCCTAGGCTCACAACCTAGGTGTCATTCTTAGCTCTTCACTATCTTTCATGGCATCCCCTGTTTATACAATCTTTTGCCATGGTCTATCAATTTGCAACACCTCTCAAATATGCTTTCCTTTCCTCTGATAATTCTATCACTCTTCTATAGACCCTCCTCTGCTCATGCTTGTTCTATTGCAATAGCTTGCTGGTGTTTCTCACCTCTCCAATCCATTCTCATTCAGTCACCAAAGTTATTTTACTGAAGCACTGGTCCAACCACGTTATCTCCCTACTCACTAAAATCCAGTGGCTCCCTACAACCCCCAGAATAAAATACAAAATTCTCTTTTTGCCATTCAAAATCCTTCACAATCAATCTCTCAACCTCCTTCTCCACTTTCAGTATTTTTAAACCTTACTCTCTGCTACTTATTCTTCAGTCCAGTGACACTGGCCTCCTGGCTGTTCCATGAACAAGATAACTCCATATCTCAGCTCCTATCATTTTCATGAGCTGTCCCCCATGCCTGGAATGTTGTCTCTCCTTCTTTCTGCTTCTTGGTTTCCTTAAAGTACTAACTAAAATCCTATCTTCTCCAAGAAGCTTTCTCTAGTATTTCCTAATTCTAGTGCATTCTCTCTTTTAATCATTTTTTATTTGTCATGTACATAGCTTGTTTGTACACATATGTTTGCTTGTCTCCACAATTAGAGTGTGAGCTCTTTGATGGCAGGGACTATCTTTTGCCTCTTTTTGTAACCCCAGGACTTAGCACAGTGCCTGACACATAGCAGACGCTTAAAAAATGCTTATTGAATGACTATTTTCCAGCTAAACTTCAGACCAAGTTCCATGGCTGCCTTAACACCACAATAGTACCCCTCTGGACAGCTAGCTATAGGGCAAAAAAAAAAAAAAAAAGATAAATCAGGCTTTTCTTGGTTCAAATTAATATCCTTTAAGTGTTACTAGGGGCCTCCAGAGTATGTAATTAAAAGATATGTATCCCAGACTCAAACAAAGCAATATAAAACAGCTTAAATTTAGGGCACTTTAAGTTTGCCTTTGAAGGAAAGCAAGACCCTTTGCCTCCTCAACAAAAACTCCATGAGGAAAGTAATACAAGTATTATTTCCCCCATTTTGCAGAGGAAATTGAGGCTAAGAAATATCAAGTGACTTACTCATAAGTGAACAAGTCTGAGATCAAGGACTCAGCCAAGGCCTTGTAATTTTTAAACCAGTGGTCATTCCATTATTTTATAGTCACCTTCATTCTTAATACTTTTATTACTAGAAAGTACAATCTTAGAGAAATTCAAAAATAAATTTCTATAAAAGATGTGGAATGTATTTCTGTACTTTGATAAGGGTTATGGCTGAGTTTTTGAAAATTGACAAGTTTTAAAGAGCTACAATTACCTAATTCATAAGAATTTGGTGCTGGTAATCTATGTAATTTACTTATACTTCTCTTTTTAAATCACTATCTGTAACTTTAATTATAATCTCATTATGGACATGATTATATTGCTTACATTACCAAGCATCTAGCACATAGTGGGCACTCAAATACTTGTGAGATTTGATTGAATCTAAATGACTCCTGGAGTTATGAAAACACTGCCATAACTTCACTTAGCTAGAGGAATGAGATGAGTCTATATTTTCCTAAATGAATCACACTTTTAATGGAAAAAACTGTAGTTATCTAGAATACCCTCAGAGGACAAAGCTAAATATTTTTACATTCACAGCTTTTTTTAGTGTAAGACGTAACTTGGTGTTTTAATTTAGTTCACCAGGTAATTTGGGGATAGTAAAAGTAATTAAGACATAGTGAACTGTGTCTGCATAACATGCCACCTATTTTATAGAAAAAGCTATCTTTTGCAGACAAGCAAATGTTGATGATGAGGGATGTGAAAGTATCAGTGAATTAAGGAAAGAATTTTCTATCTTGGGATTCCTTTGTAAGTTGCTCATTGTTCATCCTAAAATCTTTGCATCTTTGGAACAGGTTTGAGAGATTTTTTTTTAAAAATTTGAGCATAAGATGTCAAATCATTTCTTGAATGACACAAAAGTGAAAATATACATTGCTCCCCCCCATATTTAAAAAGAAAACCCTAACTGTTGGTTTTTTACACACTTCAGAAAAAAATGTGAAGTTATAAACTTGAAAGTTGGTCAGACTTAAAATAAAATTGAAAATGAGACTTCAAACCCTACAAAAATGATTGAGTTGAAATAAAAGAAGTTTCCTTAGTAACACTGGTTCCAGCACATATTAAGAGGAAGGTAAATTAGTGTCCTTGACTCTTATTAAGTTTTATGAAATTAGTCAATTAACCATTTTGGATCTTGACAACTGATTGGACACGGAGATTAAGAGAAAGTGAAGAACTGAGTATGACTCCAACGTTAAACAGTCTTTGTGTGGAACTTAAAATTAACACATCAGTTTTACTTCTAAACATCATTAATTTATCATACATTTAAAATGTATTTGTATGCTATGAAATTTTTATAAATATTTTTTCTGGATAAAACACAAGCTATGAAAACAATTTGTCAAGATGATTACAAAAAGTGAGGTGGGACTTTTTTTTTTTGTAAAATTGGAACTCATTGCTACATAAAGTTCAGAAACCATTTCCTTAAGGCATTTTTAGTTAGAAAACTGAACACAGGAAACTAGGACTTTAGATACAAGAAACCTAGTGGTAGATATTAGAACATATATCTAACTGTAAACTTCTTTCTATGCAAAATACAAGGGGGAAATCATAACTTGCTGGCATGTCCCAAATTGCCTTCTATCTGCCACTATAAAATGGAGAAACATCTATCCTCTCTGAGAATTCTGATAAACAATTTTGCATGATCTCCATATTATTAGTAAATTCTCAAAATATCAAGAAAAGAGATTTTGTTTAAAATGGCAGTGATTACAAGTAAGTGACAATAAAAGCAAGGATCTCATGTCATCCAATATTACCACTGGAGTATTCTCAAAGCAAGTGATAGTCCCATGAAGGCCTACTGAGGTTATCACTGAAGCTAGGGTACAGTTAATATAGTCAACAGTTGAAATTTTTTTAATGTTTCCCCTCTCTTTTCTTCTTCAAAACAATAAGCAAACAAACAAAAAAAAAGTTATGCCAGATTTAATTTTAAGGGAAGCTGGGGGCAGAGACAGGATGGAAGAGAAAAGGCAGCAACCTGCCTGAGCTTTCCCCAAAACTCCTCCAAACACCTTTAAAGAATTCCATAAAACAATTGCAGGAGTGGCAGAACCCACAAAAGGATGGGGTGATGTAATTTTCCAGCCAAAGACAATTTAGAAAGTCAGAAGGAAAGGTCTTTCTCACATGGGTGAGAGTGGAGCATAGTCCAGCACACGCTGTACCAGCACAGATCAGGCCCCAGCAAACCAATTGTCTGCTTGCCTTCCCAATGAGGGGGGTTGGGGAGAGAGGAAGGGAGAGAATTTAGAACTCTCAAGTTTTAAAAGCAATGGTAAAAATTATTTTTACATATAACTTGGAAAAATAAAATACTAAATTTTTTTTAAAAAGGAAAGCTGGGAAATTCATTCATTTCAGGAAACAGGAGAAATTGAATGCTGGACATCTTGATCAAATAAGAATATGAGACATAGTGGATAAGATATAATGGAATGAACAAAATTATACCACCTCTACATTTCTCAAAATTCCTGCCTTGTAAACCATTAATATATGTAGTTATATTAGTCCTTATATAATAAACAAAATAGCATGCAAATCAAACTGCATATTCATGATAATACCTTGACAAACAGGAGGTGCCCCATCCATTTGAAGCCGTTCTCCCAATCTGCACGTGAGAATTTCATTGCCAACTAAAGTAAATCCTGGTAGACACTGGTACCTTATGATGTCACCTATCAGGTCAAAAAACTTCAGTTAAACAAGATGAGAAAAATGAATCTTTTACCTTGAACATTCTAGGTTGACATTCTTCACAAACCACAATATATATTATAGTAAAATGAGTAATATTGATGGAGGTTGAAATTAAAGTCTTGTAAATAAATAAATTAGAACATGTACAAAAATATACGACTATTTACTTTTGTTTGTAATAATTAACAACAGTTTGTGTTATTTTTTACCAAATCAGAAAAATACAATCCATAACTAATATGAAAGAACATGTTAAAATTATATATACTTTTTCCACATTTTTGAAGATAGAAAAAATCTACAGATTACATTTTATCTTGGTTTTTATGGAAATTTTTAATAACAATTTGAGGATAACCACTCAATGCAAACAATTCTCTTGGGAATGAAAGGAAAGAATTCATCTTGCACACTCCCTGAATTCCAAAAGTTCTTCATCATCAGAATTATGCTTGGATGTATAGGAGAATAATATAACCATGGAAATACCTCTCTAATGTCACAGGAAAATAACCTTAAAGGAACACAGATAAGCTCTTGAGAGAAGCCAGCAATAAGCACAGTAATTTGTCAACAAAATAGTCCCAGCTACACATCTGTTTCAGCTGCTACTATCCTTTTCTAGACTGCTTTACCCTTCTTCCACTTAGACCAACTTTAAAATGCAAACCCAATCTTGCCAAACCCACAGGAGATGGTGAAAAATAGTAATACTTTTATTTACTTTTTCTAAGTGTTTACATTTATAACTGAATAAATGGTGAGATTATCTCGAAGTGTTTTCTTTTCAAAAATCATTTAATAAACTTCACCTATTTCAAATTCATCATCTTCTGTCAAAATTTCTGCATTTGGTATAGGTGGTGGAGGCTGGCATACTCGAAGCTGGTAGGCTAAAAAAAAAAAGAAAATGTTTTCATTCGTATTTTCTATACATGTGAATAATCGGTAGATAGAAAGCTTACATTGATAGAGGGGATTTCCCCATCTGGAAATTCCCTTTAGCAATGAAATCACAAGTCCTATCCCTAGCTGTATAAATATATATGCAAACACACAAATAAATAGTAAGTATGTACTCTGATATTACTGCTTAATCCATAACATAACCCTTAGTATTTTATTAGATATATTTATTTCACTATGCTTACTATCTTTTTTATCATACTATTTTATAATGTTCTGCAGCTCACATGCTAGCCCTTTCTTCCTAATAACTATACTACCATACTGCAAACTCACTGAGAACAGGTACTAAATTTTACAGATAGATAGACAGACAGACAGACAGATAGATAGATAGATATATAGATAGATAGATAGATAGATAGATGATAGATAGATAGGTGGATAGATATAAATTCCCCATAGTATCTAGCAAAGTGAATGGCATGAAGTATTAATACCTGTAGATTGTTTCTCAGAAGACTAAAGTTAATGAACAAAATTAGAATTCTTGATTTTACATGTTAATGCTCTCTCTCTTTATCTAGTACCCTTCTAGGTCCTGCTGCTCCCATTTTGGCCATCATACCCAACCCCTTTCACCTTCTTTGACCTCAAAACTTGGACTCTTGTCTCTGGCAGAATCTGTTGAACTCTGATGGGTAATCTTTCACTTTATCTAGCCTGAATCAGACCCCCATTACATACAGGCCAATTCTATGTCATAATCTCTCTGATACCTTTTCTAATTCCCCTTTATAGATTGTTTTCCAAATTAGAATGTAAACTCCTTGTGGGTGAGATTTTCTTGATTACTTGTTATTTATATCTCCATCACAGTACAATAGCTGGCTACAGAGCAAGTACTTAATAGATATGTTATCTATATAAACTCACTGTCTATTAGAAATCATTATATATGTTTAGCCCAACCTATACAAGTGTCTTTTCTATCCTCCACCTGATTGTTACTGAACCCACTGACCTACCTAGAATGCCATTTATAAACCAAGTACCATATTTTTGTTTTTTCAACATATGGCTGAAAGCTTACCTTCTCTAGCAAATTTTGCCAAACTAATCCTACCTAGCTTCAGTCTATACCATTACAGCAATTAAGACCATAGTATTATAAATTTAGACCTAGAAGGGAATCCTATGATCTTTGTGAAAGTAAATGTAAGGGTAAAAAATTGGACTGAAGTCCATTCATCTGTTCCTTGAGTCACCATGGCAAAATAATTCATAGAATTAAAAAAAGAGAGGGTGTTATATAAAAGACTATTCATTTTTGTTCTTTGTATAACTGGCAGCTGTCATAATGCCTGACACATAGCACATTTTTAATAAATGATTGTTGATTGATGAGCTTATCCGTACTTATCTAGATTTTTCCTCAAAACCATGGTTAGAATCTATCATTGGGCCAGTATCTGAAGTCACTGTCATCTTAATGCTATTATTGCTATGATAAAGTATTTTATAGAAGTTTTTTGGAGATTAGTATAATTTGATTTTTTTTTATTGTTAACTCTTTGAAATAAATTGTACTGATTATACAGGATGTCCAAAAAGTCTTATTGCAGGTGTAAGATATAATAGCTTAAACTTGCACTCAAACATTTGAACACTATATATTTAATATGTTTCACAGTTATCATTTAATAGAATAGCTGAAAGATAAATATAGGAAAGATTATATGTTTAAAAGTATGTATTTGTTTTATATTGATATTTATTTTTGAAGAATCATCACATTTATATGTTAACAAGTTTATAAGATAACAATATTTTTCAATAGCTAATTTATAAATAGTTCCTAATCTGCATGTTGTTGGCCCTCTTGTTCTGATTGAGCAGAAACTCCATTTTGTCAGGCAACTGCAGATACAAAAGGTTTTTTTTTATTTGAAATAGTTTCACAATTTAAATCTGTCTCTCTTTTATTGTTTTTAGTTATTGTTACCTTTATTTTCCTTTTCTCTTTACAATATGTGACATACATGGTTTTCAAACAAGGATGCTCCATTTACTTATTTAATTGCAATTGTGAAATGATCCCTCAAAAAGAGACAAAATTTTTACATGAAAAATTGCTACTTTTCTCCCTTAATCTAATGAATACACCCACAAAACCCATTTTTTGACTAACAACATGGTAATCCTCAGAAGAGGAGAGTTTTCATATTTGTAAAAACAATTTGAAAATTATTAGATCAGTAACTTTTATTTGACAATTTCATTCATCCTGAAGTGAGCTTATTGGAGAGAAGGCAAGTTCTTAAACTTTAGGGAAGTCCCAGAGAGTTGGTGAGGGCTTTGATAATAAAATCGCCATTCACTAATTCTTGATAGTGTTACTACTCAAACTGCCTAAAGTACTAAGGACACTAAGGAGAAAAATAAATACTGCTTAAATAAATGTGATTGGCACTACAGTGAACAGTAAATATAGGAAAACATTTTTTTCTGGTATAACCTAAAGGTGAGGTAAATTGAAGTTGGTAAGAGTAACAAGGATTAAAAGACATATTATGACACATCATCACTATTCAATAATGACTTAAGAATTAGCCTTATTCTTTGACCTATAGGCCCACTCAATCCTCCTGGAGTTTTACCTGAATGTTTATGGAAAGAACATGTGTTCCTCATTCAATGAGTTTGTATAAAGCTATGCTGCTCTTTTCTTCTATGGGTTATAGATAACAGCTTTCATATGTAGAGGGCAACTTTATATATTTATTAACATACTTGATTCTCATAACAACATTATGAAATAGGCAGGGCAACTTTGATTACCCCTATTTTCCAAATAATGAAAATCTGGTAGAGAAATTAAATGACTTAATCAGGAAAGTGAGCTCAAAAATGAAAAAATCAACACTAGAACATAGGTCTTACTCCAAGACTAACTCTTTCTACTCTCCATGTGCCTTTACAGAGAGACAGACATATGGCTCTGCATATAATCCATTAATTTTGAATGCAGAGGTTGCATTCTGGCTCCTGTTTTCCATAAATCATTATTGCTAATCATCTTGCTAAAAGTAAAAAAAAAAAATTGAGTGACCTTTAATTAGGCATTATGTTTTCATATTATACTAAATCTTATGGGAAGTCATTACTTTGGAGAATCATATAGAGATAAAGTTGTCTCTGTTTAACTTCTGAGGGTTCACAGATTAGGGTACAATTACTGTTTTCATTTACGGTGTGCTGACACTGTGCACAAGAGAAAGCAGATATGGTACCTGCTTTACAGAATTACATTTAAGACCACATGGAGAGCCATAAATTATATACACAGAAAAGGACATTGAGTATCCTAGGTACCTGTTCCACAATATTCATGTGTTCCTTTTAGCACTCCCCTCCCCTCCCCTTTTTGACTGTGGATAATTTTCATTTTGCAAAGCTTTTTATGCCTGTTATTTTTGGTTGTAGAAAGTTTTATGAAGGTGATATTTCATAAAAGACAGATGGATTATCTGGATATGCCTCATAAAAGGAGTCACTGAAAAGAGGGAAAATGTACTTTTTTAGTAAATTATTCTTTAATATGTAAATAATGGAAATATATATGATTTATACTACCTTAAGAAAATACTAGAAAAGTTTATCATGCCAGGTAAGTGAAAATAAAGAATTCCAAAGCTAAGAAACAACATTCTAGTAAAAAAAGATGACAAATAATAAAGCCAAATCAAATATTTTAAAGGAAATCAGATGAGTAATATTTTGACCTGGGACTATGTATAGAAATAAAAATTAGCCAACCCATAAAACCTGAAAATTTAGTCTGGTTGTTTTATTAACATAGCCATGTAATTATTTAGCTTTCTAAAGTATTTTGACAAGTGATAATGAATACAGTAGTATTAGAAAGAGAAAGGAGGGGATGGATGTGTACAAACAAGGACATGAAAGACACAGGATTCACTAGCTAAATGAGAAAGAAAGGGAAAGGAAAGAAAACCATGAAGTTCAAAGATACGTTTTTATTTGAATAGTAGTACCATTGACAGAAAGGGGGAATTTAGACAGAAGAGAATACAAAATACAAAACTGTATAGTTCTGTTCACTTACCATATTCTATTTTATATTATAGATATTTGTGTCTGTCTTATTTATCTCAAATTATAAGCTCCTTAAGGAAAGAGAGAATGTAATTCATCCGCTTATAATATCGTTTTATAAAATTTTAACTGAATTAGGTCCAAACTAATTAGATGAATCTTAATAGGTATAACAAGTGCTCAATAAATATTTGATTGGTTTGTTGATTGAATATTAAGTCCTATGCCACAGTAGAAAGATTACTGATCTGGAAGCAAAAGATTTGGGTTCAAATTTCTGACAATTACTACTTTTGGTGAACTTGGGCAAATTAATTAAACTTTATCTGTAAAATGAGGGGGTTGAAATATATGGCTTGTTAGTTCCCTTCCAGCTCTAGAACGCTGAACCTAGATGGGGGAGGCATGGCTAGACAGTAGTTTATCTGAAAATTTATAGAGGTTTTAAGGGATAATGAATTCAATATGTCAATTTCATGATGTAGAAATGAAAAATACTAACCCCATTTTTTTCTTATCCAGATTCAAGAGACAAATAGTATGAAGAACTGGGGAAGTAAAATTTCTTCTCTACAGTGCCAAATTAGGCCACATCTGGAGTACTGGTTCATTTCTGGGCATCATATTCTAGGTTGTGCACGATGACATGGTCATCTGCACATTTTCTTGCTAGGATGAACAGTCTGGATATTACAATATGGAACCATTGTAGGTGCTTGGGAACAGGGGTGATAGGAAAAAAAACTAAATTAGTTTGTCAGTGAAATCCAAAGAAGCAATGGGTTTCAGATTTCACAATTTCAAAACTAGCTATAGGCATGAGAGGAGGATTCTAGGTGTAAGGATTGTTATAATATTTATAATGAGAATACCATACTACTAAACCTAAAATGTTAAAAGAATATTTTGGCAGCAGGGAAGCTAAAATAATAATAATAATAGCTCATATTTATATAGTATTCTAAGGTTCACAAAGAGCTTTATGTTTTAAATACATCATTTTACTTGCTCCACACAATTAACCTGCAATGGAGGTGCCATTATTATCCTCTCTTTAGAGATAAAGAAAATGAGGCTCAGGGAGGTTATGTAAATTGTCCTGGGTCACAGAGCTAATACGTAATTAGTCCGAAATTTCAACATAGGTCTTTCTGATTATAAGTCTGGGATTGCAGCAACTATACAATTCTACTTTCTGTAATAGGACTTGAGCAATATAAATGATAGATTATGTGGTCATTTTAAATTGTCCCGAAAACTTCTTTGAGAAATCATGTAAGCCTGTGGGTTCTATCTTATGGCTATTTATGACACTGGGCAGCTAGGAGAAGCAGTGGATAGAGGAGTGGCCCTGGAGTCAGGAGAACCTGAGTTCAAATCCAGCCTTAGACACTTACTAATTATGTGACTCTGAGCAAAGTTATTTAATCCTGTTTGCCTCAATTTCTCATCTGTAAAATGAGCTGGAAAAGGAGACGGCAAATCATTCCAGAATTGCCAAGAAAACCCCAAAAGGGATCATGGAGAGTCAGACGTGACTGAAACAACTCAACAATAACAGCAAAAACAACAAACAACAACAACATGTCACTAAGCTTCCTTGTCCCTCTTGTAATTTTTTGTAGAAGGACACTAAATAATGAAGACATTAAATAATTCAAGTAGCTCAAGGAGTATGAGCCTGGGATCAAAAGAGACAACAAATCTATAGTAACTGGATTCTATCACTAGGACTTACCTAATGGGCCCAACTAGTCACTTAATTTATCTGTGCTTGTCATTATATGTTCCTACAATAGGGACAAGTATTTTTTTGACTGTCTCAGGTTGCACTTTTACAGTGCCAAAGAGACCTGTTAATTCAGTGCAAGTCAAACAAATCACTCACTTTTTTTTTTTGCTAGACAATGGGATTAAGTGACTTGCCCAGAGTCACACAGCTGGTAAGTGTTATGTGTCTGAGAACAGATTTGAACTCAGGTCCTCCTGACTCCAGGGCCACTCCTCTATCCACTGCACCACCCAGCTGCACCCAAATCACTCACTTTTATGCCAACAAAAGGAAAAAAAAGTTGTTTGATTGAATTATTTGCTTCTAAAGATTTGGGCCGGCATATTGCAGACACAAAACTTGTGCCTGAATTAAATCATCATTTAACTAAATCAAGAGACAATTAATTATATATCTTTTTTTGTTGATCAATAAATAGCATATTCTGCAGATATTCATATTTCTGGCAGCAACCAATTACGTCACCATTATTTTCACTGATGAGAGAATTCATTATCATGAGAAATGTCATTACTTTGCTTAAAAATGAAAATCATTAGGGCAGCCAGGTGGTGCAATGGATACAGCACCGGCCCTGAAGTCAGGACAACCTGAGTTCAAATCCGACCTCAGACCAAACACTTAACATTTATTAGCTGTGTAACCCTGGACAAGTCACTTAACCCCGATTGCCTTTTAAAAAAAAATGAAAACCATTACATTTTGCTTTAGCATAATATGTAAACCACATGAATATCATAATGCTTTTAATATATAGCTTCAAAATATTATGATGTTTTAACATAAATTTAAAATTACACTAAAAAGTTATTGCTGTTCAGAAGTAGTCTTTTCATAACAAAGAATATGAAAGAAAATATCTTGTTGGTGGAGCTAAAGTGGGACTAAGATGATGTAAAAAATAAGTAAATGTTTCTTCAGTTCTCTACCATTTGATTTCCAATAAAGATATTCATGAAATTATTCTCCTTCCAGAAAAAAAAAAGAAAAATAAAGATTTGTTTTAATGGGAAGAACTACCTTTGAACGAATTCATTCCGTGATGACAGTCTTTCAACTAAAGAAAGACTCAAGTCACTCTATATGGAAAATACCATTTTTGATACATATTCAATTATTTAATCATAAACTAGAAGAATGATTTTAAACAAAGAGACTATCAAATACAGTGGTTCTCAAAGTGTGTTCTGGAAACTCCTGTGGGTCCTCTGAGGCTCTTTAAGGAGGTCAGAGAAGTCAAAATTATTTTTATAATAATACTGACATTTTAATTTTAAATATCCCTAAACATCAATAGTCACTATCCACATAAACAAAAGCTTTTTGGGGATCCTCAAGAATTTTTAAGAGCAGAAAGTGTTCGTGAAACCAAAAAGTTCAAGATTTTCTAAAGTAGATGTATTTTTGAACACCTAGAAGGAAGAAGTATCGAGAGTTTCACAAAACTGTTTGCTAAATTTAGACAGATTCATAACAGATTTCACTTTTTACAAATTCTGCATTGAAAATCTATTGATGTTTCACAATCACATGCAATCAAATATGAACAGCTGGTCTTCCTTTATTGGTTTCCATGCATACTGTTATTCTGTGTAATTACTGACTGATTTATTTAATGTGTCTTTTTGTTTGCATGTGAATGTCCCCAAGTGCCCGGAAGATGGCCCTTTTTGCTATCACATGTAATGGGCTTTCTAAAATTTCAACGGTAAAAAATTCTCAAGTTTTAATACATTTTCAGTCATATATTTACATATGTTTCATTCATTTTATGCAAATCAAAATTACCTAACGTTAAGAAAATAGGGACTACTATATAATACCAACCATGATAACTGAGAACAAAGAAGCCACTTGTTGTGAAATCACTGTGGAATTTGATTAAAATCTGATTTGAAGTACTATAGACTGACTCCAAAGCAGTATTGCCACTGAACTGACCAATTTGAGGTGAGTTTTGATCTGGTCCATCCCTGTAAAGAAAAACAAACAAACAAACAACTTTGTGGGCATGTTTTGTGACTAAGTATTTTGAGGGGAACAAGCATTTAGTAGTTCAGGTGACCTAAGTAAAGACATTGTAAGAATTAATTAAGTACTTTACAAACCTTAAAGTGCTACATAAATGTCAGTTATTATTATTAGCCCACAGTTACTAGACCACCAGTATGGCAATGACTTCATTCTCAAGTTTTCTACTGCACAACTAAGTTCAAAAAATGTTTAAAAAACAATATAAAAAAGGCGTGTTAATAAATACTTAACAGCCAAACTCTCTGGATATTAATAAAAGTATGCACACATTTTTAATATTAATCTGCATTACTAACACTTTCTTAATCTAGATAATAAGTCAAATAATAAATCAGGCCCTGATATGTAGAGATTGCTCATTTCTGAGGTGCAAATGATCACACTAAAAATTTAACAATCAGCTCTCACAAGCTCTTAACTTGATATCAAGTTAAAGGACAATTGTTACCATAGATGAATTTAGCCTCTTTTGATTCACTCTGGTTTTTGTTTTTTTGAAGTTAATAATACTTTTGGGAGATTTCTTAGAACATTATTAATAGAATCTTAAATTTAAATTTCTGGAATTCCATCAAACATCTCACTCATTTCCTTTGAAAAAGTTTGATGTTTCCTCAATTTTCAATTACCTATAGATTTTCATTTTAATCAAAACAACAAAACAATACTAAAAAGAAAATAAAGGTGCTCCACTTAAAGATTTGACCAATGAAATTATCCAACGTGAAGTTAGCAGAATTAGAAGAACAATTTATACATAACTATTATAAATAAAAACAACTTTAAAATACTTTAGAATTCTGATTAATGCAATGATAAATCTTAAATCCAGAGGACTGAAAGTGAATTACTATTTCCTGCTAGAAAGGTGATGGACTTAATGTAGCATGAGATAAACATATCTATCTAGACATGGCCAACATGGGAATTTTATTTTTTGCTGGATTATGCATATTTATTAAGATATTTTTCTTCTTTTTTCTTTTAATTGTTCAATCGAGAAGGGAAAGAATAAATGTTTTTAAAAATAAATAAACAATAAAAAAAGAAAACTCAGGAGCAACAAGGAATTGTAACAGATTTTGCAAAAAAAATTAAGATCTTTTCTTTTGTATGCTTTTTGACAATTGTTGCCTTGGAATAGGGATCATTGTGATTTGCCAATCCTCCAGATCTACTATATTTTGATGGAAGAAAAATGGCAAATTAGTTACATATTGGTATTCTGAACTTTCCTATTTAAAAAATTATTTTATTCTATAGTACTTAGCTACTTCATGATACAGGCCAACAAAAGCCTGTTTTCCTTGTTTATCTGATTCTCAGAAAGATTTCCTGTCATTCCTAGTTACTGCTATCCAACTCAAATATAACATAGTAATTTGTCACAAGGAATTCTGAAATATTTTCTTTCCCTACCTTGTCTCACTGTGACAGAGCTGAAATAAATCAATAATAATGGCTCTTGCTTACCAGACAGTAATGAAATCATATATTGGTTCTGTTTGGAGAACTGTAAAATTGATGTAGATTCCATTTCCCGGTGGTACTCTTACAAGCCAAAAGCAGTCTTGAAAGTTCGGATATTCATCAGGATATCCAGGAGAGTAAATGGTGCCATTCATTGCAGTTATATTACCACCACAGAGGGCTAAAGCAAAACAAAACAAATCAAATCAAAATATAAATATTGACTACAATAGTGGCACATACTTTGCATTTTCTTAAGCAATATAAAATATTTATCTGGTTATAAATTTGAGACATTTGTGTTTGAATTTTGGTAGGTGAAATAAAATAATTTAAGAAAGTGAATGCACAAATATTGATCAACTTTTCCCTTTTCCATCTCAAGTACTGGAAATCTGTTCTTAAGAGCAAAACTGCACACCAAGAGGAACTGATTTTAAAATGGCTTCAGTTTAGCTTCTCAGACATGACAAATTTGTTTCTGGCATAAGGGAAGAGTGGGAAGGTTTGTCAGTGTGAAAATTCCCTCTACCAACTTAGTACATAAACCTTAAGAAGTTCTCTGAGGCACAGGAAAGTGAAGGCATTTGCCAATAGTCATATGGCCAGTAAGTGTCAGGGATCTGGTTTGACAAAGAGATAGTTTGTCAAACTAAATATGGTACTAGATTTGGAATCAGGAAGAGCTGGATTCAGATCCTGTCTCAGATACTTACTAGCTCTGTGGCCCTAGGCAAGTCACTTCATCTTTCTAGTAAGTCTCAGTTTCTTAAAATTTATTCCTAAAATCTTCAATTGTACTTGATAGCCTCTAAAGCCTTCCAGCTCTAAATCTATGATCCTATGAATCCAAGTCTTTCTGACTGAAAGACACTATCCATTTTTTTTTAATACGTGTGATGTTGTTCTGTGCTTCTAGTTTCTAGCCCTTCTAGCAATGTCTGGCATTCTTCCTGAAGTATTAAAAATACACAAATGTGAACCATCTGAGTAGATTACAAGCCTGTGGCCTCTATTTTAAATCACAAAATATATTTTCCAGAATATATTTCTTGTGTGAAACAAGTTTCCATTAGCCTACTTCTTAACCATTCCCTGCTCAGGTTGCTGCATTATTTGTCTCATCACCCTCCAGACTTTCTTTCCCTCCTTCCTCCACCCCCTCCCCTACCCACAGTGTTCCCTCTCACTCTAAAGTTGGTGTCATTTACGCACATTGGGGTGTATGTTTATTTGGTGCAATCCCTTTGCTCCTGTTCAGTATTATGGCCTTTCTTGTTGCTATCCTTAACTTGGTTGAAATGCTCCAGCTCCCTGC
Source organism: Vombatus ursinus (assembly GCF_900497805.2). Lineage (NCBI taxonomy): Eukaryota > Metazoa > Chordata > Mammalia > Diprotodontia > Vombatidae > Vombatus > Vombatus ursinus. The sequence continues at coordinate 13,989,724 of NW_020950062.1, read as the reverse complement.
TGCACTTCTTTACCACCTCAGGAAATGAAAAATGACACTGGAAATATAATCAAGTGTCAAAGCTCTTTCAGAATGAAGTAGCCAGGACCATACTTGTTCTCGGCTATTTAAAACTTTCCTATTCTTTCAGGTTAATGTACACAGGTAATAAATAGATGGCGTGGGATTCTAACTCAGGTCCTTTATTTCCACATAAAGTGCTCTTTCCATTATACTGCCTCTTAGGAGCTGAGATGGGACTTTTTTTTTTTTTGAGATGGAACTTTTTAAACACAAAAACAAATCAAGTTTAATTGTGGAAGCTGCAGGGCTGGTGAACATGTATAGCATGGTCAGCTGCTGTCTTTTTGATTGACTGTGGATATTCAATAAACATTAACTAGTCAAAGTAAGTGGTGTGGCGTGGCTCTTTCTTGCCTGGCTGTGATGGAGAAGATACACAGGAGAGAATGCTATGAACTTCTAAGTAAAACGAAAAGCCTTGGGCCTTATCTTTCCTTAACATGTGGTCCAGGAGTGCCTGGCCATGATTGCTTCTGCCTGTGTTTTGTAGTTTCTTTCCTGTTTTAGATGATGGAGTACTGGAGTTGGCTATGACCTTGTGAACTATTAAAGTTCAGAATAACGGCCCACCAAAGATCTGGGAGCTAGTGCTTTTTGTAGCCATTCAGCACAGCAGCGAGGCCCTGAAGGAAAGTCTATCTCTACTCCAGTTGTTATCTAAGACAAGGATTCTCCAGGGATTATGCTATATTTGGAAGTGGATTTGGTGGGTCATCCCACATGGAAACTACTTTAAGTTCAAGTCCACTCACCCCAGTGACTGAGACGATATGGATGAAAGTATTTTCTATGGTGCGTGGGAGAAATATTTGTGACTTCTATTCTTGCTTTAACTTCATAATAAATATCCCCTTATTAAAGCTAATTGATGTTAATTGTTTAAAAGGAACTATGGTATGAATAATTGGTGGTTAAAAGAGTGAACACACTGGAATGAAGGCTGAGGCCAAAAACATTAGAAAAACCTACCCAGCTCCTCAGTAGTATCCCTTGAACTCTGAGATGTAGCTAGTTTCTGTCTGGGAAAATGAGGCCATCATATCGCCACACAAGACTCACTAAAACAAGGCTGATTCTATGAAAGTAGCATGAGGATAGCATACTTCCTAGAAACATACCTTCACACCTTGGAAGAGGATAATTCCAATTACGACTGACTCCATGAAGGCAAGTCAGAGCTGAGTTTCCAATAAGTGTGTATCCTGGGAAACACTCAAAAGAAATAGTTTGGCCTACAGTGAAATCATTTCCAATCACAAAACCATTTCGAAATGGGCGTGGATCAGGGCAGCTTTGCAACTGATAAGCTAGGAAAGAAAAAAAGAAATACCAGATAAGAAGTTCAGAGGATGGAAGCTAAATAAGACCTGCATTTGGGGAAGATATTACAAGTTTCATAGAGAGCCATATTGTTTTTAATTAGTTATATTTACTAATTTGTTTTTATGCTAAATTATGTCAATGATAGCATAATATGAATTTCTTCTCATGTCTACAATTTTGCTGTTTAAAATGCTAGTACAATTCATAAAAATGCATTAAATTTCCTCACCCCACCCATGCAATCAATCCTAAATTAGAGTTTTTAGAGAAAATATAAATGTACACATAGAGCTCCAATTTTAATCAAACACATTCTGATTCTCTTACACAGAATGTGATTGCTTATTGGTTTGAACTACATGTGCACAGTTATATTTACAGACATATGTGTGTAAAACCTATTTATACTCTCTTTTTAAACTAATTTTTCACCTCCAATGAAACAAATAAATTCCCTGTTCTGACTTTTTCAGAGAGGCTGTGTACTAATGGATATGAAAAAATTAGACTGATTCTAAATAAAGCAATCCTTTCTGAAGAAGTAAAAATAAGCATTCTCAGTTGCATGTTAGGAAAATCTAGAAATTTGGACTGGAGCATCTAGAAAATCCATGCTTATTTGTGAAATAAATTATAAACAAGCAAATCCTATTTTTACAGAGAATTTGAATTTTCTATACACAAGAGCAAAAATTCTGATTGAAATTGAACAAGACACTTTAAATAGCTTAACCAAATTCCACTCCAGTGTTATATCTAATAAAGCTCTGAGTTGTCCTATGGTAGGTTTTGTCCTGGGCTAGTCCTTCTCACTACTACCATACTAGTTTTTCATTTTTCACAAAGATATTATTATGATACAATTTACTAAAACCTGATAAATTCATTGCTTTATCAATAGGAGTTGGAGTATAAGAGTCTATCTGCATTTAAAGGACAGAGACTATGAAATTTAATTGGTATAGGAAGTTACAGCACCTTTTTCTACTAATTTTGATTGGCATTTATATATGTATGTATGTATGTATGTGGCAGCATTATCATCTTAGAGATATGCCTTAAGCACTTAACAATTAAATGACTTGCCCAGGATAACACACTCAGTATGTGTCAAAGGTGATTCTTGAACTCATCTTCCTGGCTTCAAGTATAGCTCTTTATGCCATATTGTCTGACATGCATTTGTAGCCATTTTAATGAAAATCTTTCTTTCCAATGATATTGTTAGAACAAACCAAGGTTATAGGTCATAGAGCTTGAATAGACCTGTATATGAAAGGATACCTATAATTTGAAGATTTTTGTTTTTTCCTTTCCACTTTCAGATTTGTCAGGAAGGATGCAGATAATCTGTATTGGTGGAGAGAGCTGCTTCCCTTTGGAGTTCCCTATACTAGTGAAATTTCAGGCCTAATCCTTTCTGTTTATAAATCTACACTCAGGTCCACATGTTTCCCCTACATTATGATGTACTCAATTAAAGATGCTGAAAAACAACTTGGGATTGATATGGAATATGAGGCTTTCCATAAATAATTATAGTAAAACTGTAATTAATCATAGTAAATTAAAATTTGTGATTAATATTATATAAGTTCAGGGTTTAACATGTTGTAGTACCTTAGGGTCAATTGACTAATGATCTTATTGAACATTACACATATAAAGCAACACTCAGAAGTTGTAGGGAAATGGCATTATCTCAGAACCTATTGAACAACATTAATTTTAAAAGACAAAAAACCCAAACAAACATCTTCCTGATTTAAGCTTGCTTTATTGAAACCCCATTCCCTTCTCCTAGAAAGAGAATATAGCAAATAAGCATAGCAATTGAACATTCCCATTATTTAGATTCTTATTAATTATTTCCTTTTTACCTTGATATATTATATGAAATCCTTGCTTATTTTGAGAATAATCACTGTGAAAATATAAGCTGGTTTCATGGGTAGTGCTAAATAGAGAAGATGGTATTTGAGGACCACTAAGTCGCCCAATAACAGTGCTTGTTTCTGAAGATCCACTCCTTACTTCCAAATAATCATGGATTGTTTCAGTGGAGAAATTCACAAACTGCAAATGTACTCCTAAAAAATAAAGAGAGAGAGAGAGAGAAAGAGAGAGAAGAAACACATATCATTTAATAACGGATCAATGCAATGACCAACCATGATTCCATAGAACTAATAGTGAAGAATACTATCTACTTCATAAAAAAGAAGGGATGGACTAAATATGAAGAAATTATACATACATATTTGGACATGGCCAATGTAGAAATCTATTTCACTTGACTAACCATATTTGTTATAAGGGTTTTCTGCTTCCCACTTGAGGTGTGTGTATATATGTAGGAGGAATAGGAAGGAAAGAAAAATGTGTATTAATTGAAAAAGAAAATAATTTTTAAAATATCCTGGTCAATGGTTTGCATAGTACATAAATAATTCTGGTCTTGTTTGTGACCTATGTCATGGGTTCATTAGTTTGAACAGTATATAGAGATAATTGTTTTGCCATGCTTAATTGGTATAGAATGTGTTTCACAAATGCAAATTGCTGGGGCAGCTAGGTGGTGTGGTGGATAGAGCACCGGCCTTGGAGTCAGGAGGACCTAAGTTCAAATCCTGCCTCAGGTACTCGACACTTACTAGCTGTGTAACCCTGGCAAGTCACTTAACCCTATTGAGTAGAAAAAACAAACAAACAAACATAAATGCAAATTGTTGGTTATAAAGGAAACCTGAAAAGCTGATCACATTTCATGAAATTGAAATGTTACATGCCTTTTGCCATTTCTGGCTGATTTATTCTTATTTTTAAAATAATTTAAAAATTATATTAAATTGTATTGCCCTTAAATTCCTGCTTTTCTAAAATGTAAAGCATTATGAATATTATATTCACATAATAAATTCAAATTAATATTATATATTCAAGATATAATATATTTACTAAATGTCTGTTAAAACAGAATTTTATAAATCATTTAAAATATATCTGGAGTGTTGTTGAGGCTAATAATGTTGAAAAATACCTACTCTATTTAAATCACATATTTAAGATAATAAGTAAGGTAGAATAAATGTCTCTGAGTGGCTAACGAGAGATGATAAGAATCATGATCCCTGGTCAGGCATATCTAAAGGAGTCTAAGTTTCTTTCACTAATTTAAAATAGATTTCTTATGAACAAATACTTATCTAAGACTTTAAAAAAGTATTTGTGTTTCTAGCCACAGAATCACAGAATCTGTACCAGGCTGTTATAAATTCCTTAAATTTGCTGTTGTCCATAGGACATGGTATAGTCTTTCTTTTCTTTTGTTCTAAACTTAGCTCTTTCAACTCCAGGAGATACTTCTTCATTATAATCTTCTGGTGCTTGGAGAAAAAGTTAGGCTGAGTATTTTATCCACTTACTATAAACTCTTAGAACTAATAAACCCTTAAACTCTTTAAAACTCTTATTCCCCAATACAGAGATCCTTTCTACAACACCTCTGAATGAGAGAGATAGAGATAGACAGACAGACAGACAAACGGACAAAGAGAGCAGGAGAAAACGAGAGACAACCAGAGAGAGAGAAAATTCATTGAACTTCTTTGATTTCTTCTACCAGTTATGGAGACCTCATGACTTTGAAAAATAATTTCTTCCATTATTGAATAGGAAAACAACTAAACAAGGAGGTTTCAGTACTATGGTTTTCAAAGCAACATTGCTTAGTTTTCAAGATGTATTTCTTATCTGTAGTTTAGGCAGTACTTGAAAACCTAAAATGATTGTATTCATTACATCAGAATGACAATCATCTCACATTACTATCCAAAAGGTTGTTTTCTTTTATCTAGGAATGATCAATAGATTTTATGGAAGAGTGTAGATCTCTTCAATAACTTTCTTAATACCTATTTACTTTGTTCATTATATTGGATACGATAGTCAAAGAAGTAAACAATAAGTAATTTAATGTGGATGAAAATTGTAAAGAAAAAATATTGGCTCATTTATTGAAAATTGCTAATAAGTCAGACTACAAAGTCTGTGAAGTCACAAAGTGAAGTACAAAATTAAGACAAGTGTCTACATAAATGAACAGAAAATTTATACTTGTTTTTTCAATGAACTGAAAACATCAGGTAACTTTTTGTTTGCTTTAATTTTATTAGTTGCTCCACTTTTCTATTTTACCACATGAATCTATATAAAGAACTACAATGAGAGAGGGAGAGAGTGAGTGAGCACAGGCTCAGTAGTCCACTATATCTAGCTGAGCCAAGATGAAGATAAAGATGTGTTTTACAGCCCATCCAGCTGCACACCTGGGGCATCTTGCTTATTTGTACTGCCACCTGTCTTTGACTCACTTCTCTCTATTTAGAAGTGCACCCTCAGGATTATACCTCTGAAAAAGTTGTCTCTAGTTCATGAAGACTGCTCAGCTTTTTAATTTATACCCTAGGGCTGAGTTGTTTCCTTTGGTTAGTGTGAGAGTGCAAATTTACCTACTTCTTTATATCTAGCAGGCCTCCAAACAGACCTTGTTCAAGTCCCATCTAGCAGTTCATACAGGTCATCTTGCCATCTGCCCTGACATCTTGGGAGGTTTACCATTCCTATTTCTTCTGCCTTTCACTCTGGTCACAGAAATCAAATCACTATTACAATTGTTTCTGTGTGCTCATCAATTGCCCTATGGATAAACTCACCATTTCTGTAATATCTCCTAAAAAATATTCTCTTCCCTGGATCCCATCTCATCTCTATATGTGTTTCCTCTGTTTCTCTCTCTTAGATTATAAGCTCCACTAGGGGATGGACTATTTCAGCAGGGCATGAAACAGGGCCTATCACACAATAATCACTTTAATAAATGATTTTTCATTAATTCATTTATTCATTCATTCTATGTGTATACCTAATACTTGAGTTGCGATAGGTAGAGATACTATTGATTAATATCAGCATATTATAGTAATCAATATTTCACTTCAGGAAAACATTTCAGGAAAAACAAAATGACATATTCTTAAAGATACATACCAAAGCCTATAGGCAATTTTATTGTCCATGTGCAATCTAAGCTGCTAGGATAGTTTCCAGGAAATCCAGGGCTTAGGATCACTCCACTGAAATCTGACATAGCACCACCACACTGAGCTGTAAAATAACAGAGCTACATTAGGAGGTATTAAAGTTATGTAATCATAGGATAAAATACAGCAGTGAAGCCTTAACCCAGTCATCAGGTATTAAAAATATACATAGCATCTTCTAAAAGAATAAAAAGTCAAATGTGTACGCTAATAAAATTTGTAATGTAAAATATACTTTGCAAATGGCTTTGAAGATAACACAGAATTCCCCACCACCTCATAATACATAGGGAGCATTTCTTAAATGCTAAAACAATATACTTAATGATTTTAAAGCAGAAATTATTTGGGCTAAAACCTTACCAATAATATCAGTTTATGTAAATAAGATTTAGCAACAGATTAATCACAAACATGACCTTTCCTGTTCTTACAAAAAGACTAAACATTAAATATGCCAAAATTCTGATATCCATTTAATGTGTATATCCCCTGTTCATCTTGTTACAACTGTGAATCAGGCAACAGAACAGGGAACTTCAATATAAATATACATATTAGTGGAAGGAAAAAAAGCGAGTTTTACTTGATGAATAAAAAATTAATGGGCATAAACTGGATCTGCTTCAAAATTTTAGTCTGCATGTATTCATATATATATATGATATGGACCACAATAATAAACATCAATTGTTTGCATAATTATACGTGCTAGATAGGTGAAAAGATCCCTTTTATAACATTTAAATTATTATCAGAAGGTCAGAAAATTATTACACACAAAATATCATTTGCATTTTTGAGGTATATTCCTTTCTATAAACCCAAATGATTACAACTTCATCTTTGAAGTGCTTCATTATTATTTGTGGATTGCACTTATGCAGCAACATGTTTTGAACACTGTACACAAAATTCTTGCCTATAGTTTAATTCAATCATGTCCTACAAAATAATATGAGTTGCTCAGTCTTGGAGTTTTAAATATTATTGAGGGAAATTTGATGAATTCTGTGAAAAAAAATTCTATCAGTAATTGGGATGACTGGTCTGTAAGACATCAAAAATTGGCATGACAACTTTGTTTTTAAACCAATTGACTGGATTGTTTACAGACAACCTTCATTAGAAATGTAATTATATAGCGTGGGTCAGCTCCCTCTTGGACTTTTGCTCACTTTTTCATAAAATTGTCACTATGACTTAGATTTCTTGATCTAATATCTATGACTTTTCACTGATCCTCTACCATTCCTGGAAAGAACTTACTGTTATTTCTCCTTCAGAGTTCCTGTCTTCTTTTAAGTTGGAGCTCAGAAACCATAATGCACATTAAGCCTTTCTTGATCTGATCAGTTTCTAAGATCACTCTTTCCCAAACTACTTCATATTTAACTACTTTCATATATTTATATTTATTAATTTTTTAAAATCATGCTGTACATCTTATAAATATGCACACACATACAAGATCTACTTATTATCTACCTTCAAGGAAAATAAAATCATTGGGAGTAAAGATTGTTTCATTCTTTGTATATGTATCCCTAGAGCCTAGCCATCAATCAACAAAGGCTGGCACAGAGTAGGTGCTTAATAAGAACTAGTTGTTTGATTAATTATTTAAAGCTATTTAAATCATATTTCCTGGACCTAAGGTGATCTTTGATATTCAATTATAGCCCATTGCTTTTTATCCATTTTAAAAATTCAATCTCTTATCTGCTTGATGTAAAATGGAAGCAAGCATTTTAATTTAATGTAAAATTCTTGACTTTCAGTAAAGAAGAAATTCCCCAAAAGGGAAATTTTTGTTACCAGATTCCTCACATAATGATAATTTTTAGTAAAAGGAAAAAAAACATTTTGGTCATTAAACATAAGGAATTTTGTTAAAATATGGTAATATTTTTAGAATGCTTCACAAATCTTAAAGTGCTAAATAAATGTGTATCAATTACCACCATCTTTAACACCAAGTGACTTAAGGTACTCTATTCCTATCTTCCTATTTATCTTGACTTTAACTCCCATTAGCTACTTTTATTATCTCCTTTACAATTCAAGATTCATTTTCCCTGGCAAAGAGAATATAAGCAAAATAAAATAAGAGTTAGGTGGCTTTTTCTTCACTGTTGGGCTATTATCTCCTGACAGAAGACCTGGTTTGAATTCCAGCACTGCCACTTAATACTACAACTACACTGTTCTCTTAGGATAATTACTTAACTTCTTTGGGATTTAGTTTTATCATTTTTATGAAATTAGGGATTTGAAGTAGATGACCTCTAAGATCCTTTCCAGCTCCAGATCACAGGTATATGATGTAAGAACAAGAAAGAAAAGAAAAGGTAGAGAACATTCAAATAAATGTCAACGTTGTCAGAAACAGAAGAGGAAGAATGACTAAATCTATGGTTCTTCCATTTTAGAGGAATTGGTTATATGATGATTTAAGTTAGGCAACAAGGTAGTGCAGTAGATAGAGAGGGCTGGGCCTGGAGTCGGAGAAACCTGAATTTAAATCTGGCCTCAGATACTTATTGGTTATGTGATCCTGAGCAACCCAATTATCCCTTGATTTGACTCAGTTTCCTCATCTGTAAAATGGCGATAATGACAGCAAGTACCATGCAGAGTTGTTGTGAGAATCAAATTGAGATAATAAAGATAAAGTGCTTAGTATGGTGCCTGGCACATAGTAAGTGGTATATAACTATTAATACATAATATTTGTAAAGCACTTAGCACTGTACCCAGCACATAACTGCTGCTATATTAATGTTTATTTATTCTCTTTCCCCCATCCTTGGAGTCAGCTTGGAAGTTAGGTATTCTAGAACAATAAAAACCCTTATCTGTTCAGGTCTAGAGGAAACAATGCAGTGTTTTATTTTGTTTGCGCTTCTGATGCTTCCATAGTTTAAGAAAGAGAACAGGAATCCAAAAGAGACAATTGGTGTCTTTTTCTAAATGTACTATTTCTTTCAGTTGATGCCTTTTCTTCCACTAACACCCTACTCTTAACTAATAATACTGTATCTTGGGTATATACTAAACTGCCAGAGTGCAAGGTAATCTATCAGAGTGTGTTTTAGAACTTGTAACGGAGATAATAACTTTTCTATAACTTGCAATAAATCATGAATTGCTCAGATTTTCAATCTCCCCATTTCCTCCCCCCACCCAGGACTGGAAATTTGAAAAATAAAATCGCAAACTATAAATATTTTAATTTAATAAGCTAGAAAAGGAATTAATCATTAGACTTACCTAAACAAATTGGAATAGGATAATTCCACCTTCTTACAGGACCAGGCATACAGGTAATATGAGAATGACCCTAAAAATACAAGCAATGTAGTTTAACAAAGGAGATACTGAAAGGTCTTGAATTACTCTAAGATTCTGTTAAAATGGTAAAAATTCCACCATCTTCAACAGGCTTTTTTCTTCTCCTCTTTTCCTCCCCTACTCCCTAGCACTCCTTTCAAGATTATTTTCCATTTATACTTTGTATATCTTGTATGTACTTATTTGCATTATCTCCCCATTAAACTGTGAACTCCTAGAGGGTAGGGATGTTGAAGCCCTACATGAATCCTTATTCCCAGACTAACACATGTTACATCAAAGTAAATGCTTGTAGACAAAGTAGGGATACAAAAAATAGAGTGTTTAAAATGTTTTCTCTGGTATGTTTTCTTATTTTTATATATATCTTTTTGTGTCTAGAAATAAATCATAATTCTGTAAGACTGGCATTAGATCTTGATGCTCATGATATTAAGACCTGTGAGTTCATCTGTTATCCAATAAAAAAATTACAGTTATAATTCAGCAAAAACACATAAGTGGAAGGATCTTAAACACATCAGTTTATAACTTATGTCATAAGATATTTATACTATAATTTTAAAATCAAAATGAGGTATATTTATGAATGGAAGTCAAATTCCTTCATGAAATTAAAGACAGAAATGTGATATTCCTTATTTAACATATGAATCTGATTACAAAATGAAATAACACCTAATTTAACTTGTGTCTCTACTGCTTTGTGACATTTATTATGGTATTTATTTATGGAATTTATTTTAAAATTTTCCTTCTACAGAGTTCTCTTGAATAAATTACTTCCTAAGTAATCTTCCAACTGGTTTTTTTTTTCCAATTTATACATTATGATGTTTCACATCAATATTCTAGGACTGATAAGCAAAAAGGACTGTAGGTTTCTGAGAGCTTCCAATGAAAATCAACATAAAGTCATTCTCATAACACACAAAACACACAGAACTTCCAATGACATGTTCAAAATAAATCCAATATTTTTGAAAATCATAAATTAATATAAATTATTATATGTCTAAAGTAGCATCATTAATGTACTTTGCAAAACATTTCCTTTAGTAAGATAAATAACTGATACATTGCATCAAACTAAATAGCTGAAATTACTACTTTTTTTTTTTGGAAAATCCAACTTTAGAAAATAAAAATTTTACTAAGGGTGGGGGGAGTTATTTCCTTGGGATCTTTCATGAGTATTGCAAGAATACTATTGCTCTAAATTAAATGGTACATTTTATACTCAAAAACGCTTGTTAAGAGAAAGAAGTAGTGGAGTAAATATATAGACATGTAAGCATGTATATATATGCAAACATTCATATATGCAAATATATATGATTATGTATATAATTAGATCATAAAAATATAAACATATGTATAAAAATGCCAAAGAGTCTAGAAATCATTTGTATTTGCTTTGGAATGAATCCAAGATAGGCATTCACATACTTTCATATTCATACTGCCCTCACCTCCAAGTCTGAATTCCCTCTTGATTTAATTAGCCCAATAACAGGATGGTCTGTGGAAAAAGAGGGCTTCTGATTGACACAGATAATACAAAAAGTTGCTCATCAACCTGTTAATAATAAACTATTAACCATATTGGCTAATAGAACGGAACATGCAGATTAAAACAACATTTTTCAAATTTGCCTTACCTGAAGGGAATATCCTTGATCACACTGAAAGGACACCACATCACCAACCATATATCTGTCACCAATTTTGATTCCACTGCTTGGAGTCTGTGGTTCAGGGCAAGAATCCAACCCAATTGCTAGTAAAAAATAATTTAAAGAATTTAAAGAAAGTACCAGTTACTGTCAAGTGGTCGTACTCATAAAATAAGTTTTGAAACTGAGTCATTTGGAATTTCATTGAAGAGGAATACATACATATATATATATAGGTACAATGCAAATTTCTTTTGGTAGTAGATAGGGGCCAAAAGTAAAATAGGCTAAATTTCTTCAGGCTGCAGATAGGGTAGATTAGAGACAGACTGACGATGATTCGTTGCCACGGGTCATGTGATAAAGAAGAGTGCACAGTGGCAACCCTACATTTTTCAGGGCCACCTGAAATCCTTTGGCAGGCCGCAAGTGGCCTATGCAGGCATGAGCTAAAGTATAAGAAACTTTCTTTCACAGGAGTATGACATGTAATAGGATTATACAAAATCATGTGTTATAGTAACACTCTAACATATATCTTTATTATTATATGATGAGGTTTTAATTTGGTAGAAATATTTTCACATTTTCAATTTTATAGAAATGTGTGTGTATACACATATGGAATTTTTTTTTCTTAAAATAGAATGCAGTCAGAGAGGACAGAAGTTATTTTCCCCTTGATGTCTGCAATTTTTCCTCAATTTTTACGTTCATTCATAGGTCTGCGATGGAGGTCAGAGAACAGCTCAAAACACTGCTACTATTTACAAGAAAGAAAAGAAAGGTTTTGGCAGGAGATTTCTCAACAAAGAAAAACAAAACACTGAATTAAAGGTTTTCACGAAAGGTTTCCCTGCAGGAAATCATTTAAGGAATTAAAAACATTGCTTAATTTTGGCCAAAAAATTATTTTTAAGTCATGCAGATGCATGTTGACACAGGCCATTAAGAATTTTGTAGCCCTAGAAATCACATAAACATTTATTATTTGACTCAACTCTTTCCAATGGTACTTGCGGGAAGAATTCAAATGAGTGTTTGGAACATATTAAGGGAAACTATTACCAGTTAAAAATTATGTGCTATATTTATTTATGAAAGTATCCTTTACATACTATATTCAAATCACTATAATGATGTGTTGAGTGTTGTATCCACTAAATTAAATTCATTTTATCAATATTTAATATCAGGATTTGAGATACTGTCATTCACTGTCAAATTGCAAATAGTACAAAGTTGAACATTTGAAATAATTTGTTTTAGAAATTAAATCATCATAGAAGATAAGACAATGTTGCAAGTAATAAAAGGAAGAAGATAATTTATCAGTATCTACTACAAGATACATGTAATCTATCTCAGAAGCAGGAATCTTTCAACTCTTAGAAAACTACAATAGACATGGCAAAGTCTATCAGTCCATCCTGTGATATACGTGATTTAGGAATTATTTTAAAGTCTTGATTACTCTTAAATTCTGGTAAAATATATAGAAAGATTTGCACCAATATGCTTTTAGCTAATTACCCATAATGTTTACCTTGGGTATAGAAAATGAAATGTATTCATAGTTATCTGCTATTAAAGCAGTCAAAGCTTGCCTTGTATAAAAATTGCATCTTGTTCTGGTCTCCTTGATAATTCCCTTCCCCACCCCTAATCAGTATAATAAGTTTGTAAGTAGTCAGCATAAAGGGACAATAGCAGAAAGACTGATTGCAAAGTGGACCTTGGGAGTCATGTACAAACTGTCCCAAAGATCAAAGCAACATAATTTACAAATTTTTATCATATATCAACCAAAAATCATATCCTGGATATTATGCGCTGAACCAGAGGAAGCCCATTAGCTGCTGCCTTTTGGTTCTATGATACATAAATCCTAGATGAGTTCAAGACATCTACAATAAAGAACAGCAGATTACCAAACAGTGTCGATAATTTTGAGATGATGTGGACATGTTAACTATAGTTTTACCGGCCACTCTGAAATGATTTAGATATATTAATGAACCAACCCCAAAACAGCACAGATAGAAGTTGGTTTTGGGGAAAAAAACAATAAAAATGAGACCTCAAAGTTCTATCTACTGATCACTCTTCCATCTCCATCAGGTCCATGATGCTTAGTACTTCCAATTCTAATACATGGTTATGCAAATGATACTCTCTGCCTCTCCCCTTCCCATCCTTTTCCCCATTACTGCCTGCCTTCCTGCACTGTTCCATCTTCTGTTCCCATGCCTTCTGCCTTTGTATCCCTTTCACCACTTGACTTGGTACTTTCTGTGCTATTTGGCCCCAGGATCTCTGTGCCTAATTAAAGCGTGATTGCCACCTTATTTCTCACTACCAGTTGTGGTCTTTCCCAGTGAGGACCCAAAGAATTGTGCTTGTTTGCCTCATTTCATAATTTCGTAAATTATCAATTCACTGGTATATTCTCTTCAGAGTCTTAAGATGTATGGCAGCTAAATTCAATTGTTTTGATACATAATAGGGTCTATCTTCTATAATTTTCCAAAGAAATTTTGTTTGTGTGTGTGCAATTATGAGTATTCTGGTCAATTGGCAATTTAAATATATATTTTAAAAATTTTAATCGTAAATATTTAAGTCAATGGATTATTGTAGCCACTATTGCAAGAGAGCAGAATGATCTTCTAACCCAGTGGTCTCCAAACTTCTAAAATCACATAGCTCTATAGATTATTTTTTAATTGTATACTCCAACCTTTACCCCCTAATATGTCTTTACTAATTTATAAAGAGACATGATCTGGCCATGTGTCAAGAGAATGGGATTAACAGGTAGATGTCTAGAGTCCAGAGGAACCCTACTGATGATGAGATATAGTTTTTTTTTTTTAAAGTCCCCATCACACTATGTGGACCCTCCCTCCAAAAGAAGAGTGTCAAAGGGTTTCATGAGGATTGCAGAGCGTGGGCTGACATAGAAGGGTTGAAATCTATGTCATTAGAGTGAGATACCAGTTCAATGAAATCACAGATCTATTTGAGTATTTGAATATATATATGCATTATGGTATTAATAACTATTTACATTATCAACAATACAGAAAATAGAATAAAAATATGAGACAAAGTTGAAATAATATTTGATCTTACTATGAATTGGAAGCTCTTATAGATTAATGAGCAGGGTAATAACATAAGGAGATCTGTACTTTATGCAAATTACTTTGCAAGCCATATGAAGGATAGACTGGAGAGGGGTAGAGGTTTAGGGTAAGAAATGAATTAGAAGGATATTGCAATAGTCCAGGCAAAAAGCAATGAGGGCCTGAACTAGGGTAGCGATCAGGTGAGCAAATAGAAGGAAACATATGTGAAAGATTGTGTAGAGAAAGAAATGAAATTATTTGGTAACTAATTATATATGTAGGGTGACAGAGATTTGAGAATCATGCTAATGGTATAACTGGAAATATGGTGTTGCCCTGGATAGTAAAAGGAAAGTATAGGATGAGTGTTGGAGAAAAGAGAACAAAATGGAGTTGTGACGAAGTTAACTTATTCATGCCTACTCATCTTATGTTCCGTCTAAAAGCAAAAAGCAGGGATGTGGGGGATTATACTCATGGGCCACTCTCTTAGAGAGCAGCTCTTGGCTTCTAAGAGACATGTACCTCACCCAGGAGTTTACTGGGAGGCAAGTATATGCCTTGGATTCCTGGATACTGGTGGGTTATAATTGTACTGAGTAGCTGAAGACTAGCTCAGAATGATGATGTTGGGAGCTTGCACAATACAGAATGGGGAATTAATGGATTAGTTTGGGGTATTGTGCTACTGGAGATAAAACCTATGATTGACAATGACCCTGATGCACAACTTCATCACTTCATGCCTGGATTACTGTAATCACCTTCTGATTGGTCTCTGTGCTTCAAGTGTACCCCTGCCACTCTCCATCTAAGTACCACAACTTGACACAGTGCCTGTTCCTTGGACATGAAAGTCCATCTTCCATTTGATACGTTTTTGTACTAGCTTTCCTCCATACACAGAACGTTCTCCTTTCTAACCTCTACCTCTTAGATTCCCTGTTCTTCTTTGAAGCTAAGCTCAATTCAGCTCTTCCTGCCATTCCCTTCTGCTTCTAAGTGCCTTTTTCTCTTTGAGTTTATGTTCTGTCTATATATCTTGTACATACCTATTTATTAATCTGTTGTATCCTCCATTAGGTAGTGAGCTCCTTAAGGGCAGGGATTGTTTTTGCCTTTCTTTGTGTATTAAAATTGTATCTTGTTCTGGTCCCCCTAACCATTCCCCTCTGCTTCTAGTCAGCACACAAATTTTAGCAAGAAATAAGATTGCAAAGGGAAGCCCAGAAGTCACATACAAACTGTCCCAAAGATCAAAGCAGTTTAATCTACAAATTGTATCATATATTCACTAAAATTCACATCCTGGTAATATATGCCGAATAAGAGGAAACCATCTAGGTGCTGTTTGTCAAAATTCTAGTCCGAAATTCTAGGTGTATTACAGATCTCCACCGTTCCATACTAACAGAACATCAGAAAGGTGATGATGACTTTAAAATAATGACTGAAGTTTTACAGACCCCTTTGAGATGATCTGGATATGTTAATAAGCTAACCCCAAGGTGACACATATAAGAGTTGGCTTGTTGCCCCCCAAAAATATAAAAATGAGACTTCAAACTTCTGTCCCACTCCCCAGCTCTCTTCCATTTCCATCCTGCCTTGTGCTCCTAACTCTAATCCATGGTTCCTTGAGTGATACCCTGCCTCTCCCCCTCCCTATTTCCTCCCTCCCTCTGTCTGCCTTCCTTCAACACCCTATCACCTGTTCCCATACCATCTGCCTCTGCACCACTTTTTGTGGCTTGTCTGCCTTTCTGGGCTTTTTGCTCCCACACCCTCTTTTTTTTTTTTAAATTAAATGGCTGCCCAGTTTACCACTGCCAATCACGGTCTCTCTTGGCAAGTACCCAAAGAACCAGGTGTGACTGCTTCCATTTCATAATTTCATAAATTATCAATGCATTTTGTACTCTCAGAACTTAGCACAGTTCCTGGCACATAGTAAGCACTTACTAAGTGCATTTTGGTGGACTGGCTAACTTCTCTGTAATCTGGAGTCTTAGAAAGTTGCCCTTGGCATTAAATGACTTGCCCTAGCTCTGTAAAAGAGAGCCCTGTCTCTCTTCTCCAAAACTTTCACTACAGGCCATCCATCCAAAACACTGAAGGCCCTCACCCCCTATTCTTGCCACCTGATCAGCCCCATCTTCTCTTCCTGTCATATAGTTTCTTAATGTCATCCTTTATTTTTATTCTTCATGGTTCTTAATTGTTTATATGCTAAAACATGTTTTGACTCACCATGAGTCTCTCGATTTTCCTGTGTGATATTAATCTTTTGTTCTGATACTATCTAATCTATCCAATCCAATCCAATCCAATAGGCATTTAGTAGATATCTACTACGTGTCAAGCACTGTGCTAAATACTGGGGATATAATTAATTTAAAAAAAGACAGTTCCTTGAGGAATTTAAAATTTAATTGGGGAAGATAGTATACAAAAGGAGTCAGGAAAGTGGGGAGGGGAAGTGAGTAGACCAAGGGGTATGTGGCATAGGGGCATCTTGTTCTGTGGGGTTGAAATTAGGCATGATAGCAGATACAGAATGGAGTTATTCCATTGTTACATCTTCCAAAGAATTTTGAATGATTTTGAAAGATAGATAGGATATAACTTGATGAAAAAGTACCTCCAAGAGTAATTATTTTTACTGAATAAAATGCTTTTTATAATCAAGAAGCAATAAGTACAATGGGATCTTATGATTATTATCACTAAAAAATATTTATGAAATACCTGCTATGTGCCCAACTTTATGTTAGGCTCTGAAGATATAAAACCTTTTTTTTAAATGAAAAAAATCCTCACTCTCACTCTTATCTTTCATTTAAATGTGAGACAGTAGGTATATTGTTTATTCCCAATAATGTTATCATTAAGGAGGCCCAGGATTTGCGCAAAGCTGATTTTCATAAACATTTTATATACTTGGGTCAAAAGTTATTATTGCTTCTTTAGTCACTTCTTGTTCAATATTAATCAGATATGATTAATTTAGTATCTTCCTTTCTTTTTTAAAAAAAAAACTTTTTTTAAAAAATGAATTTAAAAATATTTTAATTTATGGAACAAAACAAGCATCTCCATAACACAGTATAATAAAAAAGATGATTGCACATGAAACTACAATTTTACTATGTATAACTTGCTATAGCTTTTCAGTACACAAATTTACCACAGAAATTTCTTTTTTCTATTTTTCTTTTTTTTTCTTCCTTCCCCAATTTCTAATTCAATATCCACTTTTCTATATCATGCTGCTGCTCTAATCAAGTCTTCCCTGTTTCCTGCTTCTGAAAAGGGGAATGGATTTGGAGTCAAAGAACCTAGGTTGAATCTGATCTCTGACTCTGAGTATCCTTATGATTTTAGGCAACTCACTTCAACTCACTGGGCCTCATTTTCTTCATCTGTAAAATGAGAGTGTTACATTGGATGGTCTCTGATGGCCTCCCTTCTAGTTTTAGATCTATTATTCTATGGCAGATTTACGGTAACTAAAAAAGAATGAATATTGGGCCACAGGTTAGAAGGGGAAGAGAATAAACATCTATAAAGCACCATCAAGTACTGTGCTTGTTGTTGTTTTGTCCTTCATTCTCAAAGAAAATCAATGACATCAGGGAGGTGTCTTGACTTGCAAGTGATTTGGATTTAAGTGAGGCAGGGCTGTGCAAAGTCACCAGCCTCACTCTTATCTCCAGAACCATCTGGGTCGAGTGACAAAATATAGATCAGGATAACTGGACATGACCCTGATGCAGTGGAAGACCTTGTTTAAGCTAAGTTCTTTTCCAGGTCTCTGTTTGTCTGAGGCAGTACCCATTCAGTGATTAAGGCGAGGTAAGAAATGAGGCAAAAGATGACTTCTTTTACCCAGTCAAAAAAAAAATCAATCTGGGAGGGGAAGACCTTCAGCCTCAGGGTTTCTGGCCCATATAGAAACAACTGCTATTTGCACTCACTCTGAGTCATCAAAACCCAAATAATGACCAAGTGAGGCTTGGGCTGGGACCTTTTCTTGGTCAATCAGTGAGAGCAGAGTGATTTGGGGCTAAGGCATGGTCAAGTACCTCCATTTGAATCCCAATGGGCTTTATCAAAGCCTAGGCTTCAAATGCTGTATTTCAAGAAATCATAAATGAAACTTACATGGGGCAAAAGAGTTAATTGCCCCATTTTTTTAATGATAGAATAAATAAGTACGAAGAAAAAAAAAAGAAATCTAGCCTGTAGACCCCAAGATATCTTGCTAAGAGCTTTAAAAACATTACCTCATTTGATCCTCACAACAAACCTGCAAAATAGATGCTGTTAGTGTCTCCATTTATAGTTGAGGAAACTGAGGCAGAATCCCTTCCCTAGCATCACACAGATATTAAGTATCTGAGGCTGCATTTGAAATGAAGCCTTCTTGATTCCACCACACTACCTAGCTGTCCAAAACATTCCCTATGGAGATAAACTTTTAAGAGGCTGGAATTTTGGGAGAGGACTTGGGTGTTCCCCCCTTTTTTCCCCCAAGTTGTGTTGAGGCCCTAATCTTCTGTTTGTCTTTCAAAGCTGTTCAAAACCTCACTCCTTCCTATCTTTCCAACGTTTTTACTCCTTACTCCCCTTCATATACTCAGAAATTTAGGGACACAGGTCTCCTTGCTAGTACTTGAACAAGACAATACATCTCTTGACTCTGGGAATTTTCACTGGCTGTCATTCTCTCCTTCCTCATTTCTGCTTCCTTGACTCCCTGGCTACCTTCAAGTATCATATGAAGTCTTCCCTATTCTCCCTTAATTTTAGGACCTTCCCTCTGAGTTTATTTCTATTTTATCCTGTATATATCAAAAGCTGGAGTTAAAGATTTGAAGATGGAAGTTAGTCCAACCCCCAACAGATGAGAATAAGGACTTAAAGAAGGTGGATGAGGGGGCAGCTAGGTGGCACAGTGGATAGAGCACCGGCCCTGAAGTCAGGAGCACCTGAGTTCAAATCTGACCTCACACCAAACACTTGACATTTACTAGCTGTTTGACCCTGGGCAAGTCACTTAACCCCAACTGCCTAAAAAACAGAATGAAAGTTTTGGGGCAGCTAGGTGGTGCAGTAGATAGAGCACAGGCCCTGGATTCAGGAAGACCTGAGTTCAAATCTGACCTCAGCCATATAACACTTACTAGCTGTGACCCTGGGCAAAGTCACTTAACCCCCATTGCCCAACGGAAAAAAAAAAAGGTGGGTGAGGTCACAGTCAATAAGAGACAGAAATGGAATTTGAACCCTATACCTCTAACTCTAAATTCAGCATTCTTTCCAAACTACCATGCTGTCTCTCCTAGGCAAGAGAGAAATGGAATATAATACTTTCACCAATGCTTTTCATGAAGATAATAGTTGAAGTCTCTTAGGAATTATTTTGACAATGTCTCTTCATTAAATGAGTTAAAAACCATTCTAACAAAATGTCTCTTCAGAATCTTTTTCCTTAAAGGTTAACTCAGCAGAATCATAAGGAAGACATTCTCTTGGTCTTTTGTTCTGTGCTTCATATTCCCTCTTAGACACATAGTAAGTATCCATAATTGAACCTGTTATTGCACACATATATATCTATCTATATACCTCCCTATATATACACACACAATACACATATTCAATACATATTATATTAATTATAGCATTAATGTTATATTATAAATTACATTATGTCACATACAATGTAACACTACATATTATATTATAGATTATATATATATCACAATATATAATGCATTTCACATTAATATAACAAATTAGATTGCTAAATATTGCATATATATACATATACATGTGTATATATAAATTCACACACATATAACCTATATTTAATTATCTGTGAATATACTGTATTCTTCATGGCATGTAAGTCCCTTGAAGTCAGACACTTGTCTTGTATCCCCAGCAATTAGGACAGTGCCTAAGATATAGTAGGCACAAATAAATGTTTGTTAATTGATTGATATAATAAAAATTGAAGTGTTTATAAGTGGAATGGGTCACCTTCATAGGTAGTGGGTTCCCCATCATTAGAAGTCATAGAACAATGTATAAATTATCATTGTCAAGTACAATTTCAAAAGGAATCCTTAGTCAGGTGTGGGTTTTATTCAATAGCAATTGACTCCTTTTCTAATCCTGGGATTCTATGATTCTGTTTATGATTTGCATCCATGAAAGAGAAGCCCATACTGCCAGAAATCCTTGAAATTTTTATAGTGATTTTTTTGTGGATGTTTATGTGTATGAATATTTTTTCACTATCAATCAAGGAGTACTTATTAAGCTTTATTATTTATCACCCATCTATTCACCTACCCATCCATCCACATATCTACCCAATTACCCACCCACCCATTCATCCATCTATCCAAACATCCATACATCCATCCATATATCCATTCATTTGTCTCATCTAGCTTTTTGGTTTGTATTCTATTTTCATGTAAACTCTTTAGTCTTTTGGAATCTTGAAGAATGTAATCATTTATACTTGTTTTAACTAGTAAAAACATTCTAGCAATCACTCACACTTAATGAGCTGTTTTTTATACATAGAGTTTATTTACTTTCCTTTAGAATACAACCTTGCACTAGAATAAGAACATAGGGTTTTGTGATTTAATATATAGTAATGATGATGTTGAGATTTAAGGGACGTCTTGCATATTTGCTTCTGCTCTTCTAACTTTCTTTTCTCCCAGAAGACATCAGCTTTACCAGCTAATCTATTCGCAATACAACTACCAAATAAAGATAGGAGATAGATGAACAAGTCCTGACTTCCTATATATGGATACAATACAACTACCTCATTAAAGACAGGAGATAAATAAACAAGTCCTGAATATGTGGGTACACTATTTGGCTTTTGGCTTAGCAAATGAAGTACATACGTTCTCTAAAAGTAGTAAAAGGGAGATAGCGACTTAAGAAGCTACAGTTTAAACACTTCTATCTAATAGTTACTATGATAAAACTAAATTTATTTGTTTCTATTATCCCACCAAGTGAATCAATACTGAATTAGACAAAAATCCAATGGATGACTGCTCCTCCTCCTAAGAGACTGAATTAATATTTTTTAAAATTTTTTCTTCTAAGAAATCAACATGAAAAAGGGTCACAAAATGTCCTGAAAACAAACTGTAAGAATCTTAACTATGATCATCAAATGTTATGAAGAATTTTAGTCTCCATAAGCTACAATTTTGTAAAATAAAGTTATTGGCAATCAAGAATGCTCTATAACTTTTTAATGGGAATTGGGTCAATTAATTTACTGTTAGATTCAGAGACAAACACAATGGATCCAGAGGCAAATTTGTATATAAAACCAAATTGAGCCAAGTCTGTTGTCAAATTATTTCTGCCTATGTCCCAGTCCAAAAAAAATATAGCTCCTTAGTCTTTCACATTTTCAACATTTATTTATAACCACCACATTATTTTTTGCCAGCTCTGCTCACACAGAAATAAATCTAGAGCAGAAAATGCTATTGATCAGCTATAGTTGGAAGTTCTAAGTTACTCAAATTTTATTCCAAACATCATTTTTCTGAAATAACTTCTAATTTTTCCATCAAAATTCAATATTATTCTTTAACACATTCTAAGAAAAATGTTTTATTACTGATAAGGCTTCCAGGCTGATTTGACTTATAGGGAGAAACAAAGATTAGTTGCACATGAATCAATGACTCAAAAGCTAAAATGTTTTATAATATTCTAGCCCGAAGTCACACTGGTCTTGAACACTTGATATTTTTTAATGTTACATAATGCACACAGTTTAAGAAAGAAGAAGTCACTCTTAATTGGAATGCTTATTCTAATAACTTCATGATATGATGAGAAATGTATGTTTGTTAGTGGATGCTTCCAATTCAACATCTACACTTAGCCTTTTAATTCCTGTAAGTTAAAAATAGAACACATATCACTTGCAAATAGATGTTCAAAATGAACAGCTAAAATGTCACAATCCTTGAATATCTTTTTCTGCTGGGCAAAAGGGAAAATGTTTAGATTTGTGATGTGTGGGGATAAATGCATGTGTCTTATTCTCTCCACATGCCAGTAATCTTGCTTTGTTCAATAGCCTATCTAAACTAAGCTGGCTCTAAAGAGTAGCTGACAAAGCCACTCACAAAATTGAGAAATTTGTCCGTGATTTGGAAAACTATACTCACTGTTTTAGAACAAAGAATTGGTTTGGGAATAAGGTGCCCTCGATTCCCAAAGACTCATTAGATACTCAAAGGTCATAAGATTCATAGCATCGGGGATCAGGTGAGACTCAATTTACTTTTGAATATCTCCAAGTTTTCTTCCTGCCCATTCACTTCAGTTTGGGAGAAAGCAATTACAAAGAGTTTAGGAAAAGGCAGTACACCCAATCTAAAATTCTGAATGGGAAATTGACCAAAGGGGGACCAGAAATTCTTAAGAATAAGATTTTGAGAAGACAAACACCCACAAGTTTATCAAAGAAAAGGAAGAGGTGGTCTAATAAAGCTGATGTGACTATATAGTGAATTCATCAACCTACTTTGATTTTTTAAAAGATGTGCATAGATTATGGAAGCATGGAATTGTAACTGAGGATCAATACATGGCAGTGGCCAATTTAAAAAATTGTGTCAGAAGAGCTTAAGCTCAGAATGAGCTGATGCTGATGCTTTAATCCAACAAGAAAATGGGCATTTAAAAAACTATTTTACAAGCAAGAATAAGGTAAACAATAGTAAGACTATCACTTGGAAAGAATTGGACAGTGATCATGGATGATTGAGAAAAGGCAGAAGTGTAATGCAGGGGAAAATATATTGGATTGAAAATTAGAGGGTCTGAGTTTGAATCTTGGCTTTACCACTTATCACCTGTATGATCTTGGGCAAGTCACTTAATCAAGCCTCAGTTTTCTCATCTGTAAAATGGGGATTGTACGGCTAGACAACTTCTAAATTTTTTTCTAACTTTAGATCATTGATCCTCCTATTCAATCCATAGTTTGCTTCATCTTTCTATACCAAAGAGGCCTTGAAAAGAGATGACAAAAACAAGCAAACAACAAACAAGCAACAGGGACATAAACCTACAGGTAAGATGGGAATATAAGCTTCTAGGACAGGGACTATATATCACTTTTGTATTTGAATAAATTTGCTCTCTTGACCAAAGGATCTCTCCCCATTGACTGAGAGAATTGAATCATGTAAGAAGTAAATCTATGACTAAGCCTGATGTTAGCAATTCTTTAAAAGGAAAAACTCATGGAATTCCCAATTTGCAAACAGGTTATATTTTCCAAGTTCCACTATAAGTCATAGGATCATAGATTTAGAGCTGGAAGGGATGTTAGATGTCATCAAGTTTATTACCTTCATTTTACAGATTAGGAAACTGAGGAAGAGAAAAGTTAAATGAGTTACTCAGTTACACAGCTAGTAAATATGGTAGTCAGTATGTGAACCTCGTTATCTGAGTCACCAAGTCTAGTACTAGACAGATGTACAAGTGACTCCTGAGAAAAATGTAAACTACCTTGAGTAAATGTAAGCAGCAAAAGAAGCTCCAATTATTCCATGGGAAAACATGCACATAACCTTGGGCCATCACTATCACTATGCTTTCTTTGTTCTGTTTCTACATAATGCCTGACCTGACCTGGGGTTGGGGTAGGATCCACGTTGTTACTTTGTCCTGTTACTGCCCAGGAAGACTGGCCTCTTGTGAGAAAACTCTCTTAAACAATCCAATCCACCTAATTAACCCTAATAAAACTCATTACTAACCAAGCAGGTAAGAACACCTCTTCCTTTGGTATCTCAGTATTCTCTTGGAGATTATGCCACTCTACAATTGGCATAATTTGGGCAGAAAGGATCTGTCCCCTTACATTTAGCATAGTCAGCAGGATAGTCTGGCCCCCTACAAATCTTGTGTCCTTGTAAGTACTCTAGACACTATGGCCTAGACACTAGACTACTCTAGACACTAACTGCCTTAAGTAATTTGGAACTTGGAACTACAGTAAATAATGAGTTAAATGGACATTTGTGGAGTAATATTGATCCTAACCACCATGTATAACAATGTTTCCATGGAAAAAATGAGCTTCATATTTCAAGTTCACTTCCAATAGGGGTCCCTTCCAACTTTAAATTCTGTGATCCCTTGTCCAATAGTTAAGTTAGTCACTGACCAATGGTATACAAAAAAATCCTATTAGCTGTGGTCAGGAAAAAGGGATACCATTAGGTACTTTTGTGAATAGTAGAGAATGTGTTTCATATTGCAGAAGAGAATGCATCATTTCACTATTCCATACCCCTTCCAACCTTTCCAGTCTTTCTGTGTATTACTCTTCTGTTCACATTCTGTGATCCAGTCTTACAGGTCTACCATTCTTATGTATACATGACAGTTCATCTCCCATCTCTGTGCATTTGCTTTGGCAGTCTCTTATTCATGGAACATTGTTCCTCTTCATTTTACAACCTGGAATTCCTGGGTTTACTTCAAGATAGCTCAAAAGCCTATCCTGAAGAACTCCCTTTAAAACCTACATTATATTTATCTTATCTACATTATATATATTCTTCTATATGTTCATATTGTCTCCTTCATTAGAATGAAAACTCCTGAGGGAAGGACAGGAGGTAGTCTTCACTGCTTAGTCCTGTGCCTGTAAGACAATAAGCACTTAATAAATCCTTGATTGATCAAATGATAAAAATACTGGAAATTGTATGTTCATATAATCAAGACAACCTGTGAATGTAAATGGATTCTATGTGAAAAACCAGCAACAAAACTTAATCTCATTTAGTCAGCTTTCCTTAACATTCACTTTTGCTCTAAATATTATAGAGGAGAGAGTCTATAGAACCAATGTTTAATATTTTTGATCACCTAGGGCTTAAAACTCTTTATTGGGTACAGCATAAAGGAGAGGTAAAAACATAAAGGAGAGGTAAAAAAAAATAAAGCAAACAAATTCTTTTGGATTATGAGTCAGAAAATTCAGGTGGCAGTCATAATTATACCATGTAGTTTAACCATGTAGTATATATGGTACTGGGCAAGTCATTCAGCCTCATAAAATGACCTCCATTTCTTTATCTGAAAAACTGGATTTAGTGGAGTTCAAAGTTTCTTCTGATTTATTATTCTTTTCTCTAACACTCTTGTTCCTAAACTCCTAGAGTGGGTCAAAATTAGAAAATAAAAGAAAGTTTGTCCAGAATAGCTGAAATTTTGGAACTTATGCTTGATAAATACTAAAGCACTTAGATTGAAAGCCTATTATTTTATCAACCAAAATGAAGGGAGCCAAATATTAGTGGGAAATCAACAGATTTCAGAAACAATGCTACTGGCTCAAAAGAAAGAGGGGGCAGGAAATGATAAGGAAAATTTTAGGACAGGAAAAAAAACCACACCATAAAATCAATCATCCAATTGAGTTAACCTAACCTGATATTCAGTCATTACAATAAGCAAGTGAGAATTGGTTTGGCTTGAGATGATAGGGAAGAAAAGTTATAAAATGACATAAAAATGGGTTACAGCAAAAATCTTAAGTGTAGATATTCTGTAATTTCATAGCATTAAGGAGTAATAATTCATTTCAATATCTTTGAAGAGCCATTACCCCTATTTTTACAGAAAGAGTTAATGGCATTACAAATGACACATACTAAATATGTAATTGGGCAGAGGCGTTTCTGAAATTAATACTGTATGAAGTTTTTCTTTGCATATGCATGAATGAGGTACTAGAAAATTAGTATACACGTAGCTGTGATCAATCTCAAAATAAGATACTACTTTTCAAGAAGAATACTCAATTATCTAATTGGCCAAAAAGAAAAAAATTAAGTTTATAGAGAGCCTAAAAGTAAATCCATTAATAACCACTGTTATCTTTTAAGCAAAAAAACAAAAACAGAAACAAAAAAAAAACCCAAAACATTATTTCACCCATGCTTGTTGTTAGCAGGATAATGTACCCAAGTATACATCAGGTATGTTTATCTACCTTTAGTTGATGGAGAACATAACTACATACCCACCAGGATTTAGGGTCTAAGACCATGTATAATAAAATAACTGGACCCCTGATGATCTTCAGTTGGTTGAATACAGGCTCATTAGAGGGCATTTGATAGTCTATGGATGACTTTCAGTTGTTTAATACATAATACCTTCCCCTGTAAGGCTACTTTGTACACTGTTACCTTTGAGCTATTCTTCAAAATTGTATTCAGACTCAAGGGTGAGTCCCCCAAAAGGATGATTGCTACCTTGATGTTCAAGGTGCAGTTTGTAGGGCCATTCTGTAGGATAAGCCCATATAAACAGACAGTAGACACAATGAGCTCTTAACAAAGACATTTAGTAAAACAGAATAGCAAAATCAGTAACTTCAAAACATTTCATCCATGAGCCCAGGGCATACTCTCCTACAAATACACCCATCATCCATAGGAAGGGTCAGCTCAAACTTAGATTAATTAAAGCGGTAATGAAACATGTAAAATACATGTGGCAGAGGCAACTCACAACTTCTGGTATCCTTTCTACTTAGAGTCCTCACAAAGCTCTCCCCTGGATATGGCATCTCTGCTTGACAGGCTGCTCAGCTGCTAGGCTGGATCTGTTCCTCCCTTGAATCCATAGTTGTCCCTCTTCTTTGTTGCCAGAGGTCATACTCCTTGAGAGTATTTTATCCCTATCTGGGGCATATGTTTCTGCTCCCTTCTGGATGTGATATCTTCCAATAATTGAGTAACTTTCCTTCAAAACTACAAGGCTGGTGGGAGGGGGAGGAGAGAAAACTTTCCTACTACCCCCTGCAGGGGTCTCCTTTGGAGCTGCTCTTGGCTTGTAAAGTTTCTCACTCTCTAAAGTTAAAGCCCCAAGAGGCTTGGGTAATTTGCTTAGCCCAGCTTACATTATTCTCTTCTTGACTCAGTAAGAGAGTTATTTTGACCTCACAGAGAAATCTTTGGGGATGGGCTCCAAGAATTAAAGTTCAGAGAAGTCTGATTGAGTTATTACCACTTCAAAAGTACTTTGGAGAGGGTGGAGCCAAGATGGCGATGTAAAAGCAGTGACTTGCTTGAGCTTTCCCCCAAACCCCTCCAAATACCTGCAAAAAATGGCTCTAAACAAATTCTAGAGCAGCAGAACCCACAAAAAGACACAGTGAAAAAAATTTCCAGCCCAAGACAACCTGGATAGTTGTTTAGAAAGGTCTATCACGCCAGGCTGGGAGAGAAACGCAGTTCAGCATGGGCGCACAAGCAAAGACCAGGCCCCAGCGAACCTGGAACAGGCCTCAGGGGACTGAATCACAGGCAGCTGTGGGAGTTTCCAGACTTCTCAACCCACAAATGCCAAAGACAACTTAGAAGGTCTGTAGGAAAAGTCTGCAACTGCGGTGGTGAGAGAGAAGCTCAGTCCCAGCCCCAGTCCTGGCAGAGCCCAGGGGTGGCAGCTGCTTCCTGAGCTTCTGGCCCATAGACTGAAGGGGAATCAAGTGACTGATCAGAGGGACATTGCAGGGATATCTTTGCTGCTGCTGAGGCAGGATTCTCTTGCTTTGTTTGTTCTTGAATCTGGGTCACAGTTCGGGGTGGCGATCCTGGGGTGAGGAGGAGTGCTGGCATGGTGGAGCTTGTAGTGGTGGTGGAGAGGGAATCCTCCTCACATTTCCAAGGCAAAAAAAGAGTTCTGGTGGTCACTCATAGAGCAGAGACCAGGCCAGGAAAGGAGTAAACATCTTGACCTTGATCATACCACCTTGGAATATCTGAAAACTTACAGGTGCCTAGAAGTATCTCTGAAAATAGCTAAACAAAACCCCTGAAGCATGGGACAGTACATTCTCCACACTGGAAGCAGACCCCTACTTAAACAAAGAGTTTTAACTCAAGTAATTGGCTAGGATCATGAGCAAACTGTGCAAAAAAAATCAGACTATAGAATCTTTCTTTGGTGACAAAGAAGATCAAAACACACAACCAGAAGAAGACAACAAAGTCAAAGCTCCTACCTCCAAAGCCTCCAAGCAAAATATGAATCAGTCCCAGGCCATGGAAGAGCTCAAAAAAGGATTTTGAGAAGCAAAAGAAGTAGAGGAAAAACTGGGAAGAGAAATGAGAGTGATGCAAGAAAATCATGAAAAACTAGTCAATAGCTTGCTAAAGGAGACCCAATAGGGCAAAAATATTGAAGAAAATAATACCTTAAAAAATAGCCTAACCCAAATGGCAAAAGAGGTCCAAAAAGACAATGAGGAGAAGAATGCCTTCAAAAGCAGAATTGGCCAAATGGAAAAGGAAATCCAAAAGCTCATTGAAGAAAATACTTCCTTAAAAATTAGAATAGAGCAATTGGAAACCAGTGACTTTATAAGAAAGCAAGACATTGTAAAACAAAACCAAAAAAATGAAAAAATAGAATACCATGTGAAATATCTCAATGGAAAAATCATTGACCTGGAAAATAGATCCAGGAGAAATAATTTAAAAATTATTAGACTATCTGAAAGTCATGATCAAAAAAAGAGCCTAGACTTTATCTTTCAAGAAATTATCAAGGAAAACTGCCCTGATATTCTAGGACCAGAGGGCAAAATAGAAATGGAAAGAATCCACCAATCACCTCCTGAAAGAGATCCCCAAAGGAAAACTCCTAGGAATATTGCAGCCAAACTGTAGAGTTCCCAGGTCAAGGAGAAAATATTGCAAGCAGCCAGAAAGAAACAATTCAAGTATTGTGGAAACACTATCAGGATAACACAGGATTTAGAAGCTTCCACATTAAGGGATCAGAGGGCTTGGAATATGATGTTCCCGAGGGCAAAGGAGACAGGATTACAACCAAGAATCACCTACCCAGAAAAACTGAGCATAATCCTTCAGGGGAAAAATGGAAATTCTGTGAAATAGAGGACTTTCAAGCATTCCTGCTGAAAAGACCAGAGCTGAACAGAAAATTTTACTTCCAAATACAAGACTCAAGAGAAGCATGAAGAGGTAAACAGGAAAGAGAAATCATAATGGACTTATTAAGGTTGAACTGTCTACATTCCTACCTGGAAAGATTATATTTGTAACTCATGTGACCTTTGTCAGTATTAGTAGTTGGAGGGAAAAAATTATATGTATAGATAGATAGATAAAGGGTACAGGGTGAGTTGAAGATGAAGAGGTGATATCTGGAGAATAAAATTAAGGGGTGAGAGAGGATTATACTGGGGGAAGGAGAAAGGGAGAGGTAGAATGGGGTAAATTATCTCACATAAAACGACAAGAAAAGGCTTTTACAGTGGAGGGGAAGTGGGGAAGGTGAGAGGGAATGAATGAATCTTATTCTCATCTGATTTGGCTTAAGGAAGGAATAACATATATACTCAATTGGGTATGGAAAGCTATCTTACCCTACAGGAAAATATGGGGGAAGGGGATAAGAGAGTGGGGAGGGGATGACGGAGATGAGGGTAGATTGGGGGAAGGGGTAATCAGAATCAAACACTTCTGAGGAGGGACAGGGTCAAAAGAGAGAATATAATAAATGGGGGGGGCAGGATAGGATTAAGACAGTTTTTCACAACATGACTACTGTGGAAGTGTTTTGCATGACTACACAAGTATAACCTGTATCGAGTTGCTTGCCTTCTCAATGAGGGTGGGTGGGGAGGGAGTAAGGGCAAAAATTTGAAACCCAAAGTTTTAAAAACAAATGTTAAAAAATTGTTTTCACATGCAACTGGAAAATAAGATATACAGGCAATGGGGTATACAAATCTATCCTGCCCTACAGAAAAACAGAAGAGGAAGGGGATAAGAGAAAAGGGAAGAGATGGAAGGGAGGGCAGATTAGGGGAAGGGGTATTCAGGATGCATTATGTCTTAGGGTTGGAGGAGGGATGAGATGGGGAGAAAATTTGGAATGCAAAATCTTGTGGAAATGAATGTTGAAAACTAAAAGTAAATAAATTAATGAATCTTTTAAAAAAAAGTACTTTGGGGAAAACAGCTAAAGAAAAATATGATACAGCTACTTGAAGACATATTTCCATAGCATAGCTGCATCTTCGCAGTTAAACAACTTATTAACATTTTGTGATTATATTATGGAACTTCTGTGATTATATAAATTCAAATGTCAAAAGTTGATACAACAAGCTGGTATGCAAAGAGCTAAGAAGGTCCATTAAGAACACATGGATCACATTATTGAATCTACATTATTATGCTATATTGTACTGTACAAACATGTATTATGTGTACTGATTAAATACTGCATTTTGGTATATTATACCAAATATATATATATATATACATATATATAAAATACCAAATATATATAAATATATGCCAAATATACATTTACACATATACATATGTATATGTATATATATTGGTAATATAATATACAGGTATAAATGTATGTCATATTATAATTATATTGTATGTATACCAAATATATATGTAATATTGTTTATTACAATTATAGAGTTTTTTAAAGGTACACATCATGTTTCATTTGATTCTCAAGGCAATGTATACTAAGAACTATGTTTTCCACTTTAAAAATGTAGAAAGAGAAACTAGAAAATTCATATGACTGGATCACCTTATAAATATCAGGTCAGATCCAGCACCTGAAGTAGTTTTCTGACCCCAAGACTCCTGCTTTTCTCTGGAATGGGCTCCATGTGTTAACATTAAGGGAACTCAGATGGAGGCATCACTTGTTCAAAACTCTTTGAAGACAATAGCTAAAGAAAAAAAATTGAGAGCTATATCTATAACATACAGCCAAGGAATTCCAAGTAATACTCAGGACAAAGGAAAAAAAAAACATTTTGGGTCATAACTCCCTTCATCAGATGGACAAAGCCTATAGACTCATGGAATAATGCTTTTAAAGGCATGAACTAAAAAATAAATGATTTCAAAGAAAATCAATTATATTGAAATAAACATTTAATTTTTTTTCTGCATTCCAACTCATTAACTTCAGAATTCCTGCTCTAAAGCTTAGCCCAGTGCTTTGTTCATAGTTGGTACTCATCATATTTGTTGAATGAATGAGTTAATAGCAGGAAATATGATCAAGGAGTACTTGTGTATGAGGCGTTTTTTGAGCTTTGCCTTGTAGGATGGAGAAAATTTCAATAAGTGGGGCTTAGAGAGACAGCAAGAGGAAAGGAGTAGAATATTATATACTCTGTAATTTCTTTTCCAATGAATTTTTTTTAGGGGCAGTTAGGTAGTGCCATGGATAAATTAGACTTGGAGTTTAGAAGATCTGAGCTCAAATCCTGCCTCAGAAAATTACTGTGCCATCTTAGGAAATTCACGTAACTTCTTTCAGCCTCAGTTTCCTCATCTGAAAATGAGGATGATAATAACACTGACTTCACAGGGTAGTAGTGATCAAATACCATATGTAAAGTGCTTTTCAAACCTTAAAGCACTATATAAATGATAGTTATTACTATTATAAATGAAGTACATGAATTCCAGACTGGGGGATTTGTATTTTATCAAGTAGGCAGTGGGAATCTGGTTAGTATTTTTAAGAAGGGAGTAACAGAATCAAAATACTATGTCATGAAAATTTAGCTGGAAGTGAGTTGTAGTGTGGACTGGAATGAAAGGAGAAAAAATAAATGCAATTCAGAATCTATCGCGATGATCCACTTGTGCTAGTATTGCTTATAATATTATCATGTAAGCTATGAGTGAGAAGGACAGATCTATAGTATAAATCAGGTTATTTGCCAGGATTCATCTTCCAAAACTAGGAAACAGGTGATTCAACTCAAGCATGGTCAATCTATCAATATTAACTGAGCCATTAACAATTACAAAAATTCTTTCTAAGGGAACTCAGAGAGAAATCACAGTTGCTGGAACGAGCCTTACATCTAAATGTCCATCTCTTAGGATAGATGACTATCTTATATGCTATCTGCAAATTTTTAATAAAAAGATATTCCTACATTAGAATGGAAGTCAACTCATATTAGGTGACAATGATGTAAACTATTTATATTTTAAATGTTTCTAAAATTGCATAGGATATTAATGGCATCTCCTGCTGGTATTGTAAGGATGATTTTTGAGATTATTTCTTTCCTATCTCCCCCTCATGCTTCTGAATATAATAATTCACTTAGATCTTATAATATAATATAATGTAATCTGAATATAATAATTCACTTAGATCTTAGAAATGTTAGGATAAAAGGAGCATAGATGTAGAAGTTGAGAGAATTTGAAGGCAACCCAGGGACCATATAAGTATACCTCCCTCTTTTTGCAAGTGAGAAAACTGAAGTCAAGAAATTACTTTTCCAAGTCACACACGACTTATGGTAGAGCAAGAACTCAAATGGCATTCCTTTGACTAAAAATCCCAGAGTTCTTTTCACTGTACAATGTTGTGTATTCTCTGATTACACTTTTAACTTCTTTGCTGGTTTCTCATACTCTTCCTTCTTCCTAAACATAGTTTTCTATCATTAATAACTTCCTTAGGCCCTCTTCTCTTCTATACTTTCTCTTTGGACAGCATCTATACTCTGATGAACAAAATGATAAATCACACAGGTAAAAGAGGAAGCTGTTCTTGCAGGGGACAGAGTACTCAGCCTGGAGTCAGGAAACCTGAGCTCAAATCTGAACTCAGACACTTATTAAATTTTTGCTTCAATTTCCTCAAGTTTAAAATGGGAACAATACTAGCATCTACTATACGGGCCGCACACCGACCTTCTGCCAGTCGTGCGCCAGTACCCACTTCTCTTAAAAGAAGTGCACCACCAGAGTCTTACCCACGCCTGGGTCTTCAGTTCTGAGCCGGATCACCACACAGAGACGAGCCATCGGGAGGCACCAACACCAGAGCTTTATTCAGAGGCCAACACAGCAAACCATCATAGCAAGCCCAAGCAGCAAGGCCAGAGCAACAGGGCAGGAGCCAGGGGAGAGCGCACGTGTGTGATCTGACCATGCTTGTTCCTAAGTACCTACTTAGCCCCTCCTCCCCAGCCCGCTACTAGCCAATGATTGTAGGGTCAGATACCGGAAGGGGCTGTCTGAGTTTAGCACACCAAGGGGGAGGGAGTGACGTAGGAGGCCAGGATTGGATACAGGAAGGAGGCATCTGGGATTGACGCATGGACAAGAGTACGTGACCTAGGAAGTCAGACTCAGGAGGGGACTGGGTCAGTGCTGCACAAAGGGACCCGGAGGTCAGGAAGGTCACAAGAGGCATCTGGGGATGACGTTGCATATAGGGAGGGGACTAAGCAGAGGGAACTCAGTCCTCTGCCATCCCACTCCCACGTGGCACCGCCCCTTGCCTCAGGAGCTCAGGCTCGGCTACTTCCTTGCACCCAGCTTATCTCATAGCACTGCCCAATTGCCTCATGGCTTCTCCGTATCCAGCCCATCCCAGTACACACGACTCTGCCTACCACAGTCCCTGCCTCGACTTCCAAAATACCCAGATCTTTCCTTACCCTTGCCACAGCGCCCATCCTGGTAGCTGCCAACATCAGACAGTCCCTCACAATCTACCTCACAGGGTTGTTGTGAAGATCAAATGAAATATTTGTAAAAACAGCTTAACACTGGGTCTGGCACATAGTAGGCATTATATAAATGGTTATTCCTTTCCCCTTTGCCCCCCAAAAATGGTGATGAAACATTCCACTCACCTCATCAAAGAGATTATGAATTTAAAATGCAGTAAGATACGTACAATATACATACACCTGTGTGTATGTGTATTCAAACATGGCTGATATGGGAATTTGTTTTGCTAGACTCTGCATCTATATTTTGACAACTTAATTTTTCAATTTTTTTCTTTAATTTTCTTAGGCTGGTAGTCAAAAGAATAGGTTAATTTTTTGAAATGTTACCCAATCCTATGTCTTTAAATGCTTTTTAAGATGAGCCTTCTGATGCTACTGTTACTACTACCATTACTATCTTCTCTGAGTCTATCTTTCCTCATTTATAAAATTAAATTAATAGGAGTATCTAGGTGGCTCAGTGGATAGAATGCTGGGTCTGGAGTCAGGAAGATTCATCTACTTGGGTTCAAAACCGGCTTCAGACACTTATTAGCTGTGTGGCAAGTCACTTAAACCTGTTTGCCTCAGTTTCCTCATCTGTAAAATGAGCTGGAGAAAGAAATGGCAAACCCCTCCAGTATCTTTGCCAAGAAAACCCCACATGGAGTCATGAAAATTCAGACACGAACAACAAAAATACCTAGCAGGTAAAGACATAAATAAATAATGCATGTGAAAAAACACTTTGCAAACTTCAAAATGCTAAATAAATGAAAACTATTATTGTTGTAGATTGTTATTTCATCAGAGGTAGTATGGTGTAATGCTTAAAGAGTTGGCCTCAAAATTAGGAAGACCTTGAGTTCAAGTCCCAACTTTGTCTTTGTCAATTGGCCTCTCAGGGATCTAGATCAGAGATATCAAATATTGGCCACTAGCAATACTCCCCAGTTCCATGAAACTAGACTAAAATGTAAGTAAGAAATAGTTAACAAAATAAATAAAAATACACTAAGACATAGATAACATTATATTTTAAAACTTAGTCAATATATAGACCATAGGGATAGATACATGTGGATTTTTGTTTTTGTTCTGTCATTTTTCAGTTGTGTCTTACTCTTCATGACCTCATTTGGTTTATTCTTGGCAAAGATACTGGAGTGCTTTGCCATTTCCTTTTTCAGCTCACTTTACAGATGAGAAAACTGAGGCAAACAGGGTTAAGTTGATTTGCCCAGGGTCACATAGTTAGTAAGCATCTGAGGATAGATTTGAACTCATGTCTTGCTGACTCCAGGCCTGGCACTCTATCCACTTTACCACCTAGCTGCTCCATATGTGGATTAGTGACCCTAATTTCTATTTGAGTTTGACATCACTGCTCTAGGAAACTCTCCGACTATAATTTGAAAAGAAGATGTCAACCAGTACTGATAAAAGCAGTCCCTTCATCTAAAAATGCTCTGTAACACTGAGTACATTCTGTAACTACTCTGTAATACCTGTCCCTATCCTCTTAGTAGTCTTCTTATAACTAGGTATCATTGGTCAAAAATGAATGCTTCTTGTGTTGTAATTTCATAGCTGCCTCAATCCTGTCATTTTAAAGTTTGGCAAAAGATGTCTTTTCCACAAAAAAAGAAGCTTATTTATGCAAAAAAAAATAAATTCACTGAACTTATATAGTGTCTTCTCCAGAGTTTCTGAGAATAATGCACTCACTGAGGCAAAGTTTAAGGAGTCAGTTTTTCTGATTGTACTACTCACTATTTTCCAAACTACTGCTGTTATATAGAACATTTCATTCTTCCCACATATATTAGCAGGAACAACCATAATTACACTGTCCATTCTGTTATTAGAAAAGCAGTAAACAATCCTATGGTGACTTGTTTTATTATTTTTCCATTAAGATCTAGAGTAGAGCTTGTTGTGAATTTAATTTAAACATCTTGTAGATGCTTACTAGTCTTTAAATTTTCTGGTTCAACCCCCTCACTCACTGCAGATACTTGGAGAGAATAATGGAGATATA
The DNA here is from genome assembly GCF_900497805.2 of Vombatus ursinus. Taxonomy (NCBI): domain Eukaryota; kingdom Metazoa; phylum Chordata; class Mammalia; order Diprotodontia; family Vombatidae; genus Vombatus; species Vombatus ursinus. The sequence continues at coordinate 13,953,380 of NW_020950062.1, read as the reverse complement.
ATACATTGATGCCTATCTTGACCAGTATTAGTTTTAGAGTCATGAAAAATATTTCTGACAATACTGTTCTTATTAAGTTAATTATGAGAGAGGCAGCCTTGGAATTCACATAATGAAAATCAATGAAACTATTTGTATGTACCCCCACAGCATAAACCATTTCCTTTTTTCTCCTATCTCTTTTCCATGTAGCACTGTTGAAATCAGGAAGATTTGGGTTCAAATCTAGCCTCAGCTATTATCTGTGTAGCCTTGGGAAAATCTAATAAAACCTCAGTTTTGTTGTCTTAGAACAGGACTAATAATAACATTTATCTTAAGTGAGTATCAAATGAGATCATGTATATAAAGTACTTTGCAAACCTTAAAGTCCTAAAAACAATAATTTCTCTGGTACTTTCCCACTTTTCTTCATATATACTGTCATTTCCTTAAAAAACAAACAAACAAACAACAACAAAAACTTTTACCTTTTCCAACCTTCCTCTTGCTCTGTGTAAGGTTTGCTGGTAATACATTGGCTTCACATAGTCTCAAAAGTAGAATAAGATCAGGATTCTGCTAAGCCATAACATTTTCCATATTCCTGAATTTAATTTGGATTTATAGGACACTTTTAATGAAATATAAGAATTGGATGATGTAGATGAAACTATTGTTCTGGCCACTATTAAAACACTCCAAAAATGCTATCCTTGTCAATCTACACTGAGAAAAAAATGTAATTCCTCTACAGATTGAAATGGTTTGGTATTTAAATCTGCATGACAAAATACATTCTTCACCACACTTTTTCTAATATTGATACTACCTCAGAAGCTTATTTAGTGCTATTTGCATTAAACTTAATAGAAACTTAAACTTTTCCCAGCAAATGCTTTGACAGCTTTAGTGGAGCCCATCCATTCAACATTTCAAATATTGTTGAAGTAAATAATTGAATGCTGTTCTAAACACATTGCAACTAAGTGGGCTTTGAGAAATAAAGCTAATTCTATGTTTGAAGAGCACATATTGTGTTCTCACCAGCTTGCCTTTGTTGTTTTATATCACAATCAATGAGATTCTTCCATTATAAAAGGAACCTGGGGAAGACTTTCCTTGAACTAAAAGTACCATTTCACAAATGTGTTTTTCACACAATTGTGAAATCAATGATAACAAATGTGAATTGTCTACTGACTGTCTGGAGAGTTGAAAGACCTATCTGATGCAATTTTGCTCACATTGAATCATATTATTTTCCAGCTGGAAGTGACATTTTAGATCCTTTAGTACATCTTCCTTACGCCGATAAGGAAACTGAAGCTCACAGAGGTTGTGACTCGTCTAAGATTTCACAGAAAGTGAGAAATAGGAGCAGAAAAACCTAGTTTCTTGATTCTTCATCCAATTTTTGTTTTGTTTTGTTTTCTATGACACTCCATTGATCCACTGTGCTCATGATTCATGGGACCTTCCTTCCTAAGTTCCTTATTCTAGATGCACTTATTTTATATCCCAGGTATTTCTCTAACAATAAGTTCTCTATAAAGAACTAATTGTTCTTTAAGTAGATAAATGAAAACAATTTGTGGTCACAGGCCCTAGAGATAATAATAATAGTTAACATTTACATACCTCCTTACGTCTTGCAAAGCATTTTATACATATTATCTAATTTGATCATTAAGAAAAGGAATTTGACATATTGGGTAGAGATCCAGCACTGAAGCCAAAAGACCTATGTTTGAGCACTGCTAATGATATATGATGGTTTTATGACTGTGAGCAAATCATTTAACCTCTCATGTCTCTAGGCAACTCTCTAAGATTCTAAGTTGTAGAGAAGGTGCCAGTCTACATTACAGAATGCATTTCTCCACTGGGGAGTTCCCTACAACAGTGATGTCAAAGTTGAATAGAAATGAGTGCCACTAAACCACATATAAGGATCCCTATCATCCATATATTGACTTAAAAAAACATACTAATATTATCTGTGCTTTATTATATTTTTATTTATTTTGTTATATATTTCCTAATTATGCTTTAATCTGGTTTAGGCCATACTTGGGAGCGTTATGGGAAATACGTCCTGTGGATATCTGTTTGACACCTCTGTCCTATATCATTAAAACCACAGATTCATTCCTATCTCTGTCTTTAGCCTGATGACACCACAGTGAGGCTCATCTACATGTTATTTTAATGTGAATTATCTTACACACTTATTTTGTTACTGTTTTCATTGTTGTAAGACTAGATTTGGGTGGATCACTCGCCTTATGCTATGTGACCACATGCAACATATTGTGAACAATGAAGCAGTTGATCACAGCAGCATAATAATAGGGGAAGATACTTTGTTTTCACTGGACAGTTAAGTCAATGGAGTGGGCCACACAGGGTAATAGAAATACAACTAAAGCTGTTCTTCATTCTGAAAGTGAGTCTCATGATAGGAAAAGCATGGGAATAAACAGAATCTTTGAGAATGTAATACAGGCTTAGTCTCATAGTCTGGAGGCCTAAATAACTAATGTCAATTTAGAGCAGAAGCCTATAGATGAAACAAAATCACTGCCAGAATCTGATTAGAGGACTTTTGCTTGGACAAATTCAACCACGAAGAAAGAAGACAGGATAAGGATCAAATTTAGTGCAATTATAGGTTCAAATACAGAGCAAGAGTGGGTTCTGAACCTTTCATATGTCATAGGCCCCTTTGGCAGTCTGGTGAAGTCTATGAACCTCTTCTCAGGATAATGTTTGTAAAGGCATAAAATAAAATTGTGTTAAAATTGTATATTGCTCTGGTCTCCCTGATCATCTCCCCCTTTATGGTTAGTATAATAAGTATGTTATAAGTAGTCAGTATAAAGTAACAACAGCAGGAAGTAAGATTGCAAAGAACAACTTAGATGTCACTTAAAAACTGCCCCTTATATCAAAGGAGCATAACAGTTACTTGCCAGATTGCATCATATATTAACTTAAAAATCGCATCCTGAGATGATGTGCTAAATCAAGGGAAACCAGCTAGGCCTTGCTGTCAGAACCTTCTGGTCCTATGATCTCAGATAAGATTCAAACATCCTCAGTGAAATCAGCAGAACACCAAACCTTCCTGATAACTTTGAGATGATTTCAATAAGTTAATGAATGAACCTTAAAGCACTGTTGATAACTTTGAGATGATGTGGATGTGTTAATGAATTAACACCAAAGTAGCACGTATAACAGGTAGTCTGCCCCCACCAAAACCCTACTAAAAATGAAATCCCAAGCTCCTACTTCCCAAGCCTTCTCCTGTCTCTATCTGCATTCATACTGTTGAATGCCCACAACTCTAACTCATAGTTAAATGAGTGAATCTCTGTGCCTTTTCCCCTCCCCATTCTCTACCCCATGCTGCCGGCCTCCCTCTCTCCACTACTTCATCCCCATCCCCAGGCCATTTGCCTCTGTACTACCCCCTACCTGTGCCATTTGTCTCTGTACTTTCTGTGCTATTTACTGCTGCACCCTCTGTGCCTTATTAAAGTGTGACTGAAGCAAAACTACTTGTTGCCATCATGGTCTTACTCAGGGAGTTCCCCAAGAACTGGACATGCTTGCCCCACTTAATAATTCCATAAACTAATTAGCGATTCAAAAATGCATAGGATTGCAAAGGAAAACAATTATATTGAAATAGTTATCTAAATATGTATATGGATATGGATATATATATATGTAGATATATGTAGATATAGATATAAATTTGGAGATATGTGTGGATGCATACATATATGTGGCTATATACATGTATATATGTGTGTGTGTGTGTGTGTGTGTGTGTGTGTGTGGAGAAACACATATATACATAACTTTTGTGCATACACACATACACACATACACACATACACACATTCACAATTGCATTTGGAGTCAGAGAACCTAAGTTCAAATACTGCCTTTTATTTACTACATGTGTGACCTTGAAAAAAAAACCCTTTAATATCTCTGAGCTTCAGTTTCCTTATTTGGAAAATGAAAGAAGTGGACTAGATTTCCTCTTTCATGCCGTCCAGACCTAGACTTTTGTTTCTTTGATTTCCAGAAGGAGAGTAAAGAAAGCAGAGACTTAAAGTTCAAGGACTCAGAAATCCAAAGAAGGAAACAGACTCTTTATTTAGGAACCAAGGAGGGAAATTGGGGAGGTGGAGGGGGGTGGGGAAGGTCCTAGGTTAAACATGAGGGAGGATCCGACCTGGTTGTGTGGAGAGCTTGTGGAGTCATTCAATCAAGTCAATAAATATTTCTTTAGAGCCTACCATTGGATAGGCTCTGTGCTAAGAGGTAAGAATACAAAAACTAAATATGAAAGAAGAAAGATAGTTCCTGTCCTAAAAGAGCTTATAATCTAATAAGGGAAGACAATACATAACAAGTAACTGAAAAGAAGGTAGGAGGGAAAGGGAAGGTCTCACAGAGGGGGCATGATGAAGTCCAAAGCCCAGCAACCAGGTATAAAACATATAATGGGCTGGCCTGGGGCATCTCTTTATATGCATGTTCTCCACAGTTTGTTTAGAGGGGTCAAAAAATGGTATTCTCTGGGGTAGCATCTTTCCAGTAAAATCTAGTTTTTTTAATAAGATCAGCATTACAAAGGCTTCCTTATATAGTTAAATTAAAAAAAGTATTTTTTTATTCGGGAAGCTGGTATAGAAGACACAGCACCAGGCCTAGAGTCAAGAAGAACTGAATTCAAATAGGACTCAGACACTAACTGTGTGACCCTGGGCAAGCCACTTAACCCTGTTTGCCCTCAGTTTCCTCATGTGTAAAATGAATTGGAGAAAATAACAGCAAAGCACTCCAGTATCTTTACCAAGAAAAACCCAAATGGGGTCACAAAAGAGTGGGACATGACTGAAATGGCTAAACAACAAAAACAACAGCACATGTTTATTTTGTTTGTTTGTTTTTGTTTTTGTTTTTAGTGAGGCAGTTGGGGTTAAGTGACTTGCCCAAAGTCACACAGCTACTCAAGTATCTGAGGCAGGATTTGTACTCAGGTCCTCCTGACTCCGAGGCTGGTGCTCTATCCACTGTGCCACCTAGCTGCCCCAAGCACATGTTTTTATTCAATAATTTTGCTACCTGAAAATTTCAGATCCACACAGGAAATCTAGTCTTCATTTGGGGGGGGGGGGGTGCGAATTCTAAGAATCAGAGCTGTCCAAAAGTGAAATTGGTTGCTTCAGGAGGTGGCAGATTTCCCATTTTTTGAAAATGGTCAAGTACAGGTTGGATGACCACTTGTTGGATATGCATAATGGAAATATCTTTTGTGTGCGGTTAGACTAGATGGCCACAGAGGTCCTTTCCAGTTCTTAAATTCTGCGATTCTGTGAAATTTGGAACTAAAATAACTATTACTGCAATTTCTATGTCCTATGAAAGAAACTCCCAAATCTATTCTTCACAGAGGAAGACTTCTTTATATTGTACTTACTTATGTGTGCTTAGATCTGTGATATTAGATTACTCCCTTCATTTGTGGAAATTATAACCCATCCCTGCATTCTCATCCTGAGCAATTCTGATCTTTGTCTTCCTGTAAAAATATAAGCTTTATATCAATCATAGCTATTATTTATTCCATGATTAGAATGTACCTTCATTTCCTTATTTGATGGTTAGAAATCTTGAATATTTTTGAATTTAAACTTCAGAGTGTGGTAGGTTTACCTGGATTAAATCTTGTCCTTAATCTTTCTGTTCCTTTTAGAATGAATCATCACTTCCACACTTAAAAATTATACTGCTATATTAGAAAGAGTATTTTTGATATTTGAACACAATTAACAAGTGATTTTAAAATGTTTTCCCAATTTATTGTAGAGTTAAGTTCTGGGATTGAGAATCAGAAGACAAGCTCTAGTCACTTCCTCCCTTTGAGACTCAGATTCCTCATTTATAAACGGAATACTGCATAATACATGAGATCCAGAGGTTCTTTCTTTCAGCTCAGTCATTCTTTTCTGGTTGTGGCATTATGAATGATCATTTGAAAATTATACATAGGTGTTTTATATATAGGAACTGGGAAGAAAGCATTAGGCAATAGCACCAGCAATACAGAATGAAGCTCCGGTTTAATGCTTCCTGAAGGTGTTCAGCAATCTCCAAAATTGGGAAGAAAGACAAAGGGACTACTCTCCTCTGTTCCTTCCTAACTCTTCTTGCTCATTCCAATAGCTCTGAAAAGTTATAACTTCCTTATTGACAGTGACATCCATATATATGCATATACATGCATGCATAAACACACGCATACATATACATACATACATATAAATTTGTGTCTGTTTATATATACATGTTTTAGGGGAAAATTCTATTGTACCTTAAACATATTGTACATATGCTGATATGTAGGTATATATGATGTAGGTATTTATTGATTTTGGATTGGAATTTGAAATATTTCATGTTATGGTTATTATTCAAATCAGATACATCTTGGTTATCATTATAGAAGGTCTAAAAAAAATCTTAGGCTTCCTTATATTTCTAGACTTAACTCACTTTTGTCCCCTTACACCTATGCCAAAATTGAGCCAAACTGTACTTCCTGTCATTCTTTGTCATAAAAATACCAGACATTTTAATAACACTTCAATGTTTACAAATCTCCTTATATACCTGATTTCATTAAGCTTTACAAAAAAAACCTGTGAGATAAGTACCATAAATATTACAATCCAATTTAGAGATTATATACATTTTAGAGATGAGAAAACTGAGGCTCAGAAGAGTTAAGTGACCTATGGTCACACAGTCAGTAAGTGTGATAATTAAGATTTAAGTCCAGATACTCAGCACAGAACTTTTTCCACACATCACACTGACTCTTCTGTAGTCCTAACACTTTCTCACCATTGTCCCTTCGCTCACATCTACTTCCCAAATCAAGAAAGTCTTCCCCCATCTTTGTTTTCTGAGGTCCTGCCAATTTGTCAAATCTCATCTCAAAAGCTACCTGTTAGAGACAGCTAGGTGGCACAGTGCACAGAGCAACAGCCCTAGAATTAGGAGGACCTGAGTTCAAATCCATCCTCAGACACTTACTACCTGTGTGACTCTGGTCACTTAACACCAAAAAAAAAAAAAAGCTACCTACTCAAGGAAGCTTTTACTGATTCTCTCAACCAGAAATTATCTTTTCTTCCTCAGACTTTTTATTATGCTATGTTCCTCTCTACCTATATTCTATTGTGTATCAGATAGATTTTAAATAGATTTTATATTAAATATATATATATTACACATATAATATTGTATAGTCATGTGTGTCTAGTTTATAAGCTGAAACAAGGATGATAATTTTTTTTTAAATTTGCATCTCAATATTTAAAACAATTAACTCTTGATCTGGAATAGCTCTAAAATGTCACGGCATAAGCAAACTATATGAAAATCAATTGGAATACAGGAGTTTTTATAAATTAAAACACAAGGGCACGTCATAATCCTAGAGTACACAGGTTAAATGTTATCTCAAGTATTTTGTTAGTGATGCTTAATTGGTCATGTTAATATGAATCATTAATGTAACAAAGACTTTTAAGATTTTAAAACATAGGAACATTTATTTTACCTGTGTATTCAAGATGAAATCCAGCTGCTGATACGCTGATATCTGACTGAAAGTTTAGGTACAAATTGTTAGATGTACTGTTCAGAAGGTGTGGGATCGTAGTTCCTGAAATTAAATGGCAGATGAGATTATCATACAATGGCTAGATCTACATACTCCATAACAAAATACAGTTGGGGCAAATTTCAATTATTCAGAAGACGACTATTGAGATTTTTAGATTATTTAAGTCTTCTTCCTTTTTTTTTTCCACCCTGTCAATTTGTTGTGTTTCAACATCTCCACTAGAGGATGGAGCTAATCTTTAGATCATTTCAGCTTTTTATCTAGAGAATAAGTAAAAGCAGAGAGAGAGGCAACATGGGAGAGAAGGGTAAAGCTAATGGTAAGAAATGAGACTTCAAAATTACCTGTGGATTTTGAAGATATCTTCTACCTTTCACATTATTTTGAATGACTGAGAACCAAATTTGAATGAAAATCAACTTAATGAAAGATGAAAACTTTTGGAAGATCACTTATCAGTTTAAAGGAAAGAACTACAGTAATGACTGTTAAAACTCTCTGACTTCCTTAAACATTATTAGAAGAAGTAACTATAAAATTAAATTCAAGTTATCATGTGTTTATTAGTTTATGTGAAACAAGATCTGAGGTGAGACCAAACTAAAATTTCACTTAAGGACTTCATTAGCCGCTATTTATTTTATAGGCAGAAATTAAAAGAGAAAGAGGAATGGGGAGAAGGGGAAGGACAGGTAGATGAAGAGGGAAGGGGAGGTGATCAGTCCTACCAAGATATTCAGATTTACATGAGTTGCATTTATATTCTGCCACTTTAATTTACCTGAATAACTTCCAAGTCTTGGAGCATTGTTGTCACCACCGTCATAAAAGTCCAGAGAATCCCAGTTATGTTCTGTAGCAAAACTAATAACTTGCACCTGAGAAATGACAGGGAGTTATACACCAGTATTTGTCTCCACTTAATCATATCTGTCATCATTTAATACACCTGTATATAAATATATATATTTTTTAAGTCAATCAGAAAATCACTATGAAGAAAGATGTTAACATTAAGAAGTCTCTGTATAAATGTTGGCTGTGCTGTGTGTATAATCATTTCACTTCTTACCCATTAGATTTCAGAAAATAGCTGTGTGTTATTTTCAACTCAAATTACTGGTCACAATATGGTGTGACACAAGACCTTAACAGTTGTCCATATCATCATCCTCCTTTCTACCAATTAATACAGATCCTGTAGCCTTGAATTCAGATTTTTTATATTTGTTTGTATTTGTCCACAAGTCTTCTATAAATGTAAACACTATCACTGGTCATTGAATAAATATGACACTTGCATTCACTCAGCATTTTTGAGTTCCAAATTACTTCACAATTATTGATTCACCCACACAAATGCAGGTGCCTGTTTGCCAGCGGTGAATGCCACATGGCAACAGATGCCCTTCCTACTGAACTGGCAGTAGTCCCAGTGGCCATTTTACAGGGAGGAGGAAGAGCTAAATCTGTGTATTTCCAACATAGCCATCATCTCTTAAAACAATTTGCTCCTTCCTCCTCTTCTCACTCTTTCCTATTCATTTGCACTCCTCCTCTTCTTCATTACTTGCTGGCATCTCTTGGGTGCCAGGTAATAAGAAAAAAATGACATCCATCTGGTCTCTTTCAATAGCAGTTATTCATTCAATAAATAGTTGTATATATGCAAAACACTGCTGCGTATGGAGAACAGCAAGTAGGCCAATTGGACTGGAATCCAGAGTGAATAAGAGGAAGTAATATGAAATAAGTCTGAAAGGATACGCTGGAGACATACTGTGATGGGCTTCAAAGATCTTTTCTGTTTAGAAAAGTTTGCATTTTATTCCAGAGATTATAAGGGACCCCTGAATCTCTTAGTGTGGGAGAGTTACATGGTCAGTTTTGTACCTTAAAAATATCAATTTGTCCACTATGAGGATGACAGATTTAAGAAGGGAGGGACTCGGGGCAAGAAGGCCAATTTGGAGACAAGTACAACATTCCAGAAGACAGGGTAATAACTTGTGAATAGAGAGAAGGGACAGATACCAGACACATGGAGAAAGAATCAAAAAGATTTGGCAATTGATCTGACATGTGGTGTGAATGACAGTGAAGAGTCAAAAATGATTCTGATATTGCAAACCAAACAAGATGAGGTCCTTAAAGCTAAGAGTGAAACAAGGAAGAAAGATAGGTGAAGAAAGGGGTAAGATAATGACTTATGTTTTGGACATCATGAATTTTAAATATCTATAGGACATCTAAGTAGAGCTATCCAGCAGGCAGTTGGTAATAAGGAGTGGGAACTCAGGAAAAAAAGATGAAAGCTGGTATATGCAGATTTTGGAGTCATTTGCAAACAGCTATTGACTGAAACAATGTGAATTAGTGAGATCCCAAGTGAACCAATATAGAGAGAAAAGGGAAGAAATTCAAGGATAGAGCCCTTAGTTAAACCCATTCATGGGATGAATTATACATGATGATCTAGTATGAAAGAAATAAAAAAAGGGGGCAGGTAGGTGCAGTGGATAGACCACCAACCCTGAAGTCAGGAGGACCTGAGTTCAAATCCGGCCTCAGACCAAACACTTGACACTTACTAGCTGTGTGACCCTGGGCAAGTCACTTAACCCCAATTGCCTAAAAAAATAAAGAAAATAAAGAAAAAAAACAACTAAGAATAAGTGGTCAGGGAGGAGGAAAATTAGAAGAGAGTAATGTTGCAAAAATCCATGGAAGACAGAGTTTTCAGGAGAAGAGGTAATTAAAAATATCAAATGCTGCAGAAAGGCTAAGAGAGATGAAAATAAGAATAGTTGAGTGGATTTGGAAATTAAGAGATGGTTGGTGAACTTGGATATAGTTTCTAGTAAAATTGTTTCATTTTTTTGTTTGTCTGTTTTGTTTTTAAATGATGGGGAAGATCTGAGCATGTCTGAAGCCAACAGTAAAAAAGAAAAATTGAAGATAAGAGAGATACATGATGATTGAAATGGGAAGAAATAGCACATGAACACTAACGGAGACATCGGCTTTGTTGAGGAGAAAGGCTTCCTGGGAACTAGAGCAAAGGGAATAATGTATAGGAGGTTTGAAATAAAGATTTGGGAAGAAACTTGCTTCTCAAAATTCTGACATAGTATTCTTTTCAATATGCTATCCAAGAATTGTTTTTAATACGTAATGTTATATCAACTGACCACAGATGCATTATGGGGGAATCCAAAGAACACTGGTTTTGTACTCAGAAGACCTGGATTTGACTCCTAACTATTACTTACTAGCTCTGTTAATTTGGGTGAGTAAATCTACTTCCTAAGAGTTTGATTCTCATCTGTAAAATGGGCATAAAATCAGGCACACTATCTACTTCAAAAGGTTTTGCAATTCACTACAACAAACATCTATTGCTCAAATAATGTTTTTTAAAACATAAAGTGCCATATAAGTGCTAAATAGAAAGCAGCTTGTAGATTAGAGTATAAAGTACTGGGTTTAGAGTCAGGAAGGCTTCAGTTCAAATGCCGCCTTAGACATTTACAAACAGTGTGACCCTAGGCAAGTCACTTAATTTCATGTTGCTTCAGTTTTCTCAACAGTAAAATGGAGAGAATAATAGCAGCTGCCTCACAGGATTGTTGTGAGGATCTCATGACATAATATTTGTAAAAAACAAAACAAAGTGCTTATTATGTTGTCTGGCATTTAGTAATCAAGGTTTCTTCCCTTCCCCCTAAGAATAATAAGAAATTCTCTTTATGTAGTGCAAATGAGGGTTTTTTTTGTTTGTTTTCATTTTTTTGTGTACTTGTTTTTGTTTGTTTGTTTTGTTTTGTTCTATAAAAAGAGCTCAGAAATTGAAAGGCTTGCTCATGGTCAATGAATAATTAGCATTAAGATTCACTATTTGAACTCTGGCCTGCTTATTCCAAGTCCCTCACTCTTTCCATTATTACTATGTCAATTAATCTGTCAGTTTAGACATGTGGAATAGTCCTGTATTGTTGAGCCCATTTTGCCAAAGTAGAAGAAGGCAGTTTCTGCATGAGGTAGAAAGTGGAAAGATTTAATTCAAGAATTTCTACTGACTTTTGTTTTATCCCTTATTTGATCCTCTGATCAAATTACTCAAATTTTCTAAGGCTAAACAGCACTTTTACCACAAAGACTGCTGATAAACTATCTGTGATCTTTATAAAACCCTGGAAAAGAGAAGTGCCTTAGGACTAGTTCAGTGTGGTCCAAATTTTCAAAGAAAAGAAGAGAATGGACTCTATAAATTATAGATCAGTAAATTTGACCTTTATATCTGGAAAATTTTAGAACCCATTATTAATCAGAATAGTTTGTGAATAGTTTGATATCAGTTCTTGGAAAGAGAAACAGTGATTGATAAAAACTAACATACATGATTATGGTAGATCGGGGCATGTAAAAGAAATGATATAAGTTGGATTTTAGGAAATTATATGACAATTTCTCTCTATTCTTATGGATAAGAGGGGGAAGGGAAGAAGGGGGATCTTTTTTTTTTTGCTAGATTATACTAGAATTATGAGTATTGGGAATTGGTTGAATAATTGTATCTAAAGTTGGTTAATGTTAATTTTTAGGAAGGTCTCTAGTGAAATGTTCCAAAGATTTGTTCTTGTCTTTGGCAATTTTGTGGTAGCCATATGATACTAAAAGTGTGTCTTCCTATTGCGAATGGCTAAAAAAAATTATGGTATATGAATGAAATGGAATATTATTATAATAAGAAATAAGAAACCGACAATTTCAGAGGAAACTGAAAGACCTCTATGACCTATTGTAGAGTGGAGTGAGTAGAATATTTACAACATTGGAGAGAAAAAACAACTTTGAAAGACTTCATAACTTTTATCAATGCAATGATAAACCATGAATCTAGAATATTAAAGATGAAACACGCTACTCACTTCTTCCATAGAGGTGATTAACCTAAAATGCAGAGAGAGAGACACACATTTTTGCGCTCGAGAAATGTGGCAAACGTTTTACTGGACTATGCATTTTTAAGATGAGTGTTTTTTTTTTAATTATTGTTGCTGAATTAGTGGTAACAATGGGAGAAACAGATTATAAATAAATAAACTTATCTTTTTAAAATATATAACATAATATTGGTTCCAATTAATATAAAATTAGGCAGAGAAAAGACATCTTTATCAATGACTTGGAATAATTTAGAGATGGCATGCTTGTCAATATGCAAATTTTAAAAGTCCAAATATTAAAAAATCTCAATAAGCTACAGGTTCCTCACTCCTACAACTAGAACAATAGCCTGAGGTTGATGGTAATTTCAACTCTACTTCTTTCTTAGATTTACTAAAATTTTAAAAAAAATGTCAAATATCAACAACGAAGGATTCATGGTTGGTATGTTCACTCACCTATTAAAAAAAAAGGAAAATTTGAATTGCAAAAATCATGCTTAAATTATTCCCTTCAAATGGACTAAACTTGCTAACATTTACAATTTGAGGACATGAAAATAAATTGATTCTCTTAAAGAGTACACGGAAATCAAGTTATACATTTTAGAATATCAATTGTATAGATTCTAAAATAAAGCTAACTTCAAAAGCACTTCAGCAGTTTCAAAAATTAGGAAATCTGATTACTAGCTTACAAATGTATTATATTTTAAAAGTACATTCCTGTGGTAATTCTTTGGAACTAAAAAAAATTACACAAATAATATTATAAATAGTGAACTCATGGGATAATCCACAAAATTGCAATTAATCTATAACTGAACAAAAATAGTTTTATGTGGAATGAAAGTTATTAAAAATCAATATGAGACAAAATTAATAAACAAAACAGAAAAACAAAAAACGAATATTTTAAAAATGTTTCTTGAATGTTATTGCTTAAAGAAAGTCATATTTATTTATAAGAGGCTTAAAACACAAATAATCTTGTAATGTCACCAAATTGGTCTACTGTTAACTTTTTTAAACTTTCTTTTAATAATTTTTAAATTTTTTCCCAATCACATTTAAGTACAATTTTTAAGATTTTTTTTTATTTTGAGTTCCAAATTTTCTCCCTTTCTCCTTCCCCTCCCTCCCTGAAATAGTAAGCAATTTGTAATAGGTTATACATGTGCAGTCATGCAAAATGTATTTCCACGCGAAATGATATTAATCCTGTTGTAAAAGAAAACACAGGCCAAAAAACAAACAGAAAAAAAATAAAGAAAATGAAAAATGTAATCTTTAGTCTGTATTCAGCCTTCATGAGTTCCATTCTCTGGAGGTAAATAGCATTTTTCATCATGAGTCCTTTAGAATTGTCTTGGATCACTGTATTACTGAGAACAGCTAAGTCATTCACAATTCATCATCACACAATATTCTTGATACCTGTGTACAATATTCTCCTGGTTGTGCTCACTTCACTTTGCATCAATTCACATAAGTCTTTCCAGTTTGTTGTTTTTTTTTTTTTTTCTGACATCATCCCGCTTGTAATTTCTTTCCTTTTTTTTTTTGGTGGCAATTAGTGATTTGGAATTATTGAAATGGCTACACAATTTTCTTTTCTTTCTTTCTTTCTTTTTGTCAGTTTTTTTTTTTTTTTTTTTTGGCTAGGCAATGGGGTTAAGTGACTTGCCCAGGGTCACACAGCTTGTAAGTGTTATGTGTCTGAGGCCAGATTTGAACTCAGGTCTTCCTGAATCCAGGGCCAGTGCTCTATAATCCACTGCACCATCTAGCTGCCCCCTGTTTGTAATTTCTCACAGAACAATAGTATTCCATTATAATCATATACCACAACTTGTTTAGCTACTCCCAAACTGATGTACATCCCCTCAATTTCCAATTGGAGGGAGCATCCACATTGATAAGATCACAGATCTATCTAAGTATTCAAATATATATTATGACATGCAAGAGAAAGAATTTGTTTTCTGCCTGTGACATTTACCAATCATATGACCACAGACAAGCCTTTTCTCTGAGTCTCAGTTACCTCATTCTTATAATCGAGGCAATAACAACTGCAGATTGTTCATTTATTTGTTATTTGTCCTTTGTTCTCAGAGGACCATGACATCAGGAAGATGATGTCATGACTTGCAAGTGAATTGAATTTAAGTGAGGGAGTGCTGTGCAAAGTCACCACTACTGCATTGGACTGAATTTAATTAATTCAAACTCAGTCCCTCTCACTACAAATTCAGTGTTTTTTTATATTTTACTAGTCTGTAGCCCCATGATAGTAATAACAGCTAGTATTTAAAGACAACTTCAAGATTTGCAAAGCACTTTACTAATATTATCTCATTTTATCCTTATAAAAATCCTGTGAAATAGGTGTTATTATTATCATCTCCATTTCAAAGTTGAAGAAACTGAGGAAGAAAAAGGTTAAGTGACTTCTCACTAGGGCCACACAGCTTGGAAATGTTTGAGGGTGGATTTGAAACTATGGCTTCCTGATGCCAGGTCCAGTGTTTTATCCACTAAATCACTTGGCTGCCTTATCTTACAAATAAGAGGCTAACCAAATATTCCAAATTGGGTATTTTTACACTGGGGAGTAGCTACTTCATCCAGTAATTTCTTATAATATGCTTTAATTGCTATCTTCTTTGTTTTACAACTCCTTTATTTCATTGTGTATTTCTGCCTCTACCTTTAATACTTTTCAAAGGAAGACTGATCGTTACTGATCTGCCTTTCATCTAAAAATATTTTCACAATAGCCATCTGCCAAAATATATATAATAACATCTATTCCACTCTTTGAGATTATATTTGCTGATATAATCTTTCTGATGAAAGTACACACATGTGTGTGAATGTGAATGTGAATGTATACACACACGGCTTTTTAAAAATTCAATCATACCTGTAAAAAAAATTGACGGATAATGGCAACTATATAAAAAACTCACATAGCCTTAGGCAAATGTTCACAGAAAAAATTCCTTTCCCTCCCTCCATTCCAGACATGACAGCTGGTGTTAGGAAAACAGTGATAATCTAATGGGGGCCAAAGTAGAAATGTAACTGAGCAGAAGTAAGTGTGGAGCCTGAACGATACAAGGGAACATAGGAAGTAACAAAAGGTATCTTAGCATTCATCTCAGCATAACCCTCTAACTTTACACATAAGAAAATTGAGGCATATATCAATAATGCAGTCAAGAAGAAAAGTATAAAGAAGTAAAAGAATCACAACACCTACTATCTATAAGAGGACTAGAAGAAAATTTTATTGACAGAAGATGCTGGGAGCTTTCCTAGTCCTCTAGGCCAAAGCACTTGTGGAAACTTACATGCTTTACCTCTTACATGCCTTAGTTTCTCTTTCCCTTTCTTCCAGGAGATAGTTACAAGACCAAGAAGAGAAACAAGAAGCAGTCCTTGTATGCTCATGCCAGTAGTCTGTGATATTGGACAAGATCCTGGACCACAGTCTGTGGCAACACGGTGCTACCACACCAGGCAAAGCCCTGGTCCATCCCATTGTCTATGGTCATGTATACCATGCAACTAGCACACATGCCAATCTGCCCACAACGGAGCATAGTTGAACTAATAAATACTATGGTGAAAACTGTAAAGAGAAGAGAGTGAGGCTAGCACAGGGTGATGAATTAATAGAACAGGATGGGATGGAAGGACTAGAGATCTCACTACAGACTAAAAACAGTATTAGGAGGAGGAAAAGAGAGAGTGATGGAAGGATAGAAGGTTATCATCAGAAAGAAGAATCTTACAGATCAATATCATTTAGGCAGTACTTATGCATGATGGCAAAACCTAAAAAGTGACCAAAACTGTGGGTAGCTGAGATGGAATGAAGATGTTGGTCACAACATTTGAGGAGGTAGATAAACTAGAAGGTTAGAGCATTTGAGGAAACATTAATGAATATGTTTAAGGCCCTACATTTATTGTTCAATAATTTCTCAGATGTGTCTAACTCTTTGTGACCGCATTTGGGAATTTTTTGGCAAAGATATTTGAGTGGTTTGCCATTTCCTTCTCCAGCTCGTTTCACAGATAAGAAAACTAAGGGAAACAGGGTTAAGTGACTTTCCCAGGGTCATACATTTACTAAGTGTTTGAGGCCACATTTGAACTCAAAAAGATGAACCTTCCTGACTTCAGTCCTTGCTAAATCCATTTTACTACCTAGCTGTCACTAAAAAGGCTAGGAAAATTGTGAGCCAGGTATTATATTCCTTGAGGAATAATGAAGAATGACCTGTAGTCCTTGAACACATGGTGATTATTGCTATCTATAACTGAACTAAAAATCTAGAGAATTTTCCCCTTTGCTAAATTTGTTATAAATATAAAAATAAATATCTTTAATTTTTTTCACTCTTGTTCCAGGCCATTTACTGTCATCTTTTCCTAAGTAATGAACTTAATTCTAAAGAAAACTAGAAATCAGAATAACTTAGAAAATTTTTTCTTAGTTAAAAATTATATTTTGAAATTGATACTTTTTAGCACCATTTATTGGTTTCTTGATTCTTTTTTCCCTCATAAATCATAGCTCAAATTTCTAAGTAAAATTGTATGATTTAATTGGGAAAATGTTATTTTTATGAAAGACAAAGTTATATTTTATGAGTCACAAATACAATTCACGCAGCCAATGTCGAATCAGTGGTAAAAATGCAATCACTCTATTTGTTTTGAAACGATCCACTTGTGTATCTGAATTTCCATTCAATTATACTTTAGCAAAATGGATAGCATGCAAGACTTCTAGTCTCTCTGGTTAAAAATAACTTTCTAATAAATCTTGGTATGACAGGTGTTAATGGCTTGCTAAAACTCTTATGAATAATCTATCTGTTCATGCTATTGTCTCTGAAAATATCAGTTTCATACATATACAAAAACAAAAACAAAAACAAAACACATATATTCTTACTTGAATTCCAGCTCCCTCTGGCACTGTGATCTTCCACACACAATTCAGATTGTTGTCATAAGGCTCTGGGTAGCCAGGAGATAAAATGGTCCCTTTGCGCTTAGTTAAAATTCCACCACAGGGTACTGAAAGTAAATAAAACCAAAAAGAAAGAGATACGTATACAGACATGGAGGGAGGGGGAGAAAGGGAGGGATATAGGAAGGAAGAGAAAGAAGGAATAAAAGGAAAGGGAATAAAAGGAAAGGGAAGAAAAAGAAGATATTCTTAATGATGGTTCTAGAATTTAAAAAGTCAAAATTGCATTTGAATTTAATACTACTACTGCTAGTTTGAAATTATTCAAAATCATAAATTTTATAGTCATGCTGTCCTATTTTTTAAAAAAATTAGTATATAATATAATTTGATGGAAATAAGGCCATGCATACAAATAGCTAGAATAATATAACATTTTATTATTTTTATTATTATTTGAATATGATGAAATAAAATAAATACAAGTCAACTAAAGATTATTAATTTTTCAAAAACTGACAGCAGATTTTCTTTTCTCTTTTGTCATACTATATACACTCTTAACACAACCAGGAAATGAAAGAGATTGTATTTGCTAAAGGAAAAGAAAGGCCCAGAAAGTGGCAGTCTATTTTTTCCCAACAAGTTAATATAATAGAAATAAGTAAATCAACCTGAAATACTAAATTATCTTTTCACAATTTAGGTGAAGAAAGGTCGGAACGGCCATAGGTATGTTCTTATTGATTTGCCCTTAGGCATACCCTGGCCCACAATTACTTTAAAATCTTCATAGCTTAGTGACAACATACAGTAAGTAACCATTACACTTGCCAGATGTTCCATTCTATCTTATGGGTGGTGGGCAAAGATGGGTTACGAAATTTAGACCTGGTAGGCATTTTGGAGTCCATCTAATACAATCACCTCTTTTATGAATAAAAATGTTATGGCCCAGAGGTAGTCGCTGGGGTATAAGAGCTTATACAGATAGAAACAATTCTGGGGTTCAGATACTCAGATGTTTTTCATGCAACAAATCAATGGTCTGGTTACTGGGACAACTTGATACTGTGCACAAATCAGTCAAGCAAGTATTAAGTAATTATTGAGATCCCACTTTTTATGACAGGTACTATGCTAAATGGGGAGGCTACATTAAAAAAAAGGAAGAAAGAAAGAAAACAAAAGAAAGTAAACAGTGCCTTCCTTCAGAGCTAACATTCAATGGGGAAGATGGCATGTACACAATATAAACAAACAATAGAGGGTTTTAAGGTTTGATAAGTGCTTGATAAATATCATATTTTTATCACAACAACCCTGGGTGCTATTATTATCTACATCTTATGGATGGAAAAACTGAGACTGAAAGAGATTACGTGACTTTCCTAGTCTCTCAAAGCTAGTAAATGTCTGAGGCTGGATTTGATCTCAGATATTCCTGACTATATGTCTAATACTCTTTCTACAGGCCCAATTTTGGGAGGGAAGACACTGGAAGTTAGGTTGCTCATGAAAAGCTTCTTATAGAAGGTGGTGACTAAGTTACATTAAAAAAAAATACAAGAGTTGTATGCAAGGAGGCAGTGGATTCCAGGCATGGAAGACACATACTTATGGAAAGTGGAATTTTGCAAGTGAGGAACAGCAAGGAGACCATTATAGCTAGACCATAGAGTACACAGAGGGGAACAATGGGTAAGAAGCCTGGAAAATGTTTGTTTCATTAATTCTACATGGAATAATTAATTCTTATGATAGATTCAAAGAACAACCTTTTGATATGACCATGTAGTTTCCTAAAGAAGAAATGTATGCTATCAATAGGCATAAAAACAAACAAATAGACAAAAGGTTCTTAATCAGTAGGTAGTTAAGGCAATTTGTGGACTCAGTGGGTAGAGTATTGAGACAAAAAGATCTGAGTTCAAATTTGGCCTCACTAGCTCTGGGAGCCTGGGCAAGTCACTTAACCTCTGTTTGCCTCAGTTTCCTCATCTGCAAAAATGGGGATGATAATAGTATCTATCTCCCAAGGTTATTGTGAAGATCAAATGAGATAATAATTATAAATCAATTAGCACAGTGCCTGGCACATAGTAAGCAATACATAAATGTTATTTATTATTATTATTGTTAATTAGAGAAACGGAAATTTAACAATTCTGAGAATCCATCTCACACCTATCAGACTGATAAAACTGACAAAAACAGAAAATAACAAACATTGGAGGATCTGGGAGAACACAAGCACATTAATGCACTGTTTGTGGGTGGAGCTACAAATTGATCTACCCATTCTGGAAGTCAGTTTGTAAATAAGACTCTAAACATCATTTAAATGTGCGTACTCTTTAAGCCAGCAATACCATTACTAAACTAGACCTACAGCACAAAGCTCAAAGAAGAATGGAATGCATATGTACAAAAATATTTATAGCAACTTTAAGAAACAATTTATTTTTAATATTCATTCTTTTAAAAAATTGAGTTTTGAATCCTCTCCCTATGTCCTACCCCTCCCCACCCATTGAGAAGGCAAACAGTGTGATATCAATTACAAATGCGAAATCATGCAAAACATAGTTTCATATTAGCCATGGTACAAAAGAAAAAAGAAATAAAAGAAAAATGGAGGAAGTTAAAAAAATATGCTCCAATATGTATTCAGACTTCATTAGTTTTCTCTCTGCAAGTTGACAGCATTTTTCATTATAAGTCTTTTGGAATTATCTTGGATCACTGGATCAGAACATCTATGTCTTTTACAACTGATCATCATTACCATATTGCTGTTACTGTGTACAATATTCTCCTAGTTCTGCTCTTTTTCACTTTTGATGAGTTCATATAAGTCTTCCCAAGTTTTTTTGAAATGATCCTACTACATAATACATATACATACACACACACAAACATACATACACACACACACACACATACACACATACAGGTCCTTTTCCTTTTTCTTTGATCTCTTTGGGATACAGACCTAGTAGTGATTAGTTGTGTTTGTCCTTTGTTCTCGAAGAGGACCATGACATCAGGGAGATCATAACATGACTTAAAATTGACTTTGTTTTGAGTGAGGGAGGGCTGTGCAAGGTCACCTGCCTTACTTTCTCCTCCAGAGCCATCTGGGTCCAGTGGCCAGATATTCATCAGGATGACTGGAGATAGCTCAGGATGCAATGGGAGACCCTGGTTCTTTTAAGCTAAGGTCTTTTCAGGTACTCAATTTGAGTGAGGCAATGCCCATTCAGTGAATAGGCCTCTTTAAGAAGTCAATCAAGGGATGGCCCCTTTAATAAAAAAAAAAAATCAAACTAGGAGGGAAGACCTTCAGGGTTGCGGGCCAAAAGAGAAACAGTTACTGCTCAGTTGAAGGATATGCACAGTTTTATAGACTCTGGGCATAGCTCCAAATTATTCTCCAGGATGTTTGGACCAATATGCTATTACAACAGTGTATATTAATGTCTCATTTTTTTTTACATCCCTTCCAGCATTTGTCATTTTCTTTTTCTGTCATATTAGCCAATTTGATAGGTGTGAGGTGGTACCTCAGAGCTGTTTTAATTTGCATTTATCTATTCAACAGTGATTTAGAATATTTTTTCATGATTATAGATAGCTTTGATTTCTTCATCTGAAAACTGTGTGCTCATATCCTTTGACCACTTATCAATTGGGGAATAGCTCTTACTTTTATAAATTTCACTCAATTCCTTATATGTTTGAGAAGTGAAGCTGTTATCAGAGAAACTTGCTGTAATTTTTTCCTCCAGTTTCCTGCATTTCTTATAATCTTGGCTGCATTGTTTTTGTTTGTGCAAAAAACCTTTTAATTTCATATAATCAATATTATCCATTTTCCTTCCTATGACGTTATCTCTTGTTTGGTCATAAATTTTTCCCTTATCCATAGATCTGAGAAGTAAAATTTTCCATGCTTCCCTAATTTGTTTATAGAATCCTTTATGTCTAGGGGCAGCTAGGTGGCCCAATGAATAGAGCACAGGCCTTGGACAAGAGGACCCGAGTTCAAATTTGGCCTCAGACACTTGACACTTACTAGCTGTGTGACCCTGGGCAAGTCACTTAACCTCATTTCCTAGCCAAAACAAACAAACAAACAAAGAAACAAACACATTAGAATCCTTTATGTCTAAATCATTACCCATTTTTACCTTACCTTAGTATGTGGTGTGATATATTGGCCTATATAGACCTAGTTTCTTCCAAGTTGCTTTCTAGTTTTCCCTGCAATTTCTGTCAATTGTTGCCCCAAAGACTTGGATTTTGAGGTTTATTAAACACTAGATTACTATGGTCATTTACTACTGTGTATTATGTATTTAATCTATTCCATGATCCACCACTCTATTTCTTAGCCAGTATCAGATTGCTTTGATGATTACTACTCTGTAATATAATTTGAAATTTGGTACTGCTACATTGCCTTCCTTTTCATAAAAAAAAAAAAAATGATTCCCTTTATACTCTTGGCTTTTTTTTTTCTTCCAAATGAATTTTGCAATTATTTTTTCTAGCTCCATAAATTAATTCTTTGGTAGTTTTATTAGTTTGGTACTGAATAAGTAATTTAATTTAGGTAGAATTGTCATTTTTAATATATTGGCTCGGCCTACCCAGGAGCAATTAATATTCCTCCAATTATTTAGATAACAGCTGTTTTCGTGGTAATAAAGAACTTGAAACTAATTGAGTGGCTGAACAAATTGAAAAAATTATAATACATGACTGTATTGGAATATAATTTTGCCATAAGAAATAGTGAAAGGGACAGTTCCCAGGAAATCTAGGAAGATTTGCATTATCTAATGCAGAATGAAATAAGCAGAAGTAAGAGAATAACTTTTTAAGAGAACATTATAAAGACAAGTAAATTTGAAATAATTAAGAACTCTAAACCAGAAATTATTTTGGAGGGAAGAGAGAAGGGAAAAAGCAATTTAGTGCCTATTGTGTAACAGGCATTGTGATTTTCACAATCATGCAAGATAAATGCTATTATTATTTCCATTTTACAGTTGAGAAAAATGAGGCAGACAGAAATCATGACTTGCCCAGAGGTCACATAGCTAGTAAGTTTCTGAAGTCAGATTTAAACTCACATCTTTCTGATTCCAGTTGCAGTACTCTATCCATTGTACCACCCAGCTGCCTGAAATTCTATGATGAACTAGAATGAATGAAATAGAACCTGTTAAAAGAGAGGTGACATACTCAGTTTGAAAAAGGAGACTTTTTTTTTAACATTGCCAAAGAAGGATTTTTTGGGTTTTTTTTTGTTTCTTTGACTACACTTTTTTTTGTTTTCTTTTGTTTTCAACTGAGGGAAGAAGGGGGAGAGAAAACGCATTTTTTGTTATGAAAATAAAAATCCTAGGATCTGCAAAAAAGATAAAAAAAAACAAAGTTAATGGACATCTTTCTGGGCCACTTCATCATATCAGTCTCCAAAAAGGTAAAAGTGAAAAACTGACCTAAATTCCTTCGAATTCTGTTTTCCATTCTATTCTATTCAATTTAACAAACACTTATTCAATGCCTACTATGTGCAAGGTATTTCACTAAATTTTGGAAATAGGTTTCCATAATTCTAGCACAATAAATTTGAAGAGAAAATGGCACTACTGTATTTGAACACATTTTATATCAGTTAAATTTAAAATTGTTGAAAAGTTTACCTCCATTAAGGATATAAAAAAGTTATTTTGGTCAGTAAGAGAACCCAGG
The DNA here is from genome assembly GCF_900497805.2 of Vombatus ursinus. NCBI lineage: Eukaryota > Metazoa > Chordata > Mammalia > Diprotodontia > Vombatidae > Vombatus > Vombatus ursinus. Next base: position 13,929,973 of record NW_020950062.1, on the reverse strand, counting down.
CTGAGCTTATGCTATGAATAGTGAGCTGGAGGGTGTTGTTTTTTTTTTTTTAAAGCAGTTTGTACAATGTCAATATCACATGGAAATTAGAGATTAAATTGGCACAACTTTGAATTGACAATGGTAAATTTTGCTACTTCTTAGAGGAGGATGGACTAGGACTCAAGTGCAATGAGATCTTACATGTTTTTCTCCCACTTTTCTGTTCAGACTAAAGGAGGCAAGATCAAAAAACAGGGGCTGGCCCGGGAGACACACCATAAATAAGAAGCCTTCCCTAGGCCTGCCTATAAATAGAAGGTAGGCCAGGATGACAGTATTAGCCCAGGTATTTAGCTGAAAACTGAACTAAAGATTTAATGCCTACAGGGAACACGTAGCAAAGTAGGGGCTTTTCAGCAGATACCATCAGGGCCAGAAATACAGAAGTGCTGATCCTTCCAAGCCTCTAAAATCCCAGACAGTTTGAGGACTTCTACTGTTAAAGCTGCTAGTAGGCACTAGGGCAAACTGAACCCCAAAACATAAGAGGGAGTATATCATGGTGGTTTCTGGCTGGAATTATACCAAATATTGGGAGTATACAAAATATTAAGCCAATAAGGGGGTTATGAATCTTTGGGGTTTTGTTTGCATACTTAACTCCAAAATGGATTTCTACCAGAATTTAATTATAATTGTGAATTATATAAAAGTAACTTGACAATATTGAGTGGTTTTTATTGGCTCAGTTTTAAAGAACAGCACCACATTAGATATAAACTCTGTAAAGAAGGTAAATAGGTTTTGCAGTGAATAGAACTGGATTTGGTGTCAGGAAGACCCGAGTTCAAATCCTACAACAGACATTTACTAACTCTGTGACCCTAGGTAGATCACTTACCCTCTGTTTGCCTTAGTTTCCTTAACTGTATAAAGAGGATAATAATAACATCTATTTCTCAAAGTTGTTGTGAGCATCAAATGAGATGATATATGTAGAGTGCTTTGAAAATCTTAAAGTACTATGTAAATATTGTTAATATTATTATTACATTATCAGACATATCATGTCAAGCATTGGGTTATGGGTTTTGTGTTAGGAAAAAAGAAGCATAAAACTTCTAATAGTGGCATACCTAAAATGAGGACACATTGCATTTGAGATCAGAAGGTATCCAAAGGGGATGTATTTTATTTGTCAAAAAACTTATGATCTCATAGCAAAGTGCCACCAAGATTTAATATTTTAACAGTTCAGCAGATCTGTGATCTCATGAAATGTGAGTAATCTCTCCCCAGGTGCATACTGCAATCCACTATATGTTCTAATCTTGCGCCAATTTTGACCACATCCTTCTATACTTCATTCCTCTATGGGGAGATCCAAATATCACCCATCTATTATTTACTAAACCTTGATTCAAGTAGAGGGGTGTGGGCCCAGGAAACCACCTCCACTCCCTTAACTTCCCTTGAATTTTCCTAAGTGGCCAAGTCTCTGGTGTTCCCCTGAGTCATTGGCCCATCCCAGAATAATCCTTTCAATTATCCATTCTTTGTGGCTCTGACCTTTAATTCTCTGTTATCTCTGACCCTGCCCAGCCCTTGTAACATAGAGGTTGGTTACCTCCAAACCATTCCAGGTTATTTTGCCCCTCCTTCTTAATTCCTTTTAGACCCCTTCTGTTACCTCCCAGTCACCCTAAGCTATTGGCCATTCCTTGATCACATCCAGATCTTCCCATAGATCTTTTTCCTATAAAAAGGGTTTGTCTCCTCTACAAAGGGTGGATTCTTAAAACCTTGCCCACCTCAACCAGCATTTTAATAAACCTTGTCTCTGACTGAAAGAAGGCTTAAGTCAAATTCTTTAGAGGCAGAATCTGCATCTTCTGCCCTTGAATTTTGGGGTTCCCAGCACCCCTAGACTGCAACAAAGTGACTACCCTTTATGTAAGTAATGATTATTTTTAAAATATAGGAGGGGAAGTATTTGGTTATTTATTCTATTGTTCAGAAAGGCAGAGAGAGAGCTAGTTTCACCTTAAGGTAGCTCTGGATTTAAGTACTGTCTCTGATACATACTAGCTGTGTAACTTTCTTTAGACAAGTCACTAGACCTCCCTGTAAAATGAGGGGACTTGCCTAAATGGCCTCAGATGTCCCTTCTAGCTCTCTCTCTCTAGGATCCTCTGATTCTAAGTCATTTAACCTTTCTGCTAACTTTCAAAGATGATTGCAGCCATTTGCATATCTCAATTGGTAAAGGGTCTTATCTCATTCAAGAGTTCTTTATATCAGTGAAAGTGTAAATTTGAACCTAGGGTGAAAAATTCTAAACTAGAATTGGTCTTGAGTTTAAAGGCTTTCACCAACTTTCAAAGATATCAGAGTGAAGAAGGCCAAAAGAGGACGTGAGTGAACTTGGAATTGTTCCTGCAGAGTTTCTAGATCAGCTAATCAAGGCTACAGCTTGTATTACCTCAGGAGAATTACTCCTAATCATTCATACGTAAGAGAGCTGGAGGTCCGGAGAAGCAGAGAAGACAAAGTCTTTGGTGGCTTCTGAATTATGGACAGTAAAGTTCACCACAAGAAACAGGTCTGGCTATAGGAAGTTATCAATAGGTATAAGCTATTGCAGGCAACAAGTAACAGATGATCTCAATTTTAGTTATATTGGGAGAAAGTTAAAGCACAGTCAAAGCCCTCCTTCAGATCACACAGTCTAACCAGAGATGTCCCTCAGGACTCAGTCCTGGGTCCTCTTCTCTTCTCTCTCTATACTACCTTGCTTGGTGATCTCATCAGCTCCTGTGGATTTAATTACCATCTCTATGCTGATGATTTTCAAATCTGCCTTTCTTGTCTCCATCTCTCCGCTTACCCCTAATCTCACATCTCCAATAGCCTTTCAGACATCTCAAACTGGATGTCCAGTTCACATCTTAAAATCAATATGTTCCAAACAGAACTCATTGTCTTTTTCCGTAATCCCTTCCCCAACACCTTCCCTATTACTGGAGAGGATAACGCCATCCTCCCCATCTCACAGGCTCACAACCTAGGATTTGTCCTGGATTCTCCACTCTCTCTCATTCCCCACCTATACCCCAGTTGTTGCCAAGGCTTGTTGATTTCACCTCTGCAACATCTCTCAAATATGCCCTCTCTCCTTTGACAGTTCCACCACTCTAGTGCAGGCTGCATTACCTTCCTGGGTGGGGCTGCTTGCCTCTATTCTCTCCCCACAGTTATTCATTCTCCATTTAGCTGCTAAAATGATTTTCCTAAAACATAGGTCTGATCATGTCACTTTCCTCTTCAATAAACTCTAGTTGTCTACTATTGCCTCCAGGAGCAATTATAAAATACTCTTTTTGGCATTCAAAGCCTTTCATAACCAAGTTCCCTCCTACCTTCCAAGTACTCTTATACCGTATTCCCCAAAATACATTTTTCCATCTAGTGACCCTGGCTTCCTGGCTGTTGCTTGAACAAGACACCCCATCTCTTCACTTTGGGCATTTTCTCTGTCTTTCTTATGACTCTCTTCTTTGCTTCAACTACCGACCTTCATAACTTCCTTTATATCCTAACTAAAATTCCACCTTCTACAGGAAACTTTACTCAACCCCTCTTAACTCCAGTTCTTTTTCTCTTTTATTTTCTACTTATCCTCTATGTAGTTTGCTTTGTATATATTTACTTGCAAATTAGATTGTAAACTCTTGAGGGCAGGGACCATCTTTTGTCTCTTTATTTCCCTAGTGCTTAGCATAGTGCCTAGTAGTCACTTAATGAATATTTCCCGAGTGAATAAATGAATAAAATGGATTATGTGCAATGAATGATAGCTCAGGTAGTGGGTAGAATGGAAATCTTAACTGTATTTTTAGACTTATCATGTTTGAGCCTAGAAAATAGAACTAAAATATTTAGTTACAAGTTTCAAAGTAGTAAATTGAGCCTTGATATAAGGAAAAACTTCCTAAAACCTACAGTACCACAGCTATCCAAAAAGTGGAATGGGATACCTTGGTAGTTAATGTATTACCATTCATTGGAAGTCTTGCAGCAAAATCTAGAGGACAACTTATTGTATTGTAGCTGGAATTTCTTTTCAGGTAATGACTGTATTGGCTAACAAAGTACCTCCTAATTGTGAAATTCTATGATTTTGAGATTCAATAGACACCCAAAAATATCCAGGAAAAAAAAAGTCAAGAAAGGAGACAGCAATAAATCCATGAATTCAGATGTTCTGACACAAATAGGGGTGCTAAGCAAAATGAAATAGAGATCCATGAGCAGGGAGACATTTGAACTCAATAGATATTACAGAAACTTGTGATCAGACTTTACTACTACAATGCTGCTCTGCAAGTATACCCATGAGGATGAAGTTTCCTAAATGAGATAAGGATGGGCTAATACCAATTACTATATGTAATGTACATAGAGAAGATATGATAATTTCAGAAAATCTAGGAAACAGAAAGGGAAAGCTTAGTAATTACTGATGTAGATAGAGCCAGACATCCTCGAGAATAAAGTCAAGAGAGCCTTAGGAAGCATTGCTAACAATAAGTCTAATGGAAGTGATGGAATTCCAGCTGAATTATTTAAAATCCTAAAAGATGATGCTATTAAAGTGCTGTATTGAATATGCCAGCAAATTTGGAAAACTCAACAGCAGCCACCAGATTGGAAAAAAAGATTTACATCCCAATCCTAAAGAAGGACATTGCCAAAGAATGTTCAAGTTACCTAACAATTGCACTCATTTCACACACCAGCAAAGTTATACTTAAGATTCTGCAAGCTAGGCTTTAGCAATAATTGAACCAAGAATTACCAGAAGAGCAGGTTGGTTTTCAAAGAGGGAGAGGAACTAGAGACTAAATTGTCAACATTCTCTGGATTATGGAGAAAGCAAGGGCATCTGCTTCTGCTTCATTGACTAAAGTCTTTGTGTGGATCACAATAAAATGTGGCAAGTCCACAAAGAGATGGGAGTACCAGATCATCTTACTTGTCTCCTGAGGAACCTGTGTGAGGATCAAGAAGCAACAGTTAGAATTAGAACTAACCATGGAATAACTGATTGGCTTAAGATTGGGAACGGCATAGGACAAGGCTGTATAGTGTCACCTTATTTATTTAACTTATATGCAGAGTACATTTTGCGAAATACCAGTCTGGATGAATCAACAGCCGGAATTAAAGCTGCTTTATCTTTACTTATATTTATTATAAACAACAACTATCTTAAATATGCAGATAATACCACTCTAATGGCAGAAAGTGAAGAAAAATTAAGAAGCCTCTTCATGTGTATGAAAGAGGAGAGTGTAAAAGCTGACTCGAAGCTTAACATGAAAAAAACAAAAAACAAAAAACACAAAATGTAAGATCATGGCAACTGGTCCCATCACTTTCTGACAAATAGAGGGAGAAGAAATGGAAGCAGTGTCAGATTGTATATTCTCAGGCTCAAAGATCACTTCAGACAGTGACTTCAGCCATGAAATTAAGACACTTGCTCAATGGAAGGAAAGCTATGGCAAATCTGGATAGCATAATAAAATGCAGAGATATCACCTTGCCCACAAAGATAGTTAAAGCTATGGTTTTTCCAGTAGTAATGTATGGGTGTGTGAGTTAGACTAGTAGGAAAGCTGAGTGCCACAGAATTAATGCTTTGAACTATGGTTCTAGAAAAGACTTTGGAGAGTCCTTTGTACAACAAGGAGAGCAAATCAGTTAATATTTAATGAAATCAATTCACACTGCTCGTTGGAAGGCCAAACATTGAAGCTGAAGCTTAAATACTCTGGCTACATAATAAGAAGACAGGACATATTGGAAAAGACCTTGATTTTGGGAAATGTTGAAGGCAAAAGGAGAAGGGGAAAGCAGAAGATGAGATGGACAAATAATGTCATGGAAGTAACAAACATGAGCTTGCACAGGCTCTGAGAGAGAGTGGATAGAAGGACCTGTAATGCTATAGTACAAGGGATCACAAAGAGTGAAACATGACTTTATGAATGAAAAATTACATGGATTTATAAAATCATCCTTCAAGCATGATAGGGGGACTAGTGCTAGAAAACAAAAGACATCCAGTTGGACTGGTCTTAGAGTTAGTAAAGCCAGAATTGAAATCCTGCCTGAGACAGTGAAAAAGCAACTGGCGGCCCTTTGGTTAGAGAATTGGACCTGGAGTCAGGCTGACTTGAGGTCTAATGTGACCTTAGATACTTACTAGCTACGTGACCCTGGAAAGTCACTTTACTTCCATTCAGTATAGTTTGTTCAGCTGTAAAATGGAGACAATGATAGGACCTACCTCACAGGGCAGCAAGCAGTAGTGCAGTGGATGAATTCTGGGATAAAAGTCAGGAAGAACAGAGTTCAAATCCAGCCTTAGACACTTACTAGCTGTGTTATCCTGGGCAACTCACTTAACCCTATTTCCCTCAGTTTCCTCATCTGTAAAATGAACTGGAGAAGGAAATGACAAACTATTCCAGTGTCTTTGCCAAGAAAAGTCCACACGGAGTCATGAAGAGTCAGAAACAACTGAAAATGACTAAACAACAACAACTTCACAGAGCTGTTGTGTCGATCAAATGAAATACTTATAAAAATGAGCTTAGCACAATGTCTCTCATGCAGTAGGTGCTACATAAATGCTTATTCCTTTCCCCCAGTGAGTAGATGTGTATCCCTAGTCTAGTCACTTAATCTACCTCAGCCTCAGTTTTCTCATTTGTAAAATGGGGACATTAATTACATCTACTTCATAGTATTGTGATCATCAAAGATAAAATATATGTAAAATCCTTAGCAAAACTTTAAAAACCATATTGTGTTTTATCATAACATTATTCAAGCAGTTTTTCTAAAACAATGTCTTGGGGTTTTAGTGGACTCTAAGTGACTCTAAGCTCAATATGAGGTAATATCATGTTATAACAGTCACCAAAAGGTAAACAGTCTTAGGTTATATCAAGAGATGGTCTGGACACAAATATAAGGTGAGACAGTGCCCGTACTCAAAGAGTTTGTGATCTACATGTTCATAGGTAAAGTAAATACAGGTCCTATACAAATAAATACAAAGTGAATTCTTGAGTGGGAACTAACAATTGAGAGAATTAAGAAAAGGCTTTTTTAAGGAGACAGGACATAATCTAGGCCTTAAAGGAAACTTAGGTTTTTGAGAGGCAGGAGTGAGGATGGAGAGCATTCCAGGCATAAGGAAAAGTACAAAGTCATGGAGGCTAAAAATAGAATGTCACATACAGAGACTAGCAAGTAGGCCAGTTTTATTAGAGCTAATAAAACACATAAAAGAGTAATATACTAAAGCTAAAATTATTATTATTTTTACAAAAATATTGTGTTTCTATAACCACCTTGCTCTTAAATCTACTTTAGGGAGAGAGATTTTACAATATTCCTGAATAGCAAATTCCAGGGTTTAACCATTTCTGTTGTCAAGAAAGCCATCTTTTTTAATCTCCTTAAACTCTCATCCTTTGTTAATATTTACTGCAATTTTAAATCTTGCATTGTTTGGGACAGACAACATGCACAATAATTGAAAATAATAGAGCAATGTAGCAAGTGAAAATTAATTATTATAGTCTCTAACAATCTGTACAGAGATATCTATATTTTGGATAAAGCACTAGAATGTGTGTCGGTGGAGTCAAAATCCTTGCATTATCAGCAGAGAGACCTGCCAGTTGACACCACTGCCATGCACCTTGGTAGACTATACTCAGTTTAATATTTCTTTGATGATGGCATGCATCAATACATGGCTAATTTCAATTTTTAATTGCATGTATAATACATGGGAAAATGTGAAATGCTTAGTCTCTTAGGAGTAATTCACAAATTTAAATCTAAGTATTTTAGTATTTAACATGAATGTGGTTACTTGAATACTCTGAAAATGAGAAAAATGAGTGAGTGAGAGAGAGTGAGAGTGAGTGAGTGAGAGAGAGAGAGAGAGAGAGAGAGAGAGAGAAGATATTTTGCCTTGAAAGTGGCTTTTAATATAAGACTGATAAAATGTTTTGTTCCCGCAATGATGGACACTGCTTTCCAGTCTCTTAGCTTATTTTATCACAAATATGAAGCAGTCAGTTAAATGGGAGGGAAATGCAACTGGAATGAATAGAGCCACTCTATTTTATACTTATGTAACTGATCTAATCTGTCATCACCTACAGGAACAAACTAAAGGTCAGTGTCATGTAAAGTACTTAAATAATTACTGGCAAAAGCAGGAGCAAGCAGAATGATTGATACCTGCTCTCTGCAAAAAAGCATATTTAAACATTCACTATGGAGTTGATGCAATTTAGTACAGCCCTATCTATGTCTAGCACTTCAATTATTAAACTGATTTGATCCAATACAATTTCCAATTCATCTATATTTCATGACTTTTATTGGCAAAGGAATTAAAGTACACATGAAGTAATTAATTCTTTGGGTCTATAAACCCTTTCTTAGCACAAGTATCTTTTGGCTTTTGGATGGCACAATTTAATATAGAGGTTAAGGGGTTTAGTGGAAAGGTGCTCCTTTTGGAACCACGAAGCCTAAGATTGAATTTCAGCCCTCCATGCTGACTATCTACATGACCTTGGGTGAGTGGTTTATCCCTGTATAAAACTGAGATTATGGTAATACTTCTACTACCAACCTCAAGGAAAGGCAGCATGGTATAGTGGATAGAGAGCTGTACTCAGAGCCAGTAAGACCTGGGTTCAAGTCTTGCCTCTGAAACTTAGTGATTTTCTGACCCCCAGTACCTCACTCAACAATTTAGTATTCTAGGCAACTCTTTTAAAATTTTAAATTTCAGAGAGAGTGCCAACTCATACTATTAGAGGTGAGTTTCGTCGCCTGTTAACTTTCTACAAATGAAATAAGAGGTTTAGTCTCTCAACCTCTTAAGAGTTGTCACCAGTTTTCTCAATCTGAAAGCTCTGTATTATTGTGAATTCTAACTAGTCACCTATGGCAGTCACAAATATGGCAAATTTTATAACTCTTCAGAAGTTGAAACCTCTTCACTTTATATTAGATATAAATTTAAGGACTTACATTTAAAACATGTTTTTATCTATAGTGATAAAGGGGGAAAATATGTTTTGGAATTCTCAATTCATCCATGCTTGCGTTAGATACAAACCTGGTATATTAATGGCCACACTGTTGTAGCCTCTTCTGAAGACCTCCTGGCCATAACAATTGTTATACCCTATCTCAGATTTCTGTTCCTTTCTTCCTCAGCTTGGGGTTCCTAAGATGTTACCCTGTCTCCAACCCTACTTCCCTCCTTGCCCCAAACCACTTCTTTCTTAAACCCAAGAAACATTTATTAAGTGCCTCCTACATGAAAAACAATGTACTAGGGACTAGGAATATAATGATAGGGTTATTGTCTTCTCATAGCTTATATTCTTGGTGGGGGGGGTAGAAGGTGGATAGGCAGTTAACAATGTATATACAGACAAACACATCTAAACCACACAAAGTAGATCCAAAGTTATTTCTAATCTAGGTGAGAGGTAGTGATGGCTTGAATTACAGTGGAGCTTCTTTGAGTGTTAAAAGAGAACAGTGGAGAAAATATTGTGAGAGATATTGATTTAAGATGACAAGAATATTAACAATGCAGAAAAGGGGAGAAAGAAGGGAGGATAAGAAAACAGTCTGCTCTCCCTTACCACCTACTACTACTACTTCTCTTCTTAGTGCTGAGGCACATTTATCTTCTGCAGTATTATGCTATTCCTGCCATGACTTCTAGAGGCATTTCAATATTAGGAAGAAACTAAACTACAAAGAATTGGACATTATGTGTAGCCTAAAGGGCAATGGCAAAGAGAGTAATGAACATATATAAGATGTAACATAGGGCAGCTAGGTGGTAGAGAATGGATACAGTGTCAGGCCTGGAGTCAAGAAGACTCATCTTTCTGAGTTCAAACCTGGCCTCAGACACTCACTAGCAGTGTAAACCTGGGCAACTCACTTAACCCTATTTGCCTCAGTTTTCTCATCTGTAAATTGAGCTGCAGAAGGAAATGACAAACCCCTCCACTATTGTTGCCAAGAAAACCCTAAATAGGATCACAAAGAGTCAGACACGACTGAAAATGACTTGAACAACAAGGATGTTGTATTACCAAGGATGCTGAAATATTACCAAGGATGCTGAAATATTACCAATAAAAACTGAAATACATAATGTTTGACATAAGATAGCCATAAAAATGTATGACTGAAAAAGGAGGTGGGATAATCACCTAATATGGTGATCAGGAGAGGAATAGCAGATGGTCAGCTTAAGTACTATGGTCAATGTTGGAAGGCCTCCATTATAGGGGAAAGCCTTTCTACAGAAGATTCAAGTGAGAACATGGAAAAGAATGTTTTAGGATAAGAAGGATTACAATCTACTTTATTGAAGGGAGTACCCACAATTATAAGATTGCAAATCCATCAAAATCTTAATTTTGGTGACTATATGTTGTTTTAAGGTATGTATCTGTATGTATCTGGTATTGTACAGGTACTGGTGTGACTTCAGAGTCTAGATACAGCCTACACCAAAGCGGGGGTGGGGGGAGCAACTGAATAATGGTAATGCTGTATTCAAGAATCAGCCAACAGCTACCTATCTGATTGTCAAAGATAACCTCTTTATTCTACCTTCCCATCCGAAGCAGAGGATCTTGGCACTGAACCCTGAGACAATGACAACCAGTGTTAGACCAGTCAAAGCCTGGGTCTTAGAGTTCAGCTACTTACTTCCAAGTACTGACAGCATACCCTGATTGTAGGGAGAAAAATGCCTCAAAGGCAACCTCTTGAGTGCTACTCTGAAGACATAATGTGAAAATAAATACCACATATATGTTTAAAAAGACAATTAATATTGTGATAAGTTTAGTTTGTAGCTATGTTTATTTAACTAATTCCAAGGTGAACATTTTCAAGATTACTCCACCGATTCTATTTTATTAGGACATTCTTATTTTTACATAAAGAAACAATAACCAAAGACTTCAAAGCCTCAAGTGACTGGCATCCGGCAGGACTGGAGAGCCAATGAACCAAAGGCCAATTTTTTCCTTATTAAACATAGACTAAAATTTTTGTAATCTGTGACTTAGGTAAAATTGGAGTTTTCGTTACACTAAGCAATAAGAAAATATTTTTAGTCTTAGCAGGTAATTTGATTATTAGTTTACTTAAATTTATGGTTGGTTAAGACCAATATTTCAATCTAAGATCTAAATTAGGAGATATAATAATATATAGAGAGGTAAAATAGTTTCTCCAGCTCATAAATCCCTGGTCATCCTTTGTAAGTATGTATTCTCCCACTCCTCCCAAAACACTGGACAGGGTATTGGAATATTTATTGCTCCCAAATGATATTTCCAAATTGTCCCTCTGCCACACTTGGACTTTTCCTCTGCCACTAAATAATACTCAGTAGCCTCCTCTTTTGAGGCTTGCTCTATCCAAATATAGTAGCCAATCCATATCCTGGTAACAATTATATATGAGCTTTCAGGTCATTATCCTTCATTTCTCCAGTAGAGCAGAAGTTGGCTCACATTCTTCCTTCACATGCTAACTTCAGTCCTTAAACAACAGGATTTCAACATATGTGTTAGTGTGACCTTAAATTTCCTACTTTAACTCAATATCCTCAAACCATCGTATTCGCCAATCCTTCTCAAATTGTAGGCATGTTCACAGTCTTTATCTTGCCATTTGCCATACTGCTCTACTGCCATGATCAGGAATTCTGAAATCTCTTTACCCAATCATAACCTCTTATTAATTCCATTCCATCAATAACTCCCCTTAAACTTGTTCTTTGTCTTCTTAATGAACTACAATTTCATTCCTGCTTAGGCTTCACTTTTTCCCTTCCCACTTCTAAATGTATTGTTAACCAGTTTGATATTATATTATTCTCCACTCTAAAATCTCTTTTCACTTCTCATACCTGCCCAAAGGACAATATGGCATTACTTTCGCCATCTGTCTTCTCAGCTTTTACCACTGGATAGAACAAGGGAAGTCACTCAACCTTGCCAACTGGATCCACTGCAAAATTTTGCTATCTATGAGGAGGCTGGTGGTACAGTGGATAGAGCACTGGACCTGGAGTTAGGAAGATCTGAGTTCAGATCTGACCTCACTAGCTATGTGACCCAGAGCAAGTCATTTAACCTGTTTGTCTCAGTTTCCCCAAATATAAAATTGGGATAATAATAGCATCTATCTCACAGTGTTATGAAGAGCAAATAAGATGAGTAAAAAATGCTTAGCATTGTACCTGGCACACAGGAGGTCCTATATAAACAATTATTTCCTCCCCTCCCCTGTATCTCCCTCTCCACCCTTCTTCTCCCCTTCCCTTCCTTTCTCTTTCTTTTTTTCCTTTATGTTATCTAATCTTAACTGGGCCCTCATTTTGGTGAGGTAATCTTTATTTTTTTTCCTAATTCTGCATAATGGTTCTTCCAAACCTTCTCTTTTGTGTTAGTTTCTCATAAACTCCTTCTCCCAACTTTCTCAGTGGAGGACCTCCCTTCTTAGTTTATTGATAAAACCTAAGGCACACTCAGGGAACTTTCTCTTCTTTTTTCTCCACTTCAAAACTCCTTTCAAGTGATCCCTCATTTTCTACTCCTTTACCCTAGGCTGATGAAGAGGTGGCTTTCTTATCCCCAAGCCCAAACTTTCTACATAAACCCTTCATTATCTCCTATCTCCTCTACCCAAATGACTCCATAAATACCCATTCTCTACCTAATCTCCAATTTCTCCCCATTGACTGATTTCTTTCCTGATATCTACAAGCAAGATTAAGGCTCCCCAATCCTCTAAATAGAAAAACACTTACACAGGACCCTATAGTCCCCTCGAGCTATCTTCCTAGATCTCTCCTCCCAGTCACAAACTCCTAGAAAAAAAAATAAGTTAATTGCCTCTTTGTCTCTTTACTCACTGACCCACCCTTTGCAATAGGGGAGTAAGGGTGGGGTGGGGTGGGGGGGTTTTCAGTTTTCTCAACTGAAATTCTTCCCTCCAAAGTTAATAATGATATCTTAATTGCCAAATTAACGTAATGACACTTTCTCTGTCCTCATCATTCTTGATCTCTGTATTGTCTGATATTGTTGATCATATACTTATATATGTAAGTCTTCTCCCTTTTATGAATGAAAATTCCTTGAAGAATTCACTTAAGTCTTTTACTCTTTGGCTGTCAGTTATCTTATCTGCAAAAAGAAGTTATTGACTGATGTGACCTCCAAGATCATGATCACTTTCAAAATTCTATGAATTTATGAATCTACTGGAGAGCATGACCAGAGATATTTAGGTTACTTCCCAGTACTAACATTTTTGTTATTGTATAGTTGTTTTTCAGTTGTGTCTGGCATGTCATGTCCCTTTTGAGGTTTTCTTGGCAAAGGTACAGGAGTGGTTTATCATTTCCTTCTCCAGTTCATTTTACAGATGAAGAAACTAAAGCAAACAAGGTCAAGCTACTTGCCCAGGGTCACATAGTAAGTGTCTAAGGACTGGTTTGAACTCAGGAAGAGGGGTCTTCCTGACTCCAATCCCAGTGCTCTATAAACTGTGTCATCTTGCTGCCTATTAGCACGAACATATTACATTGTTAATAATAGCTATCTCATTCTTCCACTAAGCTCATTAAAGGCAGGAAGAGTGCCATTTAAGTGTATATGCACACATAATACATATATGGGAATATGTATACGGCAATAATTGTTTATATTAATATATAGCCACAGCACCTTGCCCATAAATGCTCAATGCTGAACTGAATTATTTGAATTGGATTTCCTTTTTCTTCCTCTACCTAAATACATTTGTCATATTTGAGGTAAATGCATTTTTGTTAAAATAGAGGGAGCAAGCTAAATAAATTATTGAGAGCACAGAACATTCCCAGATTTATAAATTATATAGACTTTGGGGTACATGATACAAATAGAGGTCTTTGTTTACATATATCTTATCAATACACATATTTGGTAAATAGGGTTCAACTAATTCCAATTTCGCTGTTTCCCTAGAGGGAGAGTATACAGCCTCCAAAATTTGGGTTTAAAATGCTTTAATTATATCATGATCTCCTTGAGATCAAGTACTGTTTCTACCTTTCGTTGTATCACTAGTGCTTAGCATAGTGCATGGAGCACAGTAGGCACTTAATGAAAGCTTAGTGACCGGGTAATTAGTGGTCCTTGAGATAATGCCAACTTAATCAAATATGATAAATGAGAGTTAACACATATGGGGCATGATACATTATTTTCAAAGTCCATCCAATATTCATGTGAACAAATAGAGAAAATAGGTCATCTTAAAATTAATTTTTACTTTGTTTTCTCTTCTATTTTGTTGAACCATATGACCACTAAGACCTCAATTTATTAGAACTAAACACCCAATTAATCTCAATTTATTTTCTGTGCTTTTAGTAACACAGCAAAAGAGAAGATAATGAACTTAGAGCAACAATTTTTTTTTAATATTTCTGGGTACATTCTAAGGTCAGTAACAGGAACAATTATATTCAGAAGAGCATATTTACTGGTACAAGAAAGCATATTAATTCATTTTAAGAAGATTCAAAACTGAGAGTTAAAACATGTTTAACTCCAGAATCAATCTGAAAACTCAATTAGAATATCCTTTTCCCAATTTTTCCAATTAAAGATTTTACTGCCTAGTGCTTGTGATAGGTTAAACAAAAGGCTTTCAGAACAGTGAGCTTTAGAAACCTTTCATGAAAGTCTATAACCAAAATATCATAGCGAGAACAGACACTATCTTTGGGTCTTTATTTGCAGATTATAGGACTTTTTCTTTTTTTTACTCAAATCTATGAAATTTATCCAGAAATATAAACATTTGCAATAAACAAGGCTACTAAAAATGTTGAGTTGTGAAAACATCACTCCTGAATATAAGGCATTTTATATAGTGAACAAATACTAATTTCAGTCCTCCTGGATTAAAGAAACATCACACTGGGAATTATGTTCTAAATTTTGTTCTAAACATTTTGAAGTGCATTATTCCTTCAATGTATATCAAATATCCATTGACACATAATTTTGCAGGTGTGTGTAAATACTCACATGTGTATATGAGCATACAATGAAGCAGGGAAAACTGAGACAATTATCCTGATAATTCAAACTACAAACTTTTTTTCTTCATTTGAATTATCAACGTAACTGCCTCAATTTTCCACTTTATTTTACATGTTTAAGCGTAATAACCAAAGAGAAAAATAAATTTTGAGTGAATTATTGAGTTTTGGAATCAAAGAAGAAAATTTTCAGATGATCTATCCCTTTAAAATACGCAATAATCAGAAAACATACATCTTTATATACTCACCAACACATGTAGGTAAGGAATCATTCCATTGTGCCAAAGAATTGGGCACTGTGTCACATCTAATTGCTATGGATCCATAGAGAATGTATCCTGGATTACATTCAAAAAGAACCAATGAACCAACTGCAAATTCATTGCCAATCCTTCTTCCAAATCTTGGTTCAGGAACAGAACTGCATTGTGTTGCACTTGTTCTCGGGACAGCTGCATGCATACAAACAATTGTTGATTTCAATTTTACATTTGATAGAGAAATACAGATTTTCAAATGTTACTATGTACAGATACTTCAAAGATTATTCATTTATTTCTAAACGAAAAAAAAAAAACAACAATTTAGACAATTCCTAAAAGTTCTTCAGATTTCACAGGTTACAATACTATTCAAATGACATTGCGTTAATGTTATATCAGTATCCTCAATAAAATAAGATTCATATTTAGAAACTTTTAACCAAATAAAGTGGCTTTTGAAAATGAACTATGTTATCCTAATATTCTAGTTCAGAATAAAATTACAATCTGAGATAGATATGTGAATTTATGGGATAAAGGCTGAAAGATGAATTTTATTTAGTTATAATGGAATACTCAGTTTATAAAAACATGAGTTATATAGTAAGAGTTGACATCTCATTATTTCAGTGTCTGATACTTCAAAACACTATTATAGAAACCTGGTAAAGTATCTTAGTAATTCAGAAGCAAGACCACAGAATTAGCTACTTCAAACAGGTGTATTGTTTTTTTTCAACTTCAAAGGAGAAAATAGACTCAGGCTAAACAGAACATGTCAGACAGATTAACAACAATAGAAAAATTTGACTAAATGGGATATCAAACTTGAGGTCTTTTTCAGAATTCATTGATACGTACTTCAATTAGGATATTTTATAATGCTTGAAATAAATTCCAATGATAACAGGATGTTTTTTTTTAAACACACACACACACACACACACACACATATATACACACACACACAGATAGATAGTAATAAAAGAGATCAGCAAGAGCCAAATGAGATCTGACAAACTTTCCAAATAAGCCTACCTTCATATACCACTTGATCAAACATAACTGAACTTTCATAGTTCCTTTTCTATCACTAATATCTTAAAAACATTTATAGAGCAAATTATTATCTAGTCAATAGTACAAAATTCAAGCCAAACCAAAAGTAGGATAAGGGGATTTAACAAGAACATCAAATTATGGACTTAAAAAAAAAGATTCTACAATGAGAACTAAAGATAAGTTAACTAAGATAAGACAGATGACTATCATATGTGATTTCAAGAAAGCTACCTAAAATAAAAGTTTCTGAAAATTTGGGAAAGTGGAAATGATCATAGGAAAAAAAAGAAGAAAAAAATTTACAGAGTACCGACAATTGCCCAGAAAGCTATAGCAATAATGTAAAAAGCTTAAAACTCAGATTCTGTAAGAATAGCAGAATATGTATCATAGAGTCATAAAATTCATTGCATTTATAAGTGGACCAGAACTACAGCTATAGTATAAAGTCCTGGGATATAAATATTAAGGTGCTTATATTTTCACAGATAGAAGAGATGAAAATTCATAACATTTGTGTAGTTCCATGTCATGAATTAATAATATTGAAAGTAGATTGTAAGCACATTAATGACTGAGCAATGAGAGAGAGCGAGAGAGCGAGAGAGAGAGAGAGAGAGAGAGAGAGAGAGAGAGAGAGAGAGAGAGAGAGATTTAAAATCATGATGAGGTCGAAAAGGGTAGGTAAATGTGAATTCTAAATTGAGGGTGAGGAAAGAAGTAATTAAGGTTTTGAGAGGTGTTTTAAATGTAAAAGATAACATCCATCTTTAAGATATTTATGGATATGTGCTTTTAAGGAATAATGTGGAGCAGAGAGTTATATCTGAATAGATCATTCCTTAGTGTTTTTCTAGGCTATTGTGTCACTTACCTTGATAAACAAAGTGAAATCCCTTAGCTGTTATTGGTCCAACTGAAGTAAATCGAATTGTGATCTGATTACCTGAACTCAGTGGAAGTGATTCTCCTACTCAACAAAACAAACACTAAGATGTCACAAATAATTTTCATTAAGTAAACCTCAAAAAAATCTACTAAAATGTTTTGCCATTTGAAAACTGCAAACTGTGATCTATCAAAATTAATTTTAAATGACTACCACTGATAATAAAGTCTCTAAATGGTTGAATTCAAAGGTACTTTATAACTATAATCTTTAATTATAAGTTTGATAAACACAACCTACTTTTCTTAAAAGTATTCAAATATTTCATAATACAACAAACATCTATACATAAGAGTAATAGCACATAATATTTGCATAGTGCTTTATAGTGGCATTTCACCCTAAATCACTTTCATATATATTGTCTCAAAATGAATTAATAAATTCAAAATTGAATTAGTCTAATACTAGGACACATTCCCAGGACAAGGGTAGAACAAAGCATTTTTTTTTAATTGTTGCATTAGTTCAGTTGGCTTTTGAGTAACCTCTAATTGAGTTTCTATTTTAAAATATGACTACATTTTCAACTTAATTTGTTTCCAAGAAAGGATGACACAAATCTCAACTTTCACTACAGCACCCATCACAATCAGAACTAAGTCAATAACTGAGGCATGTCAGTTCTATTAAAGGATACCTGAATGGGATCCTGAGAGGGAAGATAACAGAGCAGATTGCTGAGTTGGCCCATCATACACCTCAACCACATCGTGGAGTGATGTCTGGAAAAATACAAACTGGCCAAACACCACTGATCAACAGGAACCAGGAGAAGCAACATAAAATCACCAACCATTCAAAAACAAAACAAAACAAAAAAATAGAAAGAGGAGGAGAGAGAGAACAAAGTATTACAATATGATAGTAATTTTTTCCCTACATTTCAAAAAGGAGAGTTGCCAATTGGTTGTTTTCCCTGAAAAAAAATATTTCAAATGATAGAAATAATGAGCATCTCATAATTTCAACAGAATCATGCAAAACTTGATTCTGAAGAAATTGTGTTCACACATTTCAATTTTAGATAATAAATAGTAAAATTGATAATTTATATATTATAATCTCTACATTTTTATTTGGACTATAATCCATAGCTTGTTTCTGATAACTTTGTGACTCTCTTCTCTTTCTAGTTTTCCCTTCACTTACAAGATTTAGTAAAATGAAGTTTACAAACTCTGGGGACCTTATTTTTCTTTGGCATATCATTTGAAATGCTATCTCATTATAGTACTTTAGCTTCTGCTAATAATTTTACTCTTTGAAACAATCATTGACATGATGCTTCTTTTGGGTACTATATATTGTTTTGTTCATAAGGTGATGTTAAAATGATCTCTAAACAATTGTTCATGAAATGCCTGAGGAATTAAATTGTATTGTGATTCCTCATGCAACTGAGATTCTTGAACAACAGGATTTACCAAGTGTATATATATATATATTTTTTTTTCCACTGTAGAAACAATTTTGAAATACTTACCAGTAGAATTTTTACAAGATTGCCCTGGTATTTCATTCATTCTGCAACCTTGAGCACACATGCTAAAGTTTATTAGCAAAAACTGATCCAATTGCAAATGGTCCATAAAGTCTAGAACTTGTTAGACAAGACCTGCCCCCAGTGAACGAGGAAGCTTGTTTTCTGGACTTCTAAATAATGAAGTTAATAACAGATACTTCAAAAATCCCTATACTTTTTCATTCAGTTAAAAACAGTTCATTCAAAAATGATGAAAATAAAATACATTTTCAATAACTTTGAAATAACTTAAACTATTTCAAAGTCTTTGAACTGTTTTTCAACTTTTTTAACAATTAAAAAACAATACTGGGATTTTACTTTTCTCTGGACTTATTCCCCATGATCACTGTTCAGATGAACATATCTATATGCAAGCTTGCTGGTTTCTTTATATGGATATTGAGATAAGCCCTGCCCAGAGATTTATATGGAAACAATCATACATAATAAATTACTTGTATTCTGTGGCCCATTAAAATTAGCTGGTAATCTCAGTCCAATTCTTTGTAAATGAAAGGAATATATAAAACACAGCAGGTATTTTGCTGTGAATGTAAAAAGAATACTTTAATAGCAATCATATTGTTTTTAGTGTCTAGGAATCTGAATCTTGAATCTTTCCTGAAAACAAAATTAGCAAAATTCTATTAGCAATTCTTCCCCATTATATTATAGTTTTTTCTTAGAATTCAAGAACATAGATTCCTTAGACTTAGTTTATAAACAATAAAGAGGGAAGAACTCTTAAGTGGATTCCTATTTATTTCTAATAATGAATTGGAAATATTGTAAAGCAAAATTTCAAAGATAAAAATTCAGAATATTATCTTCTAAGACCATCTCCCAAAATATATATTCACGATTTTTAGGGGTTTAAATTTTATTTTAAAATACTTAGCAATCAATACATGGAATAATTTCCTCCTCATGTTCAGAGCTGCTTGGATTAATAATGCTATTTCTATATGTTTTGCAAATATTGGCAATGTGAGAACTTATGTCAGAGAATTCCATTATAAGTTAAAGGTTTCTATTCTCTGATAAATGGTCCATAATGACACAAATTAACTTAATTGCAATAAATTTACAAAAAAAAATGACCCTTTACAGCATATGCCTTCTCAGCTTGTTGTTCGTGTACCAGTAAGTTTAGGTTTGAATAAATGGGTGAGAAAGAAATGTGAACTCCTCACAATTCTTTTGTCCTACAATCAAAGAGTATTTAATTTTCAACACATCCAACTTCCCTACACATAAGGCATTCAACCATCTCAGCCAGACAAGAAGGAAATTTAAAACACTTAAAAAAAATACAAATCTTTCTGTATATGTCTCTGGTTTTTTTTCCCTTTTTTCTTTGCTTATCCAACATTTTAGATTCCTTGTCTTTTCAACTAGAGATTGAAAAAAGTCTTATTAATTCTAATATTCCTGTTTAAGTAAGACACAGAGCAAAAGCTTGTCCTTTCATTTTGTTAACTTGTCACCACCTGCCTCCAGTACTAATGTTTTAATCAACTATTTATCTGAGTGTGCAGATTCTCTTCTTCTAATGAGGTCTGAATGACCAGCAGCAATAACTTACAAATATGACTCAAAGAGTTCCAGGAAAACTTTTGATTTTTTTTTCTTGCATGAGCTTTATTGACTTAGAAACTGCTACCCTAAATGGTCACCAATGCATTGCTTCTGTTCTTCCAATGACCTGACCTTCTTAACTTCCAACTTTATTTCAAATTGCTGCAAATTTTGTGAGCTGTGCTTTAGCCAAACAGAAAAACTGGCCATTCTGTGCATATATCAGACATTTTCCAATTTCTGTACCTTTCCTCTTATAATTGGTCATGCCTAGAATGTCTTCTCTCATCCTCACCTGTTGACTAGCTACCCATTATCAAATCCAGAAATCAAATGCCACTTGATCTTCACACCAAATTTTTTGCCATTCTCCCCCCTCTCCTCTAGGTCAGGAATAATTTTCCTTTCTTGAAACTTGTATGGTGACATATTCTTATTAGATATTAGTCTTTGACATAAATATTGCAAAGTTACTCTATAATTAGTCATTATTAAATAATAATTGCATATTTATGTATTGTCCTAAATCCCTTATAGATTATAAGGTCCAGGAGAGTTAAAACAATCTATTAACTATTTTATCTCATCAACATTTTGTATTTTGTATTGTACCATATGTAGGTGCTATATAAATGGTTGTTCAATAAATGAATGAATGCTAATCACTGAAGGAGACAACATTGCATAGCAGAAAGAGGACTAAACTGACAGTCAGAAGAATGTGAGTTTTTTGATGGCAGAGAGTATTTCACTTTTGTCTTTGAATCTCTAGTTCTTTGCTGCTCTGTTTGTCCTTCATTCCTGAATAGGACCATGACATCAGGGAGGTGATGCCATGACATGCAAAAGAACTGGATTTAAGTGAGGGAGGGCTGAGCAAAGTCACGAGTCTCACTTTCTCCTCCAGAGTCATCTGGGTTCAGTGACTAGATATGGATCAAGACAACTGGAGATGGCCCAGGATGCAGTGGGGGACCTTGGCCTTTTTAAGCTAAGGTTTTTAACAGGTCTTAGTTTAGGATACCATGGGGCTGCTGTAGGATGCCTGGAGACCCCCTGTTGTCCCAGGCTCTGGTAGGTATCTCTTCCATTCTGATTCCAGTCTTTTCTCAGAGCCTAGTTCTTAGCACAGTGACTCCAACATAATAAGTACTTAATAAATATTTGTTGACTTCACTTTTGCCTTTAACATGGTTTGACCATAGATAGGAAAGTTACTTAAGGTCTCTTAACCTCCATTTCCTCATCTGTATAATGGGTATAATGATGCCTATAATATTCTATCTAATACCATTGATACGGTTGTGATGAAAATAAAATAACATACAAAGTGTTACATAAATGTTTTTGATACTTATGAAATCTTTGAAACAATTTCACTAAACATCATTAGGTGAACACATAGTACAGGTCAGATTTCAGTGAGTTAGTTTTCCATAATTATACGATCATAATTCTATACCTAAGCCCAGTTTTATGTGTAGTACTTTATGGTTTCCAAGGTGCTTTTCTCACAGCTAACCTTTGAAGTAGTTTAAAATTTTTATCCCCACTATATAAAGGAGAAAACTGAATCTCAAAAAGGTTGTGTTTACATAGGTACCAAGTGTGATCAATACATTCTGTTTAATTGGACCATCCTGTATATGTTAGGTCTTTATTACACACACACACACACACACACACACACACACACACACACACATTTTTTTCCTTAATTATTATTATGAGAGCATGGGAAAATATTTATTTTTTATCCTTTATTAATATTGTTTGATTTTTGTGGCTAGGAAATTGTCCAATGCAAAAGTTTACTGTAGAGGTCAAGTTGACTTTCGAGATGCTCCAGCCAGATGGTTTTAAGGAATGATTAGATCTCACCTAATGCTTGTTTTAGGTTTGCTCAGGTCTCATTTTGGGCCCTCTCAAAACATGTGTTTTGGATTCTCCAAATTAGATTGACTTATCTGTTGATATATATCACAAAATACCATTCTGGAGAATACCTATTGCCTACATGAAGCCAATCAGGCAAATGTCGTTATGCCCTTGTCTGAATTCTGTATAATGTAATCCCACAAAGACTCATGGAAAGATAACTTCTAACTTTCCTCCTCTATCACAGGATCAAATAAATTTCTGTCTAAAACTGTTGCAGATTTTGGGGTTTGTTTTAGTGATTAATAACACCTACTAGCACAGTTGAATAATGTCAGCTATAGCATTTAATTGTCCCATTGAAAGCACCATGGAAAAACAAACACAGCACATCATTGGGGTGGGGGTGGAGGATGCCATGATGCATTGAAACTCAAGTATCTTGCTTAGTGACCAAATCCAGTTATATATGGATGAACATATGGCAGCTAATGATGCAGTAGATAGAGTGCTAGGCCTGGAGTTAGGAAAATTTAAGTTCAAATCCAGCCTTAGATAATGACTAGTGATGCAGGAAAGTCACTAAACTTCTGTCTGCCTCAGTTTCCTCAACTATAAAATGAGCATAATAATTGTACCTACTTTTGAGGGTTGCTGTGAGGATCACATCAAGCACAGTGTCTGGCATATGGGAAACACTTAGTAAAATGTTCCCTTCCTTTCTCTTTTCCTTCCTTTCTTTGTTCCTTCCTTCCTTTTTTTCCCTTCCTTTCTTCCTTTTTTTTCTTCCCTCCCTCCTTTCCTCTCTCCCTCCTTCCCTTCCTTCCTTCCTATGAATAAGTGAAAATAAAAATTTATAAGCCATTCATGTACATTGTACTCTTCTCTGATAGATTCCAGGAATCTCTGAAAGATACATTAACTCTTCCAGGCTATGGTACAGGAAAAAATAATATTAAAACCTGAATTTAGTCAGTCTTATACAGTGATTTGAGAACTGCAAAGCACTTTCTAACCCAACGGCTCTGAGAGGAAGGGAGTACATTCATTTCTTAGTCTAGTTGAATATAGCACCTTACCAGGGAAGAAGTTAATGGGTGTTAAATATTAATAATGAAAACAAATAATTTGGAATATTCCTCAAACCATGTTTAAGTTTTGGTCATTAGGTTAAAAAATATAAATTGCATACTTATATAGTTTTTTATTTTATGCATTTCACATCCCAAAGTAACAAACAAAAATGGAATTAGATCCTCCCCCAGTGCTCAACTCCATCTTAGTAAACATCTTGGCATATTTGTCAACCAAATTCACATACCTAGGACCTAGTCAACATGACGTTGCTTTAGTAAATACCAACGTGACCTGGTTATATTTGTAAAAATGATTTTTAAATTAAATCTGAAAAACTTATTTGCATGAAAACTCCGTTGGGACTAAACATGTCAGCCCTTTGTATTCTATAATCTACTTTGTTATGGATCAGTTGAAAGAACTGGGGGATGGCAGTATTTAGCCTAGAGGATTAAAAAAAACATTTAGATAGGAGTATGATAGCTGTCTACAATTATTTGAAAAGCTGTCATGACAAAGAGGGATGAATCTTGCTCTATTTGGTTGTGGAGAAAAGAACCAGGATGATTGTTATAGGGAGGGAAATTTCAGTTCAAAGGAAGGGACTTTATGAACAATTAGAGTTGTCAAAAAATGAAGGGACTGCCTTGGGTAGAATTAGGTTCTTTGTCATTTGAAATGTGTCAGTAGAGGCTGCAAGACTATGTAGTCCTCAGTCAAGCCTCAGACTAAAAGTATATTGTCTAGCACACTTTGTCTGGGTCTCTCCTTTGCCCTTACCCTCACTCTCTTTACATTAAACGTATCCTTATAAATGTCACATTAACTCTAATAAAATGAGAACACTTTAAGGACAGACACCATTTTACTTAAAAAACCAAAACCAAAAAAAAAAAACCACAAAAAACAGCTATATGCCTACAGCACCTTGCACAGTGATTTAATAAATGTTTATGTAGCTGGGAAGGGGTTGTGCTAGATGACCTATAAGGTCTTTTCCAACTCACAAATTCTTTAATTTTTAAGACACACATACTCCTATAATTAATGCTTGAAATAAAATTGATTGTTTCAAAAAGTTTCCATATGTTTTATGTTCATATTAAGAAGGATATTGATAAGCAGGAAAACATTCAGGGAGGGTCACTGATTCCACAGGAGAATCACTTAAAGAAACTGGAGATATTTAGTTTAGAAAACAGAAGACTTCAGAAACATAATAGTTAGCTCAAAGTATGTAAAGGGTTATTTTGTAGAAGCTGAATTAGATTTTTTGGTTTGGCTCCAAAGGGTAGAATTTGTAACAATGACTGAAAATAAAATTGCAGAGGCAAAATTAGGATTGAAGTTAAGTTTTTTTTTTTCCCTGAGAATTAGAGTAAAAAAAAGTAGAATGGGTTGCCTCATCTCTCTACCTCTCTGTCTCTGACTGTTTCTCTGTCTCACTCCATTTTCTCTTTCTGTCTTTCCCTTTCTCTTTCTCTATCTGTTTATCTGTCTCTGACTCTATTTCTCTGCCTCTCTGGCTCTGTCTCTTTTTGTTTCTGTCTCTCTGTCTCTCTGTCTCTTTGTTTCTGGTCCTGTTTCTCTGTCTCTGTCTCTTTTCCTCTGTTTATTTCTCTACATTTCTCTATCTCTCTGTGCCTGTCTATCTCTGTCTATACCTTTCTGTCTCTATTTTTCTGTTGCTCTGCCTCTGTGTGTGTGTGTGTGTGTGTGTGTGTATCTCTGTCTCTCTCCCCATTTTCCCTGTTCTGGGAGATAGAGGATAGAACAAGGCAACAAGGCAAAGAAAATGAATGAAAATAAAAACATGTCCAATTAAATCTATATATGGTAGGGCTCAAAGTTCTACAAGAAAACACAAATTCTTGTGGGTTGAGACAAGGAATAAAACATATAGAAAATCCCTTTAGGGCTCTGCTTAATTATCATTTAAATGACTGCTACTTTTCTAAGATCCATATTTTACTCTGATATGCTAAGAATATGAACTAGTTCTCATTTTTATGGCTACATTGGCTGGTGTGTCATTCTATGATAAACACAGAAAGACATAATCTCATATTTTTTTCTGCTTACATTTTTTTTCACTAACTTCATACCAACAAAAATAAATACATTTATATGACAAAACCATGAATACATTACAGGGACACACACAAAGTTAAAAAGAAATAAGACCTAAGATGTGGTTTCATTTCTGGTTATCATAAAAAAAACATTCTTTAAATACAATGAATAGCTGTTTCTGTAGTTTCTGACAGAAGTCACTCTGAGGTTTTCATTTGCCCTAATATGAATCTTGAAGGGAAATGTAATTTCCATCACAATTAACATTTGTGCTTTTTTGTATATAAAAATGGGTCTACTCTAAAAGAAAAAACACAGAATTTATTGTTTTTGTTTGATTCTTGAAGAGCAAAACAGTCATTGTTTTAGCAGATTCAAGACAAAACCTTCTGTTGGATCAGTGAAATGCTTTGTGATCTTGAAGAATTTCCTGTCTAAAAATACTTGCACAGCACACAGATGGGGGCCATAATTCTGGAAGAAAAGCATGAGAAAATTCTGCTGGGGAGTTTTCTCTACAAAGAGCATGGACTGTGGACATTTAAAAATAAGTGCCAAATCAAAAGTTATTATAAAATATCTTAAGGTCTGATTCCCATTGGAAAAAGTAGCTTGAATAGAACCATTATCTGCTGATTTAGTAAGTACAAAATTAAAAATAAAATTCAATAGTATTGCTGCCACTGCTGTCATCATAAACATCTAACTACCTAGTACTCCAGCAATGAATTAATCATATAATATAGATTACCATATTAAAATGAAAATTTTCATTAAGATTTTTATATTATAGTCATGCAATTATTGTCAGAGCCTTAGAAAAGGTAATGACCAACTTGACTCCCTGACCCTATATTGGTTTAACCTTCAAAGTCAGAGCCCATTAATCTTCACCTAGAATGGGGCACACCTCCCACCTCAAGCAAGAAGAATTTAAAAAGTTGTAGGTCTGCAACTCATCATTTGCACACTGTATCTGTCCTCATCTGTGTGCCACTTTGATTTGCTATTTCAATTCCCCAATAATTGTTTCCCTATAAGTAGACTGAATTTGAATCCTTGCTTGATTCCCCAGTCATGACAGTAAATAAACTGGCTGTCCTTCAACCTACATATTACTATTTTTGGGCTCCTAACATTTGTCACTGGGCATTACTAACCAAAGAAAATAACAAAAAAAGAAGCTTGCCACTTCAACTACCACCATAAATATACTTTAACCCACCTAGTTTTAAAGTCATATTCCTCCTTGTCACTCTTATGATATTTCATATTCTTTCAAATAGTTTGTTGAGCTGCTCCATGGACTCATGAAACTTTAGAGATAAAAGGCAACTTAGAGACTACTTACATCAATTCTCTGATTTTACCAAAGAAGAAAGAAGATTAGGTGATATAATCAGTATATTGAAAAAGTTAGCTTAAGAGGGCAGGACTAGAATTTATGTCTCCTGATTTCCCAGGCCAATACTTGTCTAATACACTGCCTTGCACCCTTGATATAAACACATATTAAAAGTTACTATACAGTTAAATCTATTAATTATGGTAACCACAACAGCATGTTCTTTGCTCCGTGCTGCTGTAGCCTTTTCTGCTTTTTGCTTGCTCCAGTTAAAGAACGAAGGGAAAAAATAAAAGATTATTTTAAAATATATATGCTTAATTGGTACTGATTTTTAATGGAAAGTGATTACAATGTCCCTGGATAGTAAGCATGAGACATAAATGCACAATAAAAACCACTGAAAAAATAGATTTATATACAGAAGTTATTTAATCAAGAACTTATTTCTAATTAATGACAACTCCTCTGTAGGAACTCCAGTTCTGAATATAGCACATCAGAATATTACCCTGCAGCCTTTCCTGTTCATGCTTACAGCTTCACATTGATCATAAATTCAGAAAGTGCTGCTTCTGTGTCTCTTGTACAGAACTAGGATAGTGCCACCTCATTAAAATATACGTACAATATAGGCTAATGACAATACTACTATTAATTACAAAGTTTTATATATTGAACAAAGTTTTTTCTATTAACATAAATATCAATTGAAAGAGATACATGATAAATAAATAATGATAGGACATACCTATGATTACTGATGATAACTGATCATCAAGAATGAGATAAGACAGATTAGATTAAAAGGTTATGCCATATATATGCTTCTGTAGCATTTGTCATTTCTCACCACAAGTACGGTATTAAAGTTTATTACTTAGAGCCAGGCTTAGCTGGCATCTTACAGAACTGAGCTTGAAGGTGTAGGATGGAAGTAATGCAAAAGTAGCCAATCTCCAAGGGGGAAAAACATGCATAGTATAAAAGCCCCCCCACCCCCAACCCCAGGGTGGTCTTTACAAGCAAACCTTTGTTTATGACAACAAAGAAATAGGAGGCAGAGAAGAGAATTGGAGGAAAAGAAAGAAAGAAGGCAGCAAGGAAAGAGAGATAGGATGGAGTCTAACAGAAGCAAAAGATAAAGATAATAGAAGAAAGCAAAAGGGGAGATTGAAGAAGTAAAGAATCAACAGATATCTACCAGTAACTATTCTGTACCATATACCGTATTAGACTTTTGAGGCAATTATTTTAGCCTTAACGCAGCTTACAATCTAGTTGGGAAGATTACACAGACACATGCACACGCAAACCCATATACATATATGTATATAATGTATCCATATTATATATAATATATACACATAAAATAAAAGCCACAATAAAAAATAGTAAGGAATAAATTTGAAGGGAATGATACACAATCAATTCTATATGTGCCATATTTAATATCTATATCTTTCTACATGCAGAATCTAGCATAATTCCTTTAATAAGCAAAATTCCTTAATAAGATAACAAATAGTTGTTGAAGAGATGAATCAGATATTGATTCAACAAATATTTATTACATGTTTTCTTTAACAAATGCACAGTTACTACAATGGATACTAGAAAGAAGAAATGGCTTCCGACTTCTGAGTGCTGGGTTTTTTTTGTTTTTGTTCTTGTTTTTTTGAAGTTTTATTTGTAGATGTTTCAGAGTCATTCTCTTCTGGATTTGTGACTTGAACATCACTATCACTATAATAGCTTTTTTATTTTTATTTTTTCATTAATTTTTTTTTAATGGTAAAGCTCTTCTTTGTAGTTGTTTGCTCCCTTTCCTAGCCTACTTCCTGCCTTTAGATTTTATGTTAAAGGCAGTCTTTGTGCAATTCTGGAAGGAAGATCTGAGCTGGTTCTGCTGTTACTTTCTTGGGGGTGCTGATAGTTGTATCATTCCAGCATCTCCGGGACAGTTCAGACTGGATACTTGTAAGTTTTCTGTGTTCCCAAAGTGGCCTGATCCAAAGATGAGACTGATCACTTTCCCATTGGTCTTAGGTGTACACATTCTGGCTGGGCTTTGGGTTTGTTTAAGCAATAGGCCTATGGGCTTGCCCCATTTGGAGTTTCAGTAAGATTGCTGCTAGACTCAGCATCCAGATGGAAAGCTCTGCTTTTGTTCAGATTGACAATGTTCAGAGTGACTTCTTCTTAATTTGATATTTATGCCCTGGTGATTCCTCTGATGGCTTTAGACTGGACTAGAAGTTGGAACTGAGATCCTGCTATACTGTTGGGTTCCAAGCCACGCAGTTGCTTATTTCTGATCTTGTTCCTTCCTTGGTACACACACTATGTCCTATGGTAGCTCCCTATCATGGATTGTCACATCTAGTCCATGTGCCAGCCTCAGACCACCCAAGATTTATGATGAGGAATTAGGTAGTGAGCTACAGAGTTGCCCACTGGGACCTTTTCCTTTACTCTACACAAGTTGAGGCATCTTTAATCTGCATCTGGGACCTCTTTTTGACCTGGTGCACAGCCTTTCCCTGAACTAGCATGCTCTGTCCTTCTGCCCATACCTTGTCCCCAAGTCTACAGACCTCTCTGTTTACCTATGGAGACTTGGACGAGAAGAATGACTTACAGTGATTTTTTTTTTCCCTTGAATTTCCTGAAAAAGATTCTGTCTAGGTCTAGATTTTCTAGATTAGTGTGGAGGAGTTGGGGGTGGGGGAGAAGAGCTTACTATACTTGTTCCTGTACACTGTTTTATTTCTAAATTCAGTAACTTGATTCCAATTTAATAATTACAATAGCTAGTATTTACATAACACTTTAAAGTTTACTAAGTGCCTCACAAACATTATCCCATTTTATCCCTGCAATAACCCTAGGAAATTTTTGTTGTTGTTTCATTGTTTCAGTCATGTCTGACTCTTTGGGACCCCATTTGGGTTTTTTTTTTCAGCAAAGATACTGGAGTGCTTTGTCATTTCCTTCTCCAGCTCATTTTACAGATGAGGAGACTAAGGCAAACAGGATTAAATGACTTGCCCAGAGTCACACAGCTAGTAAGTCTCCAAAGCCAGATTTGATCTCAGGAAGATGAGTCTTCCTGGCTCTAGGCCTGGCACTCTGTTTACTGTGTCACTTAGCTACCCAACCCTAGGAAGAAGGTACTATTATTATCCCCATTTTATAGAGGGAAACCAAGTTAGTGAGTTGCTCAATGTCACTCAGCTAGTAAATAACAGGCAGAATTTAAGCTCAGATCTTTCTGAGTCCAGGTCTAGTGCTTTGTCCATTATATCACCTAGATGCCACTCTAATTCACCATCTTCATTTCATATTGCTTTCTTTTTGCACATACAATATTTGAAATACATAATAAAGACTCGTGAGTCATCCAGAAAAACTCTTAACATTTCAATATTTTGTTGATAAAATCTGTGGTAGTCACATGGCCCAAACTACTAAAAAATCTCTTGGTTTGTTTGTTTTCCTACTTGCAATCATTTTACTTCTCTTCATTACAGAGAGAAGGAGAATTAGATGGGGAAATCCTAAGATGGATCTGCTAGGCCTGGGGATCATTGGTTGAACCATAGATGATAGAGCTTTTAAGTCTTCCAAACAAGTTTTGATATTGCAAATCAAACATTGAAAGTTTAGTGCACTGACTCAGAGATGAACTTCAGGGGCACAGAAACAGTACATGAACTGGATTTAAGACAGGCAGAGTTCCACAAAGTCATCAGCCTCACTCTTTACCAGTCATAGAAGCCTAGTAGCAAGACAAAAGTCAAGACAACCAGCAATTGTCTGGCATGCAGCGGATGACCTTAGTGTCTACGATGTTTACCAAGCTCTAAGTACTTCACAGAGCCTGCTTTAGTTGCCTTGATAACTATTGGAACAACTGTTCTCATCCATTCATTCCATTGGTGGGGATGTATTCACATGCTGGAAAAAGACATCCACTAACTCACAAACAGGTTTGAGGCCTGTGGATTGCTCTCAACCTGGGTTAGCCCATCTACTAAGACAGTTTTACCAGGGTATGGCTGCTGCACATACTACATACTACATACTTCTTGGAGCCACAGGTGAGAATTGAATGATAGATAGACACCACAGGTGAGAATTGAATGATAGACAGACACCAAAGGTGGATGAACAGCCCTGAAAAGGGCTCATCAAGCTCTCACACCAGAGGTGCTAGTCCTCTCTGAACATAACATAGGAATAATACATAACACAGGAATCAAGCATAATTAAAAGAGAAGTTGTGGGCACTATTGGTACCCACACAATATTAAGTGATCTTGAGAAAGGACTCCAACAGTTAGGTTGATTCCTTGTAGAAGGTTTTCTGAAGGACATTGACAAGACTAATAAATGCTTGTTAATTGATTCTTGACTGGCAGGATGAGAAAAAGTAATGAATTGTGATACAATGCACTGGAGGAAATAAGCACATCACTGTGATCAGAAAACCATGGGATTATTGAGTTTTAATGTTCAAAGGTCACATCGAGTTTGAAAACTTTGGTCTAGGCAAACGACAATAATCCTGGATAATTTATATGCTGACCAGAAAGAACACTGGAAAACTCAAGTAATCAGATTCCTCATAGTTACCATGCTCTACCACATAGAAGATATTTTTGACTATCAAAACCCCTCCTATCAACACACTCAGTTTTACAGCCCTCATTAAGAAGGCCACATTAGGAACTCATCATAGAGACTTATGGGCTCCAGTAGTTAATATGAGATAACTATACAATCTCAGCCCCAGTGAATTCTGTTGGAAACAGTTGTCTTCCTACTCACTGAGTTCAACTGGCCTGCCTTCTTATCCTGATAATATATGTGTTCTTTGACAAGAGTGGAAACCCACAGATTTGGTATGCTCAGAACAAAAATGGTCATGGGATAAGTTGATGTTATTATAAAACAGTGGACATAATATTTAAGAAAAATAAAACCAGTAAAAGCTGATGAAATAGTGTCAACTCTTTTCAAGGCAGAACAATACAATGGAGTCATTATAACATGTCAAGTTCTACACTTCACTAGCTTTTCCCCCATTTTCCTTGGTTTATCTTAAACAAGCAAATATTATTGAAGCAATTATTGATTTTACTTGACAGGACTTCCTTAAATGTAAATTAAGTTGTCAAAACTTCCTTAAAGTGAATCACAATATTGTGGACAATATAATTGGAATTTTATGGCCTCCTATCATTAGAGATACAATACAGGGTGTTACAATGAGTCAAATTGAGACAAGTTGTATGTGGGAGGAAATGTTTTGCTTCTTTTTTCTTTTGTTGTTAAATTTTAGAATGCAATAATCATTTTAGTATAAGCAATAATAATTATTCATGAAGATTATTTTGCATAAGTACTCTCAAAGACCTTAATAAGTCTGCTGGAAGAAATGTAATAAAGATTTTTATAGTTTGAGACATTCCTTTTTATTTTGTTAGGTAGCACTGCAACACTCACAGTGCAAATTCAGATTCAGATACTTCCTTGTAGACCCCTGGTTGTTAAGTTCCTTAACTTTTTTCAGTCTCCATTTCAGAATCTGTCCAATGAGAATAATACTTTTAACACATAACTCACATGGCTGTAATGTAAGCCCTAAATCAGAATATAGAGAGAAAGAGAATCAGTTGAGTACATCAGTTAAATCACCCAACTTCTATAAAGGTATTTTCCAGATTATAAATCCTGAGACCTTATCGAGGTAAGAAAATTTCTCTATCGAATAATCACAGACTTTAGACTAAGTGTAAAAATACTTTTCATAGAATGTGTGTTTAAACTATTTTAAAAAAATAGTTTCAGCCAATGGGTCATCTATAAAATGCAGAGCCAATTCAGGTGCAAGGGATCCCAATGAGTGAGATCTAGGAGAGAGAAGGGTCCTGGCCAAGCTCCATGAAGTGTCATTTGGGAGGTGAAGGATAAGAGTACTTTCGCCTCAGCCTTGGAACCCCCTACTTCCCCCATCCCCTCTCCACAAGAGTTGAACCTCCAAAATTTGGAATTATTATAGATTGTATCCCATAATCCCACTATCCTAGTAGCATTCTGGAATAGCTGATGGCAGTGTTTGCACTGAAATCCAGGACAGAACAGATGAAATGAAGAAAATTTAATCAAAATTCTACAAAGAGCCCACCAGAAGTGTTATACTGTATGTAAAGGGAATGTATTGAAGATTAGCAAAAGGACTTCCAGGACCTATGAGTTATCCCTCTAGCACATGTGCTCTCTAAGCTTGAGTCCATTTCCCCCTCTAGTCTATGTCTACTTTTAGAAGAATCTGTCACAGACTTTTGGGGAATTTTTTTGTACCAACTGTCCTTATTATACCGTATTAGTAAATATCCCTTTCTAAAAGCTAATTAATGTTGGATGACTAATTGATATCAACTGCTAATCATGATGGAAAGCACATCACTGGGGGCTCATAAGCCAATAGTAATAGAAAAAGATCTCCAAGGCCTTAGGGTTGACCTTAGACCCCTAAGAAGATGTAGTAGCCATGTTCTCTGTAGACATCACTTGTCAGTTTGAGTGGAGTTCGGATAGTCACTCCAGAACAAATGCTACTCATAAATGAGGGTTCATATTATTTTTTTCATTTTCTGAGTCCTCTTCCTAAATATAAGCAGTAAGAATAGGTCTATTACTCTCTTTTTTTTTTGTAATTTTTTTTTTTGGCTGGGAAATGGGATTAAGTGATTTGCCCAGGTTCACACAGCTAGTAAGTGTCAAATGTCTGAGGCCAGATTTTAACTCAGATCCTCCTGACTCCAGGGCTAGTGCTCTATCCACTGCATCACCTAGCTGCCCCTAGGTCTATTACTCTTAAATGACCTTTGGAAAGTCTATATTTAACAGAATCATGGATCTTAAGATTTGTAAAGCTGAAGAGTCATTTAGACCATCCTATACCCTGCCCCTCAAAAAATTAAAAATAAATCTCTTATACATTATCTCTTGCCTGATAATCTACATTGGGTAGAATTGAGTCATTTCAGGAAGTAATTCCATTTGTATCAATAGGAAGTGTTTTACTTTATTTTGTCTCTGAAATTTCTAGCCATTACTCCTAGTTACACCCTGTAGAGTCAAGCAAAACAAGTCTACTCCTTCTCCCATGTGACAGTTCTTCAAATGCTTGATGGCAATTATCCTTAATCCCTTCGTCTCCCTCCTCCTACTCCTAGTCTTCTCTTTCTCAGGTTTAGCATCCTCAGTTATTTCAACAGGTCCTAACATAACACGAACTAGAGGCACAATCCTATTGCCGTCAAATGGACATTATTCAACTTATCAGGACCCAAGTGAATTTGTTATCTTATCAATTCAGAGCAGGTCATAAATCATCCATGCCTGACTCTTTTGTGTCATTCTTGCCCATAGCCTCCTAAGGAATTCCGCACAGGCCAACAGTCTATAGTGTCTCTGCTTATGTTCTGTTGAAAGCATGAGAATGCCAGTGGAACACTCAGGTCATCTATTCATCATGGATTGCTCTGGAGTTCTTGTTGGTTACATGTTGCAGTCTGCTCACAAACATCATGTACCTGTCTATTGCCCTCAGTGTGATAATCATCTTCATTATTCAGAGGCTGTGGTATTCCAACTCTCATTGCCACAAAGCAATACTGGAAAAATCATTTGTATTGAAAAGATGGACCTTGGCTGCTATATAAGGGTATACTGAAGACAGGTCAGTCTGGCTCATTAGCTGTCAGTGTGAGTATTCATACCTTGAGAATTAGCACACTCTACAAATCAAGGCTTGATTTGTTCTTTTGCTGATTGCCTAGATTTGGGAAAGTGATGAAGAAAATATTAATAATGTATATTAAACTGAAAAGTGTGTTGTGTGTACTCCCCTCTCCCCATCCAAGAAAGACGATTATTAAACATTTACCAGCACATCAGTGCAGCTGTGGGAAGCTTGAGGTCTTCCATTTTCAGAGAGAAAAAAAATTTCCATACTACGTTTGACTATCACGTCACAATATTAACTCACTGAGCTTTCAGTTTACTAAAATACTTCATATTTTGATTTATAATATCTCTGTAATGGGGGACTGAGCAATGAAAACACAGTCATTGAGGCTTGGGCAGCTATTTCTTAACCTTGTTTCAATTTTTAAAGTGTACCCAGATATTATCTGTCTATTCCAATCCAAATGTGTGGAAAATTTATTGAGTCTACTTCTTTTCATGAGTGATTGAGTATTTGGTATGTATGATGACAAAATTTCTTCTAAATGTATGGCTAGCAACAAGAACTAATGATTCAGGAGGTAGTAAGCAAGAACTAAAGGTATACACAAAAGGGAAGTCCTGCTCATCTTTCATTCCTTTTCCTTAGTAGCTTTGAGTATGGAGGGTTACTTAGATTGGTGTGTGTGTGGGTGTGGGTGTGTGTGTGGGTGTGGGTGTGTGTGTGTGTGTGTGTGTGGGTGTGTGTGTGTAGGTGCAGTGGTACAGCTGTCTGAATTCTCCCTGCCAAGTACCTTGTGGGTATAAGCACATCCACTTCTTTTTCTTTTGGGTTTATTCTTTTCCTATCTTATGTGAATGCATATTCCTAGATATGAAAGCCTATGAAACCAAAGAATTTCAGGAGATCCAAAGGGCCCATCAATGGTAACACCAGCAAACAGAGCATATAAAAGTAGTGACCAACAATAGAGGAAGTACTTATAATATGTGGAAAGACAGTCACCTGAGAGTGGTGTTAAATTCAGGGATGATGACCCCTTGTAATAGAGAGAAGTCCTAGCTTTGGACTCCAAAAAGGTAGCAATTTTCTAAACCTAGTAGGGAGGTATACATAAGGTGAACTTCAAATTTCTATGAAGGCAGGAGTGTTTCCAGTGCCCCACATGTGAGTTTGCCACTTTGATAATATAAGTATACTCTATATGTAAGTCCACTTTGGGTTTCCTGAATTAATACAGTGACCCGAGCTGTCTTATGCTGAAAGATTTATTTGCCTAATATCCCAAGAGATAGTTTTATCCTTCTATATTTTCTGCCTTGCCTTAAATTCATGATCATTAATCCTTAATAGAACTGAATATGACTTTCATATCAAAGGAAACCATAACAAAACATTGTGTTAATTACATAACATACAAGAATATCAAATGGTCCCATGGAAAATATATTAAAAACTACATCTCATGGAAACTTTTTCCAACAATATCAATATGTCATCTGGACTTGGCAAGTGAAAAATTTTTAATGTGGACTAAGGAACAATAGAGGTTGAAAACTTCGAATTTGAATCCATGGGTCACATTAAGCCAATAGATGAATACAACATGAATAAATGCCTTTCTCTTCTCAAGGCAAGATGGCTTGAACATAACACTATCAAGGAAAAAGCTGAGTATATAACCATAAAAATACTGATCATCACCATGAAGTCAATGCTCAAGAATATATTTAGAGCTAATAATATCTAAACAATTCCAGCATTAAACACATACTTTTGGTGTGCTAAGGAAATGGCATATTACTTCAATGAAGCTATAGAAAGATTATCACTTCCTCATCAAAATGGAAGAAGAGAATTTATAGATATTCTCAGAGCACATGTTAAACCAGTTAAAATTTTACCAAAATATTTTTGGAAAAAAATAGACATCACTTCACAAAGCAATAGGAAAAGCTGACAAGACCTATATGCTAATAGATTGGCTGAAAGTAACTGATGGTGGTTTATTTTCAAACAGAGCATATGGTACAGCTAAGACTAAAGAATATAATCAAAAGGTATTTCTTGAGTGAGGTCTACTTGAATTCAATCAACACTATAAAGACAAATTAGCATTGAAAAGAAGGCTGTCATGAATATATATGTATATTCTATATACATGGTAATAGAAATGAAGTGGCTTATAATTATGATTCAGAATCAGATCACTGTCCTGAGAAATTACAGGAACATCATCCTTAAGAAACCTTGGCTTTCTGATCATGCATATATTATGCAGCAGAGTAGTAGAAAATATTCAACATATAACTGCAATTTGTAAAATTTTAGCATTTAATGAACACAAGAAAGACAAGAGTTACACCCCAAAAGCCTGCTATCTTACAAATGAACTCATGCTAAATAACCATACCACACAGAAAAACTTCAAAACGGTCTTTAAGAATTTGGCAAATAGGGGCAGCTAGATGGCACAGTGGATAGAGCACCAACCCTTAAGTCAGGAGGACTTGAGTTCAAATCCGGCCTCAGATCAAATATTTGACACTTACTAGCTGTGTGACCCTGGGCAAGTCACTTAACCCCAATTGCCCAGAAAAAAAAATGTGGCAAATAAACTGTGCCCAAACTAGAACACCATTACAGACAGGATAGTTGCCAACTACTGCCCTGTCACAGCACTGATCCATAACAATTTAAGAACAAAGGTGTTCATAGCTGTCACCGTAATACACACAAAATCCAAACTACTTAGAATAAAGAACTTTCAAAATGAAGAGATCTATTGGGGAGGGGCTCTACTAAGGAAGATAATACATATGGATACCTTCAGCTGCAGGTAAGATGGAAAGTTCCTATGGTCCTTAGGGTACAGAAACAAAACAGATGGCAATGCATCTTTAATGCCATTTCCATTAATAAAATCATGGTAATAAGAACATTATCTTCTAAGTTTTCAATAAAATGTGCCTGTAGTATCTGTAAGTGCAGTTGGTAGGCTGTATCTCCACAGGGGCTACACTTTGGCTATAAAGTTACACACACACACACACACACACACACACACACACACACACGAAACAGTAAATTAAGATAGCAGGACATAGTTTTAAAGACCTGACCTTGTAGAAGAAAGAACTTAAGCTATGTTCTGCCTTTGATTCATACTAGATGTATGATTTCATGCAAATAAACTAATGTCTAAGTGTTTTAGGTAACTCTCTAAGACTTTAAGTTATAAGCAAGTTTTCAGTCCACATCAGTGAAAGGAATTTCAATGTGGGAGTTCCCTATATCTATTAAATCATATGTCTGGACACCTGCCCTTCCCCACAACAAATTTTTTAAAATCCCCCCCAAGCTCTTAAAGAATGATGAACAGATATCTTAATATTACAGAAGGATCAACATTATATATTTATATAATACAGCTAAGTATAGTACACTTTAAATTCATGACCACTCAAAATGTCTTGAAGAAAACAAAAAGAAAAATGAATAGTGGTACGGCAAAGCATGTGTCTATTCTTTAATTTCTTTGGAGACACAGCATCTAAGGAGCTGAAGAATGATGGATGAATGCTGCAGAATGTAGTACTCAATAAATATATGAAGGCCACCTTGAGCTGTGGAATCTGTCTCTGTGAAGTAAAATATTTCAGACCTGACCCATGCTTGTCACCTTTAATGTAACCATTTGCTATGCTTTATGGTCTTTTTTTTTTTTCAGAGGTTGACTAGTTATGTGACAGACATCAGGTTAAGTATTCTACCTTAAGCCAGATTCTTCAGAAAAATGAAGAATAAAATGAAGGAGGTTGGGAGGCCAATTAGAGTACAGGCTAGTATAAGTCAGTAGTTTTTCTCACACTATTTGGTCTGGGCTAAGTTTGACACTTGTTCTCCTTTTCTTGTATTACCTCAAACTGCCAGAACAGTTCCATCCATCCAAATCCCTTTGATGCTTATAAGACCTAATTTAAAGCTGTCTTG
Source organism: Vombatus ursinus (assembly GCF_900497805.2). Classification (NCBI taxonomy): domain Eukaryota; kingdom Metazoa; phylum Chordata; class Mammalia; order Diprotodontia; family Vombatidae; genus Vombatus; species Vombatus ursinus. The sequence goes on along the minus strand of NW_020950062.1, from coordinate 13,891,227 downwards.
TACCTAATCAAGCAGGCTCCTTATCACTAGCATCCCCTTCTACAACAATGTTACAACAATTCAGAAAGAATCTTTTGTCAAAATGAATTTGGGCACTCTGAAAGGAACTCTCCCTCCTGAAACTATAATCTGCGAGTCCCTGGTACAACCAGTTTTAATGGAGGGAGGTAGGAGAAAGCATTCCAACCATACTTAACCCAGGCATTACCACTGGACCAGAGTTGTAATCTGGTACAAGATCCTGAGAAAGCATACACTCAGAAGTAATATGGCTATTACAAGAGCAAAATACATAGTGATTTCTCTAAAACAGTACTTTTCTGAGGAATGATTTTCAGTGTAGCTAAAACTTTTATCTCCAAATATTTTTCTGGAAACAGTGGAATAATTTCAGAATTCTATGGTTGTCGTACATTTAACCACTTTCAATTCCTAGTATTTAAACAGTTTTTTTTTTCAACATAAAATCATCTGGTTCAAATCATCTTCTTATCTGTAAAATGAAATGGAAAATATCAAAGGATATGGAAAAGGGCTTTATAAATTATAAAATGTGTTGTGTGAATGTGAGCTAAGAAACAACACTAAAAATATTCTGTTCTTCTCTCTATGAATAGCATCCTATTCTCCTCAGACTCTTATTTCTATTACACCCTTAGCTACACCTCAAATAGGACCTATATCAATATGCACATGGATGAACAAATATTACCCAATAGCAGTATTAAAAATGAGAATGAGAACAGTAAGAGACTCCTCCTGCCCCTCCCAAAAAAAGTATGATGCTGGAGATGTCAATCATCGTGAAGGGTCATGTGAGTTTTCTGCCTAACCCAAAGATTGGAGAATCAGTACTCTTGTGTTTTCTTGCCCTTATTTTCTTACCTGCTTTAGATGATAATCTAATTTTAATACTCAACTTTAAAATGAAATGTAAAAAAAATAGCTATTTTAGTCCCCAGTTCTCATTATCCTACCCGACACAAACATTAAAGTAGTCCAAGTCCTAAAATAATTTCACCACAACCTTCTGTCAAAGCTGTCAATTGTGGTGCATCCTCACTGCCACAAAAACAATATGAAGAAGAAAAATAAATAAGCCACAGTTCTCTACCACTTAAAGGGCTCAAAAGACCTTTCTTATGAAAACAACTTGTGAGATAAGTAGTAAAACTACCATGATTCCCATTTTATTCATGAAGATATTGGGGCTCAGGGGTCAAGTTATTTCATGATGGTCACACTCGTGTCAGGGCTGTAACTATAACTGTGCTGATTCTTTTATAATCTTTTATAATCTGAAAGGACTATGGATGATGACCTCAATAAAAAGTAATGGGAAGAGTTATTCTGCCATAACATATGTGAAAATACTCACAAATCAGCTAACGTACCCTAGAAATAAAAATATGCTTATCACTACAAATAATCAGATCGTAAGGTGATACTTAATTATAATCAAAGTTTAAAAGGGCTTGAGGGGACAGTAGGTAATCATTGTTAATCTGGAACTACCTAAATTCTAAATAGCAGCATGGCATATAGGAAAGAACATTATTGGTTTAGGAGTCAGAAATCTTTGGTCTAGTTCTGATTCTACAACTAATTAGCTTGATAAGTCACTTTATCTCTTTAGGGTTCCTTCTTGTCATCAGTAAAATAAGATTACATAGTTTCTAGTTTCCCTTACAATTACAAAAAAGATTGACAACAATCATCGTTATAAATAAATATTAAACAATATTTCACAACACATTTTGTAGTCAGACAGAGAAGACATATCACCTTGCCATGTATATGCAATGACTAAGGTATGGTGAAAGTAAGCATTAATTCAGGGAGAAGATGTGATGACTGCATGCATTAGGGAAGAAGGGTATGGTTTAATTAACATTAGGAGCTTTATAAAAAGGAAAAGTTGGAGTTGAGGTATGGATATATACTGGGCACTAAACAAGTGATGAGTTTCTAGAGATCATGAAGTCTAGGAGTATAGCTGGGTGGGAAATGATGAGCATCACTTCTAAATAACATGGAAAGGTACGTAACTGTGTGTTCAGAATTGGTCAACTGAGTGGACCCAAAGAGTGCTGAATGCTGATCATTGTCAATTTAGATTATAATCTCTACTGGGGATTACAGTTCTCTATTGCGGGTTGCTATTCTATCACATGGAAGGGAGTTTTGACTTGTTGCTTAGACTTAGAAAGCAGAAATCAGATCAATGAGTAAAATTATGGGTAGGCAGATTTTGGCTCAACATAGGAAAATCATCCCAAAAATTAAAGCTGTCTTATAATGCAATGAACTGCCTGTGAAGATATGGGGCTCTTTGACATTTGAGCTCCATAAGAAGAGTTGGATGACCTGACTACTTGGTGATGATGGAATTCATGGTTGGGTTGGTAATGTACTAGATAATCTCAGGGGTTCTCTTTAAATTCTGCACTTCTGATTGTCTTTTATATATTTAAATGTTTTAACTGAATTTAATTATGAATGCTCATAATAACGAGCTAGCTTTAGTTTCAAGGAAAAATAAACTTTTGATAACTATTTCAAACTTAATTTAAAGAAATATTCATTGTGCTCCTCTTTTGGGCAAAGCATTACCATCTAGTAGGAAAAATAAGATATACACGAGAACTTTAACACATATTGTGGTTTGCTAAGATACAGCACTGTTAAAGTTCAGAGGAAAGAGTGACTGTTTAGTGAACCAGAGAAAGCCTTATGGAGGAAGCAGTATTTTGGCTACTATTTACAAGTTGGGTAGTATTTCATCAGGACTAAATTAGGCGGAAGGGTAGAGAATCAGGGGATGGACAATTGAATAGGGATGCATATGGCACATTCAGTAATTGGGAATGTTCCAGTTTAGTGGAAGTGTAGATATAAGCAGTTATGTATAAGTTAATGTTGGAAAGGAAGTTTGGAATGAGATTGTGAGGGCAGGCCAGGGAATTCAAGGACAGTTTTCTAGGATACAGTAATCCTAGTAAACCCCAATGTTGGGTTGTTGTATGTGAAATATATTTTCCGTTAGATAATCATTTTTCACAGCAGTTAGTAGAATGCTTACTAAGGCAATAAAATAGATGGACCACATTTTAACTTGCATGTTTACTGGCTAGGTAAAATGATTTATTGCTTATGTCTCAGAATTGTTCCTGATATACTGTGTACTAAACAAGTTGTGCATTTGTCTTATCCTTCCTTCTCATTTATTTATGTATTTATTTGTTTATCCACATAGTGAAACTGTTTATTAATAAACCTATTAAGAAGAATCTCTCAAGAGCCTTCCAATGCATTTTTAACCATGCAGGTATACATGCACACACATATACACACACATGTGCACACATGTATTTTCTTATTTAAAAAAGGAAACAAAAATCAGCTAAATAGTGTGAATTTACATTCTATAATACCATATATGTTCCATTATATCATACTCTATTATATCATAAATGTTCCATTTATTTTTAGTAATTTAGCCCTTTCAATATTTGTTCAGCTTTCCATATATTCTAGATGCTGGTTAGTCAGTAATAGCTGGCTTAGGCTTTCCCTAATTAAATTACAATCTAAATCTGTTTAATTATATACACATTTCAAAACTTCTATCTTCATCCATTCTCTCTTCTGCCTCTCCCACATCAGAGGAAGGAATGGAACTACTTTTTACTGAGACTAAGTCTTCTAACTGTGCCTTTGACAACTTATCCTACTAGCCTCTCAGGGATTTTGATCACCAATCACCCCCTTTCTTTCATCATCAATCTTTCATCCTCTAAAGAATCTTTTACTTTGACTAGTAAACAGAGCCCAGTTGCCCCTACTTTAAAGGAACCTTCTTTCCAGAGATTCTTCTATTTCTTTAAGTTTTTGTCCTCTCTTTTGCTTTCAAGTGACTGTGAAACTTCTAGAATGAATAGTTTACACTTAGTGTCTCTACTTTCTCACCAGGCACTCACTTCAACTTATGTAAAGAAATTCCACATTGATCACTCTACCAAAATTGCTCTCAGTTGCTGGCAAACTAAGGGATGAATGAAATGATCTTTTTCTAGCCTCATGCTCTCTAATGAGCCTCAGTTTGGGTGAAATAGTGAAAAAAAAGTGATAAATTCCATTCTTGGCTCTGGCATTTACCAATTACATGACCTTTTCTAAGCCTCACATTCCTCATTTGTAAAGTTGCAATAATAATAGTTGAAACACCTACCTCACAGGGCTGTACAAATGAAAATGTTACATAAAATGGGTTATTATTATTGATCACAACTCATCCTTCTTCGTTCTGTCTTCTCTCTTAACTACTGAGACACTGTTCTGGTTCTCCTCCTAACTTCCTGCTTGCTATTTTGTTTCTTTCACTGGGCCTTTTTCCTCCTGAGGCAAAACAATCCAATTTTTGTCAGTTCTAAGTGCTAGGAAGTTTACTCTTAAATTGAATTGAAACCTATATTTTTATAACTTTTGTTCACTAAACTTAGTTTTTTTTACTATCTGATCATTCTGATTGCCTTCCTCTGGATTCTCTTCATCTAGCTTATTAATGTCCCTAACTTATGTATTTGATCAAGGCAAGTGTTAATTAAAACAAAACAACAACAAAAACGGTCAGTGGTTCCCCAAGGCCAACTGAACAAATTCATATTTCTTAGCCTGGTAATTAGGGCCCTCATAACTCTACTTCATGTGCACTAAATTCTTTTGGTGAGTTGGTTGTCCTTCATTTTCAAAGAGGACCGAAATGACATCACTATGCTAGAGTCAAGTTTCGGTGAGTCAGACTGTAGCTGATCACATACCAATACGAGCTTGGAATATTCTATCACAGGTCGGGCACAAATAGTCCCATGTGAACATTTGGGGTGGATTCTCTAAGTCTGCACATCTTGTATTTCTGAGCTATTTCAATTCTGCTTTGCTCATAGAGCACAACACCTCTAATGTGGGTACACCATGCTAAGCAGTCCTGTGGCAGTGTCTCCCATGTCACACAATTCCAAAGGTCTTAAGAGAGACCTTGAGTGTGTCCCTATATTGCTTCTTCTGACCACCATGTGAATGCTTGCCCTGTGTGAGTTCTCCATAAAATACTCTTTTTCGGCAAGTGTTTTTGCATTTGAACAATGGGGCCAGCCCATGGAGTTGCACTCTCTGAAGCAGAGTTTGAATGCTTGGCAGTTTAGTTCAAGTAAGGACTTCAGTGTCTCATATTTCATCCTGCCAGGTGATCTTCAGAATCTTCCTAAGACAATTCAAATGTAAACAATTCAGTTTCCTGTCATGGCGCTGGCATACTGTCCAGGTTTCACAGGCATAAAACAATGAGGTCAGCACAATGGCTCTGTAAACCTTCAGTTTGGTAGTCAGTTTAATACCTCTTCTCTTCCATACTTTCCTTCAAAGCCTCCCAAACACTGAGCTGGCTCTGGCAATGTGTGTGTCAACCTTATTATCAGTGTGTATAACCCAGTAGTCTTTTCAAGTTGAAGAATTTACCATCAGTGTGGTAGTTGACCTTGATGTCATATTCATCCTCATTGAAAGCATTTGATAACACAGCTGAAAACATCATGCTAAAAAGCATGGGAGCAAGCACACAGCCCTGTTTCACTCCATTGGTGACTGGGAAAGCATGAGAGCATTGTCCATTTTCCAGAACCCAGGCAAGCATCCATCATAGAATTGACAGACAACGCTGATGAACTTCTCCAGGCAACCAAATTTTGACATAATTTCCCATAAGCCCTCATGACTGACAGTATCAGAGGCCTTGGTCAGATCTACAAATGTTGTGTACAGACCTCTGTTCTGCTCCTGGCATTTCTCCTGGAATTATCAGACAGCAAACACCATATCAACCATTCTTCAACCCTTTCTGGAGCCACACTGGCTCTCAGGTAGATAACCATCTTCCAGGTGAAGGATCAGTCTATTAAGATCTTTCAGTTCTACTGGATTTTGTGTTGTCTATAAGTACGCTCACATTCCATGTGCTGATGGTGAGTGGAATAGTCTTTGCAGATGTTTTTGTACATTTTTTTTTGTGTTTCGACTGCAGAGTGGGATTCCCCACCTGCCTCAGTGATCAGGCCAGGGTTGGGTAAGCAGACAATTTTTAGGGCACCTTTTCTAGCCCTTTCCTCACACTAGGAGGTGAGCAGTGTGATCCTTAAAAGGCTGCTCAGATACCCAGGAGGCTGTTGAATCCCACTGCTGCTTCCAGTGAGAAACTACCTTATGGCCTGTGTGTAGGATTGTGACTACAGCTCCCAATGTATCCACGCAGGCTGCTTCATCACTTGCCTGTTGTCACGGGACTTTGAGATAGGTAAAATGGTAAAATAGGTATAGGTAATGTCTTCTGATTCCTCCATAAACAAAGTCATCAGCCTCACTCTCTCCTCCAGAATCATCACAGTCGAGTGGCAGGACAGAATCAAGAAGACTGGGAAGGGCTCAAGATACAGTGGATGACCTTGGCATTTTTGATGTCTAACCAAGCTTTAAATGCTCCACAGTGCCTACTTCAGCTACCTTCATGGCCATTGGAACAGATTATTCTCATCTGCCCATTTTACCAGGAGAAGTCTTCACATGCTTGGGGTAGACACCTCCCCTAACTCACCAAAAGGTTTGAAACCCATTGGTTACCCTCAACCTGGTTTAGCTCCTCTGCCTAAATGGTTTACCGAAGTGCGGCCACTGCTACAGGTTCTTGAAGCCAGGTGAGAGTTAGGTAGAACAGGTGGACACCAAGGGTGGAAAGCAGCCCAGAAAAGGGCTTGGTAGCCTTCACACCAGAGGTACTAGTCTTACCTGGACACACCCTACCCCAACTAAATACTCTAAACATTAGATACTAAATACTCTAGACAAAGGGGACTATATGCCATTTTTATTTATTTATTTATTTTATTTTTTTAGGCAATTAGGGTTAAGTGACTTGCCCAGGGTCACACAGCTAGTAAATATCAAGTGTTTGGTCTGAGGCTGGATTTGAACTCAGGTCCTCCTGACTTCAGGGCCGGTGCTCTATCTCCTGCACCACCTAGCTGCCCCACTACATGCCATTTTTCAAAACAGATACTAGGATTTTCCATCTTTATGTCTTTGCCCTCACTGCTTCCTATGCCTGGAATATTTTATCCTGCTTTCCTCCCCTCTCTCTCCCTCCAGTAATTACCTTTTGAAAAGCTCCCTACTCCCTAAGACATTTCACCAAATTTATCGTGCCACTCCCTCTACTTCCTGTCAGAAGTGACTTCTCTATGCTCTAAATTTTATATATCCTCATTTATAACTCTCTGATGCACTTAGCACACATCATATTATAGCTTTTGCTCTACATGCATTTCTCTCCTGCCAGATTTGTAAGCTCCTTACCATCAGGGATCATGTCTTATTCATCTCTGTTATCACCCTCTCAGTAGGAAACCCGGTGTATTATACGTAGTTGATGCTCAATAAATGTTTCTTAAGTTAATGAAGAAATGAAATGACTAAAGCAACACAGAGAGTATATTTTTTTTAACAATTGTAACAATAAAATAAAATTTTAATTTTATGATGATCTCAAAGGGAATTAGTACATCAATAATAAAACACTAATACAAAATATTATAAAATCTAACTGAGAAAGATTGTGTGTCTTTTTTGAAGATTTAAAAATTCTGCTGTTAGGATAACGGATAAAACTAAATAAAGAGAAATAGTAGTTAAATTACAACAAACTATTATTTGGCCATGGCTAAGGAATGCAGTATTTAATCAACTGCTTTCATGTGTCTAATGTTGTACTTAGGTATTAGGGTTGCTATTAATTTCTTTACTCATTCCATTCATTCAAAAATATTTATTTAACACCATTCTGCATAAGAGTAACATCTCAGCAGTGTGACAGATAGAAAGGTGCAAAAACCATAATTTTTACCCTGAAGAAATTTACAGTCTTCAAAAGTTTACATTAGAATGGACAGGCTAGTATCTGTAGACAGATGCTTGCCAATAGACAAGATAGACCAGTAAAGAGAATATGTCAATACCCACAGAATTACAGAATCACACTGAATCTCAGAGTTGCAAAATATCTCAAAGGTCTAATATGTATATGTACCTCTACAGCATCTTCCTTAAGTGGTTAGCTTTGTACCTCCATAATCTCTTTTCTACCACTTCAATTTCTCTTCTTTTTCTATCCTCCCTTTCCACTCTGCCCTCTGGAAACCTTGATCAATTGTTAACAAAATCCTTTTCATCCTAGTTGGAGAATCAGAGAATAATGGAGAGACCAAAGGCCATGGTAAAGATGAAATAAGTTTCGGAGGACTGAAGCAAAGGGAAAGAAGGAAGTATAGGAGCTTATAATAAGAGTGATTTCTGATTTCAAGATCATGGAGATGGCATAGTTAAGCGTGATTGTGAAATCAAACTGTTAGTATACCTTTGGACAGCTGAGATGGAGTAAAAATCTAGCTAATGCAAGTTAAGCAGGTTGATAGTGTCCAAGGGGAAATCAACACATAAATTAATGTCTGCAGCTTATGGACACAGCTCTGGCTATGTCCAAAATATACTACATCCTTGGCTAATCTTACCAGTTCTAGGTTCTATTTCTCTCAGTGCCATCCCTGCCCATTATAATACAGTGGGTCAGTAGAAAGAGTCAGCACATTTGATTCCTTCCCTACTAAAGAGGGGGGTGTTTGGGGTGCTACTAGATGCACAGAAGCACCCCAAGATTGCGGGAAAAAGCCCAAATCATGGTGCGGAGCTGCCTGAATGAATTCAACTCAGATCTTCTTCCAGCCAGAGAAAAAAAGTTTATTAAAGATAAGCATGTAGGCCAGACTCCAAAGGAACTCAAACATTAGTGATCTAAATGGGGGTTAAGGTGTTCAGGTGCAGTGTGAGACAGTCTCAACCTCTTGGGCGTGAGGAAAGCTCAGCATCTGAGTGGGGGCTGGGGTGGAGAGGCCATGTGATGCCTCTGAGGATGGGTGGGCATGAGGGGTCTCAGTTTCTAGGCTTGAGAATAGCTCAGCATCAGAATGGGGGAAAGGTGAGTCTTAAGTACAGACTGATTGGGGAGGGGTCTAAGGAGTGGCCAAGCAGTTTGGGGTGAGGGGAGGCAGGGCCTAGGAAGATCTGGATGGGGGTGGCCAGCAAGTTGGGGTGAAGGGAATGCCTAGGTCCTGGACCGTGTGGCCCCTAGCTAGGATTAAGGGTAAGAAATGGCCAAAGGCCATAGGAAGGTGAAACAATGGGAAAGCCGAGCTGAAGGGGGGAGGTGAGTCTTGGAAAAGGGCCCAGGTGAGAATTTCCATTGGAATGTCTGAATGATTTGAACAGACAATAAGAATAGATAATGAAGGGAGCTGGAAGGGGAAGTTTGCTTTCAAAGGGCTTTTAAAGGGAAATAAGACAGTTTCTAAAACTTTATGGGTTTCCTGGGACTGGTATACAGATCTGAAGTCAGGTTCTTTTTGGGGTCAGGAAGGAAAGCGCATTTGAATAAGCTTAAAAGGTAAAGCTAAGGCTTTCAAACTGAGAGAGATAAAGTGAGTCTACAAGGAACCTAAAAGTTTTAAGGTTTTTCTGGGAGCCAAATTCCTTTTGCCCCTTTAGCAAAGGTAAATCTGTTCACCTACTGCTACTCCCAGGCCCTCCTTATAATCAGAAATTTAGAGCTAGAAGGGACTTTAGAGATTTATGTAGTCCAACATTCTCATAGAAGGAATTGAAGCCCAGAGAGTTCTGAGTCTTTCATTAGATTGTGAGCTCCTTGAGAGTAGGAACTGTCTTTTGCCTTTTTCTATTTACCTAGCACTTAGCACAGTGCCTGGAACAGAGTAGATGTTTAATAAATGTTTATTGAATTGAGTTGAGTTGACTAGGGACACACAACTAGAAAGCTAGGAAGTTTACTCTCACATTGAATTGAAGACCAGACATGAACCAACCCAGGATCACTTCAGATCTAATGGCCTTTTTATACCTCCATGGTGGAGGGTATATTGAGCTAGCTCAATTTTCCTTGTCTATCTTACTCAGCTTCTCATTCTTTGGGAATTCACCTTATATTTTAATGTCACCTAGAAAATCATCAATCTTCTTAATTCCCATCACTGATATTTATCGCTCAACCTCAGTCAACTACAGATTGTTCATAACTTAGACTTCACTTATAACTATTTATCTCCATGCTATTAAACTCTGAAATTTCTCTGAACATAAATTACTTTACTTCCATCTTTTCCCTGTGCCTCACTCCTTCTTAACTTATTCTTGATCCTCACAATAATCTTCAATTCCTCTATTTCTTCTTTTCTCTCAACCCATTACTCAGCTTTAGCCTCATTCATTTTTTAGTCTTGATCAAGGCAACTACATTGTATTCCATCCATGCATCAGTCAATTGATAATCACCTTTAAGTGTCTATTGTATACAAGCCCTGTGCTAGGTGCTGGGGATGCAAAGAAAAAAAAATAGTCTCTAACCTCAAAGAGCTTACTTTTTACTAGAGAGGTAAAAATGCACATAAATAGCTACATGCAAAATAGGTACAAGATGATTTTTGACAGGTGATGTACTAGCATCTGTGGCTGTGTGACCAGGAAAGGCTGCATGTGAAGGTGGCACTTGAGCTGTGTCTTGAAGGGAACTAGGGTTTTAAGAGGTGGCTGTGAGTGGAGAGTACATTCCATATATGGGGGAAGAGCCAGGACAAATATGATGCAATATCTTACGTGAGCAAAATTTAAAAAAGAAATGTAAAATTGGCTGAACCAAATGATGTAAGGATAGAAAAGTGAAGTTTGGAGGAGCTTATGAAGGTCTGTCTTTACAACATCCCTCTCATCCCCATCTTTCAATCCTAGTTCAAGTCTTCATCATATCTTGCTTAGACTATTGCTATAGCCTTCTAACAGGTCTTGCTACTCAAGTTTATCCCTGTTGCAATCCACCCTACACTCAGCTGTCTTGGTGATTTTTCTAAAGAGCAGGTTTGGCCATGTCACATCCCCTCCCCACCCATGAGGAGCTCCATTAGTTCCTTATTATATCTAGGATGAAGTTTAAACCCTTTTGTTTGGCATTTAAAGCTCCTCATAACCTGTCTCCTTCCTGCTTTTCCAGTCTTTTTACACTTTACTCTTCTCCATACACTCAACATTCCAGTAACATTGACCTAATTGTAAGCTACTCTACTGCCTGTTTTTGTATGTCTGTACTACCTATCCCTCATGCCTAGAATGCTTGTCACATTTTAATTTACTTGACTTCCTTTCAGATTCAACTCAAATTCCTCTTACTCCAGAGTGTGTGTGTTTATATCCCTAGCTGCTGAGGCCTTCCCCTCTCAATATGCCTTCCATTTACTCTTTATCTATCTAGCATCTCTCTAGTTTAGTTACATGTTGTCTCCTCTACTAGAATGTGAGCTCCTGGAAGGCAGGGAATGTAGTTTTGTCTCTCTTTCTATCCCCAGTATTTAGTAAAATACCAGGATGTATTTAATAAATGCCTGTTAACTTGACTCATAAAGAACTTTGGATGCTGGATGGAGGAGTTTCTGGAAGTAATCTGCGTAGAGGTAATAACTGGACACATGATCTAATAAGTCCATAAAATGAGGGAGTATAGAAATAAAACTTAAAGGTTTTCAGGACAGAATCTTGAGGACCATTTATAGCTAGGAGGGGAGATACGGATGATGAGCAAGAAAATGTGATTGAGGAGTGGTTAGAAAGGAAGGAGAAGAAGAGAAAGCAAGTCACGGAAACAAACAAGGAGAGTCAGTTCAACAATGTCACATAATACAGACTCATCAAGAAGGATGAGAATTGAGAAGAGTTAATTACATCCAGCAATTAAGAGAACATTTTAAAAAAAGTTTCAGTTGAGTGATGAAATTGAAAGCTATACAGCAAAATGGTTGAGAAATGAGTGAGAATGGAAATGTAAAGCAACGAATGTTGGTAGCTCTTTCTAAGGTTGTGACTTGGTAAAGAAGAAGAGATATAGGAGAATGGATTGAGAGAATAGCAGTGTGTAGTGAGGATTTTTTTTTTCAGGATGGAGACTACTCAGACATTTCTTAAGGGAAAGAGATTGAAGGTGAAAGAGAAGGGGAATGATAGTTGGGGACAATCTTCTGGCAAAAACAGAAGGGAATGTAATAAAGGTTACATATAAATGGCTAGTCTTGGGGGTAAGAAAGGTCACCTTCTCCTCAGTCAATGGAGTAAATGAGGAGAGAATGGAGGATAATGTCAAGGAGTTGTGAGATGTAGATAAGGGGAGATGTAGGCGCTTATAGTGAACATATTTTCATTTCACTGGGAATTCTGAAGTGAAGTCATTAGCTAAGTAGGTAGAGGATAGAAATAGATTAAAGAGACCAGAGAAGAGAGCCTACCATCATTTCCATTCAGCTGATTCTCTATTCTGTGTCACTCTGACCATCTGCTTTCTTTAATACTACTCCAATGCTAGTAAATACCACTGGATGATGGAGGATGTAACATAAACATGCTGAGTAAGTCCACTATAAGTCAATGCTATTTAATTATCAGTTCAATCTCCATTGCTTCATGACCATACTTCTAGTTTTCCTTAATGATTCTCTATAATACTCTAGACTTGCCTAAGGTCACACAGATAGTGTCAGAAAGGATATTTAATTCAGTTTTTCCTCTTTTTAGTATGTTCTTCCTTTTACGGTATCCATATTCTAACTCTTTATATCTCCCACTCTTGACCCTAGAGTTGAAGAGAATAAATCTAATCCCTTTTCCATCTGACAACACTTCAAATTCGTGAAGACAGCTATGATTCCTGTTCCCTGCCCCAATCAAATCTTTTTTTTTCTCCTCAAGTTTAAACACTCTTAAGTTGCTTCATCCAATCATCATCTGATATGGCTTCCAGTTCCCCCAGCATCTTATTTGCCCTTATCTGGATGCACTCTACATTGTCAGTATCATTGAAAGCACACATTTTGTCTCGAGTAGAAGGATGAAAGAATGGGTGAATATACAGAATGTAATCAAATGTGTACAGAATAAATTAAACAGACTCTCTCTTTATCTCTTTTTCTGTATAATATCAGTTAGGGGCTCCAGGAGGAAACATAAATAAACAATAAAGAAAAGATTATGAAGAATTGAATTCAGTTCTTTGAGTGCTTCTTCTGCTCCTTCTAAATTCAATGCACTGATAATATTTTGTAAAAGTAGATGTCAAATAATGGGATATTACCCCAACTTGTTGTTTAATTATTCAATCGTGTCTTACTCTTCATGATTCCATGAACCATACTGTCCACGGGGTTTTCTTGGCAAGGATAGTAGAATGGTTGCCATTTCCTTTTCTATGAAGTAAGGCAAATACTAAGTACCACTAAAAATGAAACAAAAACAAAAACAAAAAACAACCCAAGAACTTGTTTTTCCTTCCCAATGCTAATACAAACTGAATATTTGAAAAAATAATCTAGAAATAAAGAACTACATTTTTATTCTTTATTTTTAAAAATGTTCTTTTTTATGTAGTACATTAGTTTGTCCATATATGCCTTCTCCATCTAATAACACAATTCCCCCTGCCACCAAGGAATGCTGCCGTAATTTATCCCTTTATTTCCTGTCTAGAAACCAGCTTTAGCCCTATTTGTTATCACCACCCTCAATGTACCAATCTGAAAAGAAAGTACCTTCTGCTTTCACCATTTCCCAACCCCTAACTCCAAAACATGAACAAAATTATCAGGATTTATGACAAAACTCTCATCTTTGTTTGCTACCCAACTGAAAGTAATTACAGTATTGTGTTAGATCTCACATTGATGACAAGAATAAAGTATTTCTAGCTAAAGTAATAGCTTTAAAAGTATTTCAGCCCAAGTTACATCTTAGGTGTGCTTATACTGACATGATTTTCATCTTTTCCATATTGTTATACAGGAGGAATTGTTTCTCCCCAGGTAGAGCTTTGTGCAATTGTAATTTAAACCTTCATCCGCTTTGTGACATTTTCCAGGTATTACTGGACACTAATATTATTAAATTAAAATACAATGGCATTCTGGACAAGGCTTATATAGCAATTCAACAGAAGAAAATAACATAGGTATTCAGTTGTGGACAGGGACCAGACTTTAGATTTCAGTCAGTCAACACTTATTGAGTACCTGCTATGTGCAAATCATTTTGCCTGCAGAAAATACTCCAGATAAAGGAACTCCTTTTAACTGAGGTTGGCTGCTTAACTGAAATTTTTAATGTTAAAAGATCTACTTAGAATTACTGTAGCATTAAGCAAACAGTCCAAGGTTATCTAACCAATATGCATTTAGGTAGGGTTTGAACCCAGTCTTCTTGGCTGTGAGTCCAGATTTCTATCCATTGTGCCAAGATGCCTCTCTAAGTATGGATGTTCATTGATACTATTTTGTAAAACTAGATGTCAAATAACCAGATATTACACTAACTTGTTGTTGTTATTCAGTTGTTCAGCTGTGTCTTACTCTTCATGACCCAGTGGACCATACTGTCTATGGTTTTCTTGGCAAGAACAATGGAGTAGTTTGCCATTTCACTGGGAAATTCTGATAGTAAGATATACAACTTCTTTCTTCTGTCATGGGCTCTATACTTGACTGATGGACAGGCTCCTGTGAAAGCTCAGCTAGAGATTGATCAGGTCTGGTTCTGCCTGCTCTATAATGTCATTGGATATTTATAATATTTAATACCTACATCAGAAGAGTAATATAAAAATTTCTGGTTAGTTGGAAATAATCCCTCTGGGAACAAAGTCAACTGTGGATCTCAGATGAATCACTGCTATTATTATTTCTTACATATACTTATATTTTTTTCAATTAGTTATTCCATCCACTAAGCAAAATCAATTCCAATATAGTCAGTTCTATTTTTATGATCAAAAGACAAGGACAAGTAAAGAAGTTTTAAAAATACTACCCGACTTAAGGAAATAATTGATAATTTTAAATCCATTTTATTTTTTAGAGTATCTCTTGAGATTGCATTTTCATTTCATTAGAGTCTCTTTCATATTGTTTATGTATAATTAGAATGAAATATGATATAAAAAGAAAAGCTCAGTACGTCTGGACACAGTGTTTTGAGACAAACATGTTAACATATTTTGCAGGACAAAACAAACTCCAAGATTAAAACAAAAACATCACAGGGAAAAAGGTAACTGGGGTGGAAATATTTACAGAACATTTCTAAGATAAGGGAATTATTTCCAAGACATATAAGCAAGTGATTGATATTTGTAATAATGAGAAGCATTTCCTAATCGATTATCAAAGGATATGATCAGACAGTTTCAGAGACACCTTGAAAGATGTGTATCAACTGATATAAGTGAAGTGAACAAAACCAGGAGAATAATTTATACAATAACTACAAAATTGTTAAGTCAAACAATTTTGAAAGATTTAAGAAGTATAATCATTGCATTAACCAACCACAACTACAGAGGACCAATGATGAAGCATGCTACCTGAAGGATGCTGAGAGACTTCTGAGTGCAGATTGAGACACATTTTTGGACATAGTCCAAATTCGTTTTGCTTAACTATGTATGTTTGCTACAAGAATTTTCCTTTTCCCCTCAATGAGTTGAGATGAAAGAGAGATAAAATAAAAGTCTGTTCACTAAAAAGGATAAAATAAAAAACCCAAAGTCAGAAATATTAATTTATTGTTTCTAAAATAATTACTATTTTATATGTGTATAATCACAGAATTTCAGAGTTAGGAGAAACTGCAATGAGCTCTATTCAGTGAAAAAGAATTTCCCACTGTACCACACTTGACAAGTCATCATCCATCCTTTGCTTGAAGATCTTCATAATGAGGAGAAACTCACTAATAGTAAACATAGATATAGCACATTGAGATTATAAACAATTAATATTACTTTACCTATGCTATCTCATTCAATTTTCAAAAAATCCTGGGAGGCAGGTGGTAATTATTATCCCTATTTTGCAGTTGAGGAAACTGAGGCAAATAGGGTTAAGTGACTTTCCCAGGATCAAACAGCTAATAAATGTCTGAGGCAGAAATTTACCCAAGTCTTCCTGAATTCATGTCTTGGACTCCATTACCTTCACCATCTAGTTTCCTAAGAAACTTACTTTACCTTCTAAGGTAGCCTATTCCGCTTTTAGATAACTTATTATTAAGAAATGTTTTCCCAGCTCAAGTCTAAATTTCCCTCTTTGCAACTTCTAAACAATGCTTCAAGTCTTAACTTCTAGTACAAATAGGATAAATCTAATCCCTCTTCCTTAATGACAACCATTCAAATGTTTGGAAACAATTATCGTGTTTCTAATGATTCTTCTCTTTCTTACATTATGCCTACATATAGATTTAGTTTTATATGGTTCACGGTTACCTCAATATAAAATAGTTTAGAAAACAGATGTGACAATTTATCAGAAATCAACATCTCAATATCACATAAAGCAAAATTGGGTATTACTGGCATTTACCTTTTCTGTTGTCCTCTATGGAGGACCCAGGGAAAGATATGGGCAACAATCACATAGTTTGAAAATGCATGTAGGGAATGCGATTTGTATCACTGTAAGTAGATAATAAGTCCATTGATGAAATTACTGATCCATCACAGTATCTGGAATCTCATCTCTATCATCCAGAATTTCCCTCATTTCAGCAATTCGGTAAGGATTGATATTTATTTATTTATTATTATTATTATTTTTTTTTTGGTGATGCAATTGGGGTTAGGGGTTAAGTGACTTGCCCAGAGTCACACAGCTAGTGAGTGTTTTGTGTCTGAGACCAGATTTGAACTTAGGGTCTCCTGACTCCAGGGTTGGTGTTCCATCTACTGTGCCACCTAGCTGCTCCCAGGATTGATATTTATAATAACAATCATAAGGCCCTTTGAGACTATGAAATGCCTTCTGAATTATCAAAGAGGTAAAATTATGTTTGGGTTAGGTTTTCTATTAAGGACACTTCATTAACTTTTGTTGTTTGACTTTTTGCAATTCATACTTGGTACACATGCTAACAATACTTAAATGATCAAATGGATCTGTGCATGATCTCATGGATATAGCTATTCCCTCCAATAGTACAGATCACAGCTTATTTGGAGTAGTAAGACCAGGGACCTAAAGCTGAAAAGGACCTCAGAGAATATTGAATCTAATCTTTTCATGTAATAGATGAGAAAACTGAAGCCCAGGAACATTAAATGACTTCCCTAATGTCATAAAATAGTGATCATGAGAAGTAGAGTTTGAACAAAGGTCTTCTGACTCCAAAGACTGTTTTCTTTCAACTTACCAAACCGTCATCCATATTTGCCCATTATATGTGGATCTTACTCATATCCTCCTATTAATCTGTCATAAGAGATACACAAAATCCTAGGGGCCTTCTTTTTTTTGATAACAAAAGGAATATTAGTAGTATACATTAGCTAGGTAGTTTTATTCCTTGCTTTTGCCATATGATCAATCCGTCTTCTAGAAGTCATGTGTCATAACTGGCCGAGTATTAGACTTAGAATCAAAAGACCTGAGATAAAGTTTAACCTCAGGCACTCACTATGTGATCTTGAGAAAGTCATTTAACATCTCAGTTTACTTAATTATAAAGTGAAGAGTTTAGACTTGAAAGGCTCTGAGGTCCCTCTCAATTCTAAGTCTATGATTCTATCATTTTCTATCATATATCATATATTTGTTTATTCATATACATTTATGCTGATTTTCCTCCAAACCTCTTTGTTTGAAATGTGTCTTCTCACACTCAGTATTCACTGCTTCATTGCCCACTGTATGCCCACTAGTTCTTCAGAGGCTGTAGCATTCCTTGATTCAGTTACTCAACAACAAACAATAACTCTATTAAGCAAAATACAGGTCCATTCAATTTTTTTCTATCTAGGTGAACTCCTTAACTGAGGTAGTTAAAACAATTTTCAGAATTATTAAACTGCTTCCACTGTTGTTAGGATGAATAAAAATTATTATTCATCCCTCTCCAGCCTCCATTCTTGACTCTTGAGACTTTTCCTACCTTTCACAGAATCCTCCTTACCCTGTAAGTTTACTCTACTCCTGGACTTCCCACACTGGAAGTACTACTACTTATCCCTCTGGTATAAAGGGCCATAAAGTCCTTGCCTTTCTAGTTATGTCTTCCTAATACTTTTCTTTGGACATAGGGCCTTTTAGGTAGGTATGTCAGTTGAACTTCTAAGGTCTGCTCTTCTCTCCAGCCTGACTTTTGATTTACAGGAATCTCTCTCTCTCTCCCCCCCCTCCCCCTCTCTCTTTATCTCTCTCTGTCTCTGTCTCTCTCTTTCTCTCTCTCTCTCTCACATTCTCCTGTAGCAGCCTCTTTTCTTTGTTACCAGAGGTCTCATTTCTTGAATCTCTTTTAGGTCTCAAATGACTGCCTCTCTGTATTTCTGTCTATATAGTATGTTGTTCCTAAACCACGCTAACTAAGATGTGCCCTTCAGGCTGCTTGGCTTGAATGATACAACATTTCACTCTCCTCTTGAAGAATTTGTCATTTTAGCCATTTTTTTTTCTGATCTCGTACTGCCTTCTCTGTTCTGGTTAGTATGAAGTTTCTAATCAGCTAATCTCACTCTTGTTAGAAATTTCTGTTGCCTCAGGCTGCCTTTCTGTAGCAGTGTCTCCTTCTGATAAGACTAGGTGGCCTCATGACTATCTATTTTATGAAATCATGTTCCAAAATCAAACTCAAATTATATAAAGTGGTACTTACTTCTCTCTCTTTTTTTTGGAACTGAAGAACAAGTATAACCATAGTTCTAAAAAGTGAAACTTAACTCTCTAAGAAAAATTTTAATATAGGAATACACTATTTTTATTGCTTCAATATTGGTTATCTTTTTTTCTTTTTACAGTACATAGTCGGCTATTAAAAAAGCTTTTATAAAGAAGGTCCAGAAGGGAAATATATATATATATATATATATGTGTGTATATATATGTATGTATATGTATTATGTTTACCCCCAGAGGCAGAATGTTGCTACAAGCTTTATTTTCTGAACACCCAAAAAAATTTGTGAAACTATATATATAATTATTCATATTTAATAATATGCCAACAGGCTAAAATCTGTGAACAAAACTTATAAGAAATTAATAATAGCATTTTTGTTTGGCTCTTATCTGAAGCCTTATTGTGATATGAAGGTAACCCTCAGTGCTCAGAAGGCTGAAAATACTGGGAGGTCCTACACCAAAGTGGACTAGCAATGGGCTTTGAATTAGTTATTCAAGAACCAACCTACCTAAATTCAGAGAGACTTATTCCAGGTTAGTAGTCAGATGATTATTTTACTTTCTGGGTGATGATTTTTTTTTTTTTTTGCCTGTGACAACTCATGAAGACTATTTCTCAAGGCATGGAGTGGGTGGTGATTTGCATTAGTAGAAGCAGAATTTATTCTGACAAAATCACAGACCCTTAAAGTACTTAAGTATTGGCTTCTATAAGTAAATATTAAAAAATGACTAATTTCATGTGGCAAATATTCCACACTAGTAATATGGACCGGTATTGTATCATTTTCAGTTATGTTTGACTCTTTGTGACACCATTTGGGGTTTTCTTGGCAAAGATACTGGAGTAAGTAGTTTGAGATTTCCTTCTCCAGCTTGCTTTATAGATGAAGCAAGTAAGACAAACAGGGTTAAGTGACTTGCCTGGGGTAACATAGCTAGTAATTTTCTGAGGCCAGATTAGAAAGAGGAGTCTTCCTAACTCCAGGCTGGGCACTCTTTTCACTGCATCATCCAGCTTCCCATATAGACAGTTACTATATTCCAAAGAAAGGAAGATTGGATTTGTATTTTGGAATTTCTCTCTTAAATTTCTTTAGAATCTAACCTTTAGCATCCCTACAACTCAGCAATATCTTATGTGTACTTGGTTTCTTAAAAAAAATGTAGTATGTTATCAGGCCAAAATGAGTGCAAGAAGTGACAGAAAAGGTATCATTAAGGAAGCATATGAATGGAAATGGAAATGAACTAATCATAAAGAAAGATTTAGGGGAAACAGTTGGACTTGTGATTGGGGAAAATGGTAGCCTGGCAATATTAAGAAACTAGAAGTTTGCCAATATTGGGTGGATTCCTTGCAGAGTATTTATGCAAGGGCATGGATAAGAGTTGTGGAAGACGAGAAGGTAATAATAGTTTGTGATTTACACACTGTTGGAGAGAATATCCACATTGATGAGATCATAGTGGCAGCAATGGGAAAAGGTATAATAATGTAGTAACCACCAAATAGACTCAAAATCCGACTGCCATAAAATGGTGTAGGAAAGTCAGCATGTCCTTATTTTCTATGTCTTTTCTGTCTCTACCAACTCCTTCCACACAAATCTACATTCATAATTGACTCTTGTTTGTTGCATCATCAAAACTAGTTCTTTCACGAATAATAACAAATCTAAAGTAAGATTGTGCAAATTGATATCCTTTTATAATAAATTAGATACTTTACCCCAGAGTGATCTCTACAGGATGTGGAGACCAGGATAAATTATATTATTGTGAATTACCTTCCCTTCTTTTCCCCTCTACTTTTGACCCTAGTCCACCACAAAGCTTTTATACAATTCAGAACTAAACAAAATGATTATTAGACTTAATCCATTCAACCAACAGCACAAAATTCAGTACCAATAAGTAGTAAAGATGGGTCACAACAAAATTAAAAGATGTAACAGAGATTAAGTAGCCAAAGGAGAAGAGCTGTCATCAAGATACAAAGCCTTTACATAAAATGCCATGAAATTTACTCCAACATTTTTTTCAGTTATTCCTTTAACTTCAACAGAATTCTAGATTAAGAAAATATTTCATAAAAAGGGACATAATTTTATACTGAAAAGATACAGTAAGACTTAAAAGCCTTTATTTTCTACCATTTCTACATTTTAAAATTTCTATCTATTTTCACAAATTAGAGAAAATGCAGTAAAATACAAGGTCACTTGAGAAGTAACTTAATCAAATAGGCTGAAGACAGTAAGAACTGCTTTGAAATGGATTTTTTTTTTTTGCAATCAGAGTAGTTGCCAATTATTTGAGGTAAATAGGTTGGTAAAAGGTTTTTCCAAAATTTAGGTAGAACTCTGTTAGGAAAATTTCAAAATAAATGTAGTGGTTTCTTTTTCCTTTTGTTAATTTTGATTTCAAATGAAGCGCTTAGTTTTCAAATACTGTAAGGTGCAGGATTTCAATTTGTCAAACAGTTGAGAAACTTGTATGTTCTAGACAAACATTCATAACATATCAGTATTATACTATAGACAACACATAGCAAATAGATGGTGGATTGACATAAAGATGAATTTACTTGAACATGTCTTATGAAATCATGAATATAAAACTAAAGAATTAAAATGACAGAGACTGGATCTACTAAATGCTGCTTCATACATTGCTACTACGATTATGGTGATAAACACTTTTTAAAAAAATACCGAAATACTCAGCTGAAAGATGCAGTTGGTTAAATCAAATACTTAATTTAAGGCCAGTTTTCACCCTTTGAGTCAAGTCAAGTTACCAGATTTTTTATTGACTGCCTTCCAGGTACACAATAATTCACAAAGGCTGGTGGGTGGTGATAGGGGGAGAAGTATGACAGATTCTTTGACTTCAAGGACACTAGAGAACTTATGAGTTTAAGAATGGGAATAATTAATTTCCTCTACTGAGTCACTATACCCCACTTACAGTGAGTTATAAGATTCCTTGGTACCCTAACCAGGTGAAAACAATCAATCAACTTCAATCATACATTCTATTTTCAATCCAGTCAATCATAGGCTTTGGACTAAGTGGGAAAAGTCCTTGGAACTTGAGTGCTATTGCACTGAAATAATGTTCAGATAGAACAAATCAGTTATACCCTAGGAATCATCTATAAATGATCAAGCTGATTTAGAAATCAGAATGATTAGAGCAGTTGGAGCAAATGGGGCACCCCAATTACCCCTCTGGGAAGGAAATGCCTTAGGACTTGGGGAAGGAGAAGGATCATCTTCACCTTAATCCTTTGTCTAGGTCTTCTCGTCCCCATTTCCCCCCCAATTTTGTCAGGAGGAAGTCTTGACAAGTTTCATAGGGTCCAGAGGATGGTAGACAGCCTATCTTCCCAACAGCATCCTAGAGGCATTCTCAGAATATCAGACAGAAAGTATCTGCATTGGGAGCCAAAGAACCAGTTCACAGATTCATTGTGCTACAAATGAGCCAAGCAAAGAAATTATATTATGCTTAAGGGAAACTTCTTGAGTACTCCACAAATGAAAGAAAATGACTTCCAGCCACTGGGAGCTAGGAGTTACCCCAACATGTGCTAAGCTTGAGCCCACTTTCCCCTGGATTCTACACTTACTTTTGAAAGACAGTTTTGTACCTTCTGTTCTTACTGTAGCATCTTGGCAAATACCCCTTTCTAAATGTTACTTAATGTAGGCTGGCTAAATGATTTTTAATTGATGATCCTATAGAAGGCTTGAGCCAACAACATTAGCACTATTCCTCTACTACAACTCTAGTTTTCAGGGACATTACTAGAAAACTCATGGGAAAAAGTAGCTTTATTCTAGGATGTGAGGTTTGTCTATGACTGTCTGAGCTAAGATAAGAATTATCAGAACTTATATGGGTTACATAAATATTTCTTTAGGATAAGGATACAGAAATTGGATTTTGACCAACACTGTAGGTTGCGGGTGCTATTATCTTCTTGTACTCTATTCTTCAGCTCAGGGTAGAAAATAGGGGAATATCACTGTTAACCATTACTGCTATAGTAACTTAATCTTGCATGCCAATACACAATGTGCTTCTCATAAAGAAATGGAAAAAAGAAAATGAGTCTACCAGGGAGTACAAGTCATTGACTAGGGGCTTCTACTCAGAATGTGGGTAGCATAATGTAATGGAAGGCTATTGACCTTGTGATAAGGAGAGACTGGGGTTCAAATCTTGTCTCTAAAATGACTAATTATGTGACCATGGGTAAGCCACAAACTCTCTGAGACTTGTTCCTTTGTTTGTTTTATTTGTAAATAAGCATAATAAAATGCTTTGTGTTTACTACACAGTGGTATTGTGAGGATCAGTAAAGCATTTTTCTGGTCATAAAGGAGTATGTAAACAACAGCTACGATTTCTATAGTAGTTATGCTATATTGTTATAGTCAGAAGTCATAGGGATGGTGACATGTAGGTAAGCTCCTTATATACTTTTTCTTTAAATTTCAACAAGTTGTGATAATGAGAGAATATGGGGCTATTGAAACCAAAGATTGTTTTTTGTTGTTGTTGTTGTTGTTGTTTTGTTTTGTTTTGTTTTGTTTTTCAGAGAGACAATCAGGGTTAAGTGAGTTGC
Organism: Vombatus ursinus; assembly: GCF_900497805.2. NCBI lineage: Eukaryota > Metazoa > Chordata > Mammalia > Diprotodontia > Vombatidae > Vombatus > Vombatus ursinus. The sequence goes on along the minus strand of NW_020950062.1, from coordinate 13,867,719 downwards.
CCAGGGTCACACAGCTAGTAAGTGTCAAGTGTCTGAGGCCAGATTTGAACTCTGTTCCTCCTGACTCCAAGGCTGACGCTCTATGGAATCAAAGATTCAATTCAACAAATATTCATTATATATATTGGGTAACTTACTAGGTGCTGGAGATATAAAGACAGTAATAAAATAGTCCCTGATAAATGCAACATTATTTCAATAGAGAGCACTAAAAACATAACAAGTTGTAAGGGAGAGAGGATCATATCAGACTTTATAAGGTGGAATGGAATTTAAGATGAGCTTTAAAGCGTTCTAAAAGGTAGAAGTGAGGCAAAAGAACATTTGCAGCATAGGGGCATGTCTTTGCAAAGTTGTCATAAATCTTCCCTTGGAAAAAGTTTACTTGTAAATCTTAAACTGTTGCTTCAATCTTTCAAAGACCTATGATTTCTTAAGTGTGGTTTCTCCTCTGACTCATTACAATTTAGTACCCAGTGTTTGAGAGTTGCTGTTAGAATCACAGAAGTATAAAGTTTTAAGTAATCTCAGCAACCATCTAGTCCAACTAAAACAATGAAGAAACCCCAGCTTCTGCTTGAAGCCCTCCAAGGAGAGGGGAATCACCATCTTCTTAGGGAGACCATTCCACTTTTCCATAGTTTGAGTTGTTAGGAAATGTTTCTCATCAAGTCTAAACTGACCTTTGAAACGTCTAACCATTACTTCTGGTTCTGCTCTCTGGGGCCAAATGGAACTAATCTAGTCCCCCCCCTCCCCGAACATGACAACCCTTCAGATACTTGAAGATAGTTATCATGTCCCTGAGAATATTTCTGGTTAATGAAATCAACTAAGTGATGAGTCTCTGCAATCTTAGTTGCTCTGGTCATAGTACACACATCTCTTACCAGGTTGTTCTTTGAGATCTTTCCAAATTGGTAGGACATGTCAGAGTTTATAATCCTCTAGAATTAGGTAGGCTAAGGGCCAAGTCCTGGCCATAGTAAAGTATCAAAAGACTTTAACAGAAAAAAAAAAAGCGCTCTCTACAAAAGAGCCATAATTATTGTTTTTAGTATTTTTCTAGGGACATTTCTAATAAAGTAGGTAATGCTTAGACAAGAGCTACATTTGTACCTCTTGAGCCCAGTTCTCATCAGTGGTGATTTCCCCTACTAAATTGTCTAGTATAGTGTGAATATCACTCATTCTTCAACTACATCATTTCAAATGGTGGGTTTGAAGTTATAGGAGGTAGTTTCTAGGATGCCCCTTTCCCATCCATACTCTTAAAGTTCATAAGCTCACTTCTCCTCATTTCCCTAAGGCCCCCTCCACATCAAGGTTTCAGTTGGAACATAATAGCTTCTCAATACTAAAAAGTGAGGGAATTCCTTGCCTAAAGTATTGCAGTGCTAGAGATAAAACAATTACAATAAAAATACTTCGTATTTTTCCAAAACCATGATTTACTCTTTTATGAATCTTTATATAGTACCTGAGGATCTATGTGAATGAAAGGGATGAAGATGCTGAAGTTCATGATGCATGAGGATCAGTTGAAAGAGTGTTGTTGTTCAGTTGTTTTTCAGTCACATCTGACTCTTTATGACTCCATTTGGAGTTTTCTTGGCAAAGAAACTAGAGTGGTTTGCCATTTCCAGATGAGGAAACTGAGGCAAACAAAGGTTAAGTGACTTACCAAGGGTCATACAAGTAGTAAGTGTCTGAGGCCAGATTTTAAGTCAGGCCTTCCTGACTCCAGGCCCAGTGCTGTATCTACTATGCCACTCAGCTTCCAGTTGAAAGAGTAGGGAATGTTTGACCTAGAGAAGAAGTTTGATAGCAGTGATGTGGGAGAAGGATTAGACTTTTTTTCTTTCTTTTTTAGTGAGGCAATTGGGGTTAAGTGACTTGCCCAGAGTCACACAGCTAGGAAGTGTTATGTGTCAGGGGCCAAATTTGAACTCAGGTCCTCCTGACTCCAGGGCCAGTGCTCTATCCACTGCTCCACCTAGCTGCCCCAGGAGTAGACTTTTTCTACTTGGTCCCAGAGGGTGGAACTAGCACTAGCATTCACTGTAAAGAGAATATCCTGACAATTAATTCTGTGCAAAAATGAAATGGGTTGCCTCAAAGGGAGCTAGAGGTCTTTGATCTGGTTTGAGCATTTAGCAGGAATATCATAAAGTGGATTGCTCTCCAGATACCAGTAGGATTAGGTGATATCTGAGGTAACTTCTGAGACTCTGTGATACAGGACTGTGAGGTCCATGTGGACCTAAAATTTTCCCTCAAAATCCTCCTCCCCCATATGCCTTATGAATCGCTAGACTGGCTGAATCAGAAACCAATCATTAATGTAGCAATGTCAACTTTGTAGAAAGTCTCCAATGAAATGAAGGATCTGTGCTTGTCCTTGTTCTATTGTACATTTTCATCAATGACTTAGCATAGATTGCACACTTAGCAAACTGGCAGGTAACACAAAGCTGGGAAAATAGCTAAGGCACTGGATAACAAGAGTCAGGATGCAGTAAGATCTTGACAGGCTAGAACACTGGGCTGAATCTAATTTGATGGATTTTCATGAGGATGAATATGAAATATTAGATGGAAACATAAAATATTACAAATTGCTTTCAAAGAACTGCTTTCACAAATACAAGGTGGTGATCATGCTGAGATAGCAACTTATCTGGAAAACAACAACAACAAGAACAACAAACCAAAACTGGGACTTTGTTTAGACTACAAGCTCAATATGAATCAAAAGTGTGATAGTGCAACCAGAAATAGAGAAGTGATCATTCCACTATATTTTGCCATGTTCAGATATATACAGAACATTGTGTTCAGTTCTCAATAGCACAATTGAAGAAGTGAATTGATAAGCTGAAAGGTCCAGAGCTAGACAAACAGAATTGTGAAGGGCTTTAAGTTAATACATATGAAGATCATTTGGAAGAACTGAATATGTTTATCTTAGAAAAGAGAAAACTTCAGATAAATGATAACTTTTCTGCAAATGTGAGAAGTAATATGAAGTTAAAGAAGGAATAGACATATTCCATTTGACCTAAAGGGAAGAACTAGGAGCAATGAGTAAAAACTACCTGAGGCAAATTTAGATATAAGATAAAACTTCCTAACAATTAGGACTATTGAAAAGAAGAGTAAGTAGGCTATCTTAGAAGTCAAACAAATGCTAAAAGACAATTTGGTAAACAGGTTAAAAAGGAGATTCTTTTTTTTTTCCTGGTGTGAGACTGACTAGATAATTACTAAGGTCCCTTCCAGCTCTGTAACTGTGTTTCTCTAACCCTGTAATCCCCATCCCTTTCAATATTTCTTCCATCATGAGAGAAATTACAATGAAGAACTCTCAGCTACTACCCTTGGCTATGACCCCAGATATTTGCTGAAGTTAATAAAGGTCAGCTACATATACTTTAAGGCCAGTTTTCTTGACACAATCCTTGGGACTGAAAGATTCCTCAAGAAGACAGTTAAATAGAACGTGTAAGTATATCCCAGGGAATTAGTGCAAGACTGCATTTTCTGCTTCAGCTATTTCAATTTTACTCCCAAGAGGAAATTCCACTGGGGTTATATATTTTAAGCAAAGGATACAAAGGGATGATACTTAGACTTTTTTTTTTAACCTGATAGCCTGAGAATTCTTCCAATACTCTATAGTGGGCATTGTAACCAATAGAATAATAGCATCATAGTTTCAAAGCTGGAAGGGATTGTAGAGATTATGTAGTCAAATTCCCTTCCTTTACAGTTGAAAAAATTGAGACCAGAAAGGTCACACAGCCAGTTAATGTTATACCTGGGAATAAAATCTATGTCTTCTAGAAGCTAATCTAATGACTTTTATTCCTCAGCATTACTGTTTTTTGTTTTTGTTTTTGTTTTTAAGATAAAAACTATTTCACGTTCTCTGCTTAAGCTTGCCTACTGCCCAGGAATCACGGAATCAGAGAATCCTATACTTGGAAGTAATGGAGTTATGGAATCTGGACCCCTAAAAGGAAAGGACCATATCTCTAGAAACAACCCAATTCCTGAATTTTCCTGTATATGTAAGCAGCCCAGATCACTGATGCCTCAGCCCAAGGCAACTGGCCCACCCCAGCACACCCAGATCACCTAATTAGCTTAATAAACTTTCACTGTCTCTCTTGGCCCACCTCAGACTACCTGCCAATCTGACCACTTTTTAATCCCATCTAGATCAGCTAATTAGCCTACTTGATTTTCTTTTCAGTGTTGCTCCTGGCCAATCCAGACTATTTACCACTCCTTAATGCCATCCAGATCCTTTCACAATCCTTTTGTATATAAGCATCAGTCTCACCACCATTAAGTTGCAGGTTCACTAAGAATCTTGCCCGCTTTATTGGTCTTACAATAAACTTTGTCTTTTGATTTGAAGAAGATGAATTCTTGCCAGGCAGATGCTGCCCTGTACCCTGAGATTTCAGGGCTCCCAGCAACCCACACCATGTCAGAAGGAGTCTCAGAAGCAATCTAGTCTATCCAGATTATCACTCTATCCACAGGTCAGTCAATAAACATCTATTAAGCACCTACATATACCAGGCACTGTGCTGAGTGACAGGGATAGAAAGAAAGACAAACAAAAAACAGTCCCTGCTCTCAAGGAGCTCACAGTCTAATGGGGAAAATGATGAGCAAACACGTATGCACAAACAAGCTGTACACAGAATGAAATGGAGATAATTAGTAGAAGGCAGGTGCTAGAATTAAGAGGCATCAGGAAAGGCTTCCTGTAGAAAGTGGGATTTTAGCTAAGACTTGAAGGAAGCCCTACCAATAGTATGGCTTCCTTCAAGTCTTAGCTAAAATCCCACCGTGTGTGTGTGTGTGTGTGTGTGTGTGTGTGTGTGTGTGTGTGTGTGTGTGT
>NW_020950062.1:13853005-13862791 GCF_900497805.2 Vombatus ursinus | reverse complement strand
TGTGTGTGTGTGTGTGTGTGTGTGTGTGTGTGTGTGTGTGTGTGTGTATGTGTATACACATATACATATTCACAAACACACAGAGACATCTATAAAATCGCATACTCATCTAGCTTTTGCTTGAATACTTGCAACAAGAAGGAACCCACTACATTACAAAACAGCCCATTCCACTTTGGGGCAGCTCCACTCCTTAGAAAATTTTTCCTCACATCAATCCTAACTTTGCTTCTGGTCAAATTTGACTCATTTTTCCTACTTCTGCCCTCCAGGTACGTAACAGACCTAGTAGAATCCACATGAAAACCCTTTCAAATGTTCACAAACAGCTGCAGGTAGGTTTTCCTTCTTCAGGCTAAATATTTCTAGTTCTTTAAAACCAAGTCTCATATTGAATAATCAGATCCTATGCCATCCTGACTGTCCTTCTTTAGACACTCTTCATCTTGTCACTGTTATTCCTGAAATGTGGCAGCTGGTATCCAAAGTGTGATTTTCCCATTAGAATGCAACTGCTACAAGGAGTACTTTACCCCATGTTCTTGTGTCAGTAGAATAAAGGTACTATCTATTATTTTGTTTTTCACTACATTAAAGGTAAGAGAAGTATCATTCAAGGTAACAAGGTAACAATAAGTTATTCAGTCCTACCTCCCATAGCAGAAGTTCTTATTTTTTTTTTAATCTGGACCCCATCAGCAATCTGGTAAAACCCTATGGACTCCTTCTCAAAAATAATGTTTTTAATATATTATATAAAATACATAGGATTTCAAAGGAAAGCAGTCTTAGTGAAATAAAGATCCATTTTTTGCCAGTGCATTTCATGGACTCCTGAAATCTGTTCACAGACAGATTGGTCACTCCTGGACCTCAGGTTAAAAACTATTATCCTATAGTAAGGCTTTCCTGGTGGAGCAGTCTGTTGAGAATGGGTTCCCTCTCCTAGAGGTAGGATTGAGGGAATATATATATATAAACAATTAGGATAACAAACTAACAAGTCAACCAAGTGCAACTGCTGATCAGCAAAGTGATTTTTACCAATTTCTGTGTTTATCCTAATCTATCTTACTTTTGAAGGGCATATTTAAAGGTCCCTTGAATTTTTTCTCCTTAGCTGGTACATTGGAAAAGGGCACCATTTCTCTTTGGCTACCTGAGTATATGTCAACCTCAACATCAAGGATGTATTGAAGTCAGTCCAAAGTCCTGACAGAGATGACCAGATCTAAGACAGACCTCATATATACTGTGACATGTCCCAGACTGGGGGGTGGGGAGACTCTGTGAGGATATATAATAGACTGGCACATACATTCATAGTATATTATTTTAACATTTTAAAATTCTATCTATATATGTTCCTCTTGAACTCAAGCTTTCTTTCTTTTCCTATCAAATATCCCATCCTACCTGACCCAACCAACTCTCACTGACCTTTTCCACTCTGAATTTATAAACCTCATATTGTCTATAGCACTTATAGGCTTGCTTAAATATTCTTAGGTGTCTTTTTCATAATGATTTCAATTAAATGTTGTGTGAAGCTCTAGGGATACAAACAAAAACATGTAATATTTGCCCTGAAAGACTTTATACTTGAGCAAGAGAAATTTGTGTTTTGCCTCCCATCTGGACTATATTTATACCTCTCTCTTTTCAATTGTACACATTGCCTAGCAGAATTGATTATCCAACAAAATGACTGACAAAATACATGTTTTTTAGACAGATAATAGTAATAATGTGGAACATTTGATATTATATTATCCCTTGAAGGTTAACTGATCTTAACATTTTTTATGTCAATAATTGTTCAGAAATCTTAATCAAACTAACACTGAGGAAAAATTACCAAAATAGAGGAGTATGAATTCTAACTAAAGACAAAATTACTTTACTTATTATGACATGCTAAATTTCATTTTACTTGGTTACCTAAAAATAATGTTTAGATGAGTGAGTACATAGCAAGTTCAGTTCCAAAGATACTTCCTAGCATTACTCCCACAAAGGGAGGGACACTGGCATCTTCTTTGCAGGTTCCTTGGCAAACACAGCCTGGTTCCCAGCTGTTAGGTTAGAGTTATATTGCCTAAAATACTCCTTTATTTTGTCAACAAGGTTTTGACAACCAGCTGGGATTACTGAAGTGCTTTGGGAAGGGGCAGACTTGATCATTTCTGAAGGTCTTTCTCTTTCTAGCTTTTTATTATAAATGTGCTGTGAGAGACCGTGCCCTTCATGGTTTTTTTTTTAAAGAGACTTACTGATGGCGAATATTATATCAGTGCAGAAATATGGTTCTGGATATTATTTCCAAATTGTGTATACTTGGAATGTGTTCTCTGAGAAACACCTGCAGTCTTTATTTGCAAGACTTGATGGAACTCAGATTATTAGACTTACCATCAGCTTGCACAGAACAGCTCTTCCTAAGAGATACAAAGTCAGCTGCTGTAGTTCCCCAACCATTCTTGGTCTGGTCATCATGCTTGAGACTGATTTAGTGAATTATTGGTGAATTTCTTTGGTCCTTTCTACTTATCAAAGCAAATTTTACATGGCTACTTGGGTATCTTGCTCTTATTCATTTTATACATGAGTAGGTCAGGGCAGTTGCACTGTGATATGTGTGACTTAGACACGGTAAGGTTGTATATGTTCCAAGATCAATTTTGTCATGCCACTTCAGCTTTACTGAAAATATTAAGGAAAGTACTCAGGCGGTCAGTAGGGTTAGATTTCAGAGTTGTATAATAGAAACTCAGAGAACATACCTAAGTTTAACCAGAAGTTTGATGTCATATGTGATATGCTAATTTTTTTATCTTTACTTATTCTTGCTTTTTTCCCCAAATAACTTTTATTTAAGCCTTAAAATATTTCCGATTTTGACTTTAATGTCATTTAATCTTTCATGGCAACAAATATTAAAAATGAGTAATATTCAGATAGACCATATCTAACAATGTATTCAGCATTTGATGCCTGTCACATGACATAGCTCTGTAGAAAAGAGGAAAGTTATGTTTCCTCTCACTTTTCCTTTGGGATCAACATCAGCAATTTTGACATTTAAATTTTACTACATTATCTTCCCATGATGAACTAACTACTTGATTTAGTTCTTTATTTTTATCAGCAACTAATTTAACAATGAGGCATCAAATGGTAAAAAATCAGGGACATCTTTTTTTTAAATGCTCTTTTGTAGGACCCCGGTTACCTTCACTGGCTCTGTAAGACAATCAAAATCAACGGCTTTCCTCTTTGTATATTCACGAAAAGGTAAAATCACAATAATCCTTACACAGCCTTACTAGAAGATTATTTTTTTGCCTTACAAAGCTCTGTAGCCAGTTACAACAGAACTTTCCACTTTTCCCTGAGAATATCCAAACATCACCTGCTAGTACTCTCTGCTGCATCTTCAATACTGCTATACAAAAAAAAAAAAAAAATGATGAATAAGACTTTTACATAACACCACTTTTGTGGTTATGAGGATGTGGTCAGATAAGGTCATGACAATCACTAATGCAAATAACCTCAGCACTGTGGAATTCTGTTCAGGTATTAATGACCTTCTTGGCATAGTTCTAAAATAACTCAATAATGAACTGTTAAAAACTGATTTTCTTTTTGTGGTCAGATGAAATAAGATAAGAACCCAAGCACATGTTATAGTTGAAAAATCACTGTGCTAGAAACCTGTAGATCTGGGTTCAACTCTTGGTCTTGCCACAAACTTAATCTTTGATACTGGATAAGCTACTCTAATCCTCTAGGTCTAGGTTTACTTATTTGCACAATGAGAAATTGAAATAAATGGCGTCATACAGCCTTTCTGCAACCAACAACGATTGAAAGTCTGTTTATCTAACATGTATTTTCTAAGCACTTTATTTAATTTCTTTTCTACCTCACCTTTGGGGTATAAAAGGAGTAAGGGTCAAATTTTAAAAAGAATATGTAAAGAAAATAATTGGGAAGTAATATTAATTTTAAAATTATATCTATTCAGAAAACATGAATATGGTTTTAACAGTATCACCAACCACCAAAATATCAAAAGATTAAATGTATTCAGCTTCTAAAAAACACAAAAATACACACATATATCAATCAATCAATTAACATCTATTAAGAGCCTATTACATTCCAGGAACTATGCTAAGCACTATCTGTGTGTTTGTGTGTATGTATAAATAAATAAATACATGTATATATGTATATACACACATATACACATATATGCACACGCATGTACACACATGTGTATATACATGTACACACACATGCACAGATAGATGATAGATGAATATTTAGATAGCTGGTAAGGACAATTTGTAAATAAACAATAATTTTCTATGTGAAGATTATTTAACATTGAAGAAATTGTAGTCCCACCTTCCTTAGCTGTTTAAGAAACCATCCTGTTTGGCTTGGGAGTAATTATCCAAGGAGTAAGTATTAAGAAAAAAGCAGTGTCTTCTAATGATTCTTTCTATTCTTAAATCATATTCAAGTACTTCACACATATCCAAATAACTTAATTACAAAGTCCATAGTTTTACACACATATATGTGTATATATGTATGTGTATACATATTTTCCCATACAGTTTTATATGTGTGTATGCATGTATAAACATGCACAAAACTGTATATATGCATATATTCAACACATATTCACATATACAAATATATATAGTCTATACATATATGTATGTATGTATGTGTGTGTATGTGTGTGTGTGTATATATATATATATATATATATATATATATTCTCATGTATGTGTGTTTTTTTCCAAAAGTCTTAGTGTAATTTAAAGCTTAATTTAAAGGTAGCTAGGTGAAACACTAGATACAGCATTGGGCATGGAGTAAGGAAGACTTGAGTTCAAATTTGGCCTAAGATACTTATTAGCTATGTGACCTTGAGTAAGTTATTTTACCTTTGTCTGCTTCAATTTCCTCAACTATAAAATGGAGATAATAATAGCATCTACCTCACAAGGATTTTGTGATAATTAAATGAGATAAAAATGAGATTTGTAAAGTACTTAGGATAGTACCTGACCCAGAGTAAGCATTATATAAATGGTTAACAGCTTAAAGCTGCACTAAGACTTTTGGAACATCCTTTATACAATGTAACCTTTAAAGGTGATTGTAATTAATATAGAGATATCCATAGTTGTGCAGAAAGTATTGGGTAACTGTGCTTGGGTGTTTTAGCTTGGTCTATATACTTGGTCTAAGCTCTACACATGCCTATGGCAATATTCATTTATAGAATCATAAAACTATGAGTTCTGGAAGTCTTATAACCACACACAAGATAATTTAATAAATAATAATTCAACCTATATTAATTTCTTCTTTGGTATTTTCTTATTTGATCTATATTTTAACTACTGAACAATGACTGAAATTATTTTCATCTGTGAATTAAGATTTACTGATATACAGTAAGTCACACATCACTGCTATGTAACTATAAGATTCACAGAGAAGAAGAAAGAAGGGTTACAATTTCATTCTTACTTCCACAGATAACACAATTTTCATTTCATCACAAGCATACATTGGCACGGAATTTAAGAGTCACAGTGGTCATATTATTCATGTCTACAATTTTTTGGGACCTAAGCTTAATGGTAAAATTACATTTATTATTAAATGCTAACCCAAACTTTTAAAACGTATCTGTGGGCAATGAAATATTACAATACACAATTATATCATAAATCTACATATAACCTTTTTCCCATTTAACATGTTTGATTTTCTCATGTATTAAAAAGCTTTTATTGACAATGCTTACTTTAACATCACATTTGTTCTCAGATATACAGTTCAGTTACTTTGTAATAAAGATACACACATTTTTAAAAAATTCAGAAGATCTAATACACTGACTATATCTGATTGCATATGCAGAACAATATATCCATAGTCTTTCTGCTTCTTTAATAAAAGAAAGAAGTACATTTTCTCATCCCTTCTCTGGGACCAAGGCTCTTTCTCATAATTACACTACATAGAATTTAGTTTTATTTTTTTTTCCCATTTACATTAGTGAAGCCAATTTTCTACTCTCTACTAAGGGATATGCAGTGTTAAAATATTCAAGAGGATGAAATCTCATCCATTTATTGCCCAACTGCATTCTCTCCAATAGCCAATGACCTATGCATGTGTGATGATATTCTCCATTGCTCTGAGCCCGAGGACTGAAAAATGCAGTAGCAGATGCTTAGGAATTTTTATAATATTCCAAGGAATATCACTGTAAAAATAAGTAAACACCAAATCCTATAGAACAAATCAGTCAATTGTCATATTGCTTTTTTTGTCCAAAACTTCTTTAGTCTTTCTCACTGTACTGCATAAATGAAGTCAAATCAATAAGCATTAACTAACCTTCTACAATGTGTCTAACACTGAACTAATCACTGGGGTAGTAAAAAGAAAGGAGAAAAAGAGTACCTGCTCTTAAGGAGCTCATAAATGAAGGCGACAATCTGTGAACGACTGCAAAAAAAGATATATACAGGATAAGTTGAAGATATTTAACAGAGGGAAAGCTCAATAATTTTAAAAGGATTAGAAAAGGCTAATCATAAATGGTGTGATTATAGCTGTTATAGGAAAAGATCCAGAGAAGCAAGGAGATTGAGATGAGGAGGAAGCAAATTCCAGGTATGTGGGACAGACAGTGAAAATGCATGGAGTTAGGAGATAGAATGTTGTTAGATGAACAATAGCAAGGAGGTCAGGTAACTGCATTGCAGAGTATGTGGAGAATAACGAGGGGTAAAAGACTTAGGGTAGGAAGAGGCCAGGTAATGATGGGTTTTAAACTCCAGAGGATTTATATTTGGGAGCACTGGAGTTGTATTGGTTGTTAGGGGGAGGGTGAAAGATGGGGGCAAATGGTTATGAGTAAGAAGATTAGTTTGACAGTTGAATAGAGGATGGATTGGAATAGGGAGAGACCTGAGGCAGAGAAACCGGAAGGCTACTACAGTTGTCTAGGTGTGAAGAGATAAGGGCCTACAGGAAGGTAGTGGCAATGTCAGAGGAATGAAGGGGTCATATTTGAGAAATGTTGCAAAGGCAGAATCAATAAAATTTGGCAACTGAGTGGATATGGGGGTGGTGAGAGGAAGAGTGAGGAGTCAAGAATTACATTTAGGTTGTAAGGTTAGGTGACTAGGAAGATGATGGTGCCCTTACAGAGAGGGTATAACATCTCTGTGAGCTTTCTTAGATAGGTCTGTGTGGATCTTGCCTCCAGCACACTGGCCAGGAAATCTGACAAGTTGTGTGTATCGTTTAGGTACGTTATATATTGGTACAGTAAACATAAATCTTTACATCTGAAAAATATTCCAGATTTTTTCTTTGCCATTACTGAAATATAATGCAATGTCCATACGTGAACAGACGATGAACTATATATTGCAAGAGATTATTACATAACACTACCATGCAGAAATATATATGCACACACACGTGGCTCCAGCTAAGGAGGCCCTTCCTATTTGTTTACTTCTAAAAGTCTGAGGACACAATTCGTCCAATGGCATTTAATTAAATAGTATAGTGAGAATAGTAGCAAATGAACATTCCTCCACTGAAATATGGGTTGCATTCCTCTACACACAATCACTGGGAAGAATGGACATGCATAGGGATCACACATGGGGGAACACAAATTAGGCAACACATGTGAACAGGGTATACATGAAAGGGAATATCATGTCTCTGATGCTGCTGATTTGCCAGTGGCTTCTGGTGATGTTATTTGGCTGCTCTTTCTAGGCCTGTTCCTTACCAGAAGTTGTTCTCTGCTTGGCCTGCACCTTGGTATTGTATTGTATTCTGACTCTGCAGCCACTTGTGTTCTTCCTCCCTCCTGGGTGTCACATCTCTGCTACCCCCTTGTCTTTCTTTCTGGCTCGTGCTTTTCCACTCTCCCTTGAGTACCTTAACTAATATTCCAGTCACTGCTTGGTGTTGTTCACCAAGTCACTGGCACCTTTTGAGTTTATCTCTAGGGGACAATTTGGGGGTCATTTCAGTTCTCACTCTCAACGGTATAGTCACAAGAATACCTCCACTTCATTTGTTTTTAAATAGGGAAAGAAAAAAACTTATAAGCATTTATAGGGTAAGTTAGCAGCGAGTGTAGCCACACATACACTCACTCACACACACACACACACACGAAGCCAGACTCCCAAGGCTAACACTATTTTTGTTGTTGTTTTTCTAATCATTTCCCTCTTTATTTGGAGAGTGGGAGAGAAGGAATCAGTCTTATTTTATGTTACAAATTTCAGAGTCTTTCTGGCTTTGCACACAAACAAACATGAGCCTGAAAGAAAGCTAAGCCAGAGGGAAAATGTCATAACCTCCCACCCAACTTTATTATATATTATCTTTAATCATTAAAACTCTCCAGCTACACTATATTTTAGCCAAAAAAAAACAACTTACAGTGCCCCAGATCACATATTGATATTATATTGATATATATTGAAGTATACATTGATGCTTCAAAACAGACTCGATTTCATTAGTGGCTACTCCCTTCCCTGATGCATGTGATGCCCTTCTGTGGTTTCATGAATAAGTTCCTGTGACCAAAAAAAAATCCTCACTGAGTGGCTAATGAGGTGAGTTCCTCTAGATAACCCTCTCTAAAACTAGTTGGTTTAGTCCTTAAGTTGACAACTAATTGCTGAATTCATGGACAAAATGCTTGGTTGGACCAAATGAAACACCATGTGGAAAGCTCTTTGTGGCCCTTAAAGGGATGTAAAGGTGAAGTTAAATTATTTTCCCAAATTTTGTCCAGGAAGAAAGCACATTTTAAAATGCAATATAAATATTTACAAAGAAGGTTTGATTATAAATGTAAATCAGAGTGGCTCTGAAAAAAGAAATCCAGTGAATTGGCTGGAAAGTGCCTTTAAAGAATTGCAAAATATAAGTGTAAAATTGTCTTAGTAGTCTCTTAGGAAATTCAACCTAGTGTAGAGTCTGGAGAGATTTTGGGGAACAGTGAAAAGAGCAACAATATCAGAAGAAGAAGTCCTGGGTTAAAATTCCAATTCTGATTGGTCAATTTATCCCAGAACCTCTATTTTAAAAAAAGTGTCCAGGCTAGTTATGTTCATTTCTGCATCCCTCCCTGAACTTCTCTTTTGACTCTATGGACTTTTTTCCCCACCATGTCCCCATGCAGGTACCATGTATCACTTTTATATTGGTATGCTTATTGATTTGTCTGTATTGTTATATTTCATGACTATCTTTTTATAGGCACATTCCAGCCAATCTGTGTTTTTTTTCCAAAACTACTTTGATTTACATTTATATATTTTTTTAAAATGCACATTAAATTTCCTTTTTCTTCCTTTCCTTCTTTCTTTGTTCCCCTTTTTCCTTCCTTCCTCCATCCTACTTTCCTTTCCTTCCCCTTCCTCCTTCTCCCTCTTTCTTTCTTTCTTTCTTTCTTTCTTTCTTTCTTTCTTTCTTTCTTTCTTTCTTTCTTTCTTTCTTTCCTTCCTTCTTTCTTTCTTTCCTTCCTTCCTTCTCTTTCTTTCTTTCTTTCTTTCTTTCTTTCTTTCTTTCTTTCTTTCTTTCTTTCTTTCCTTCCTTCCTTCTTTCTTTCCTTCCTTCCTTCTCTTTCTTTCTTTCTTTCTTTCTTTCTTTCTTTCTTTCTTTCTTTCTTTCTTTCTTTCTTTCTTTCCTTCCTTC
>NW_020950062.1:13743163-13852905 GCF_900497805.2 Vombatus ursinus | reverse complement strand
CTTTCTTTCTTTCTTTCTTTCTTCCTTCCTTCCTTCCTTCCTTCCTTTCTTCCTCCCATTTGTCCAAGAGGCAGATTTTAGTTAATAGTGATTGGAAGACTACCTCCCTTATCTGGGGGACAATGTGAACAAAGTCAGGAGACAAAGGAAAAGAAGAGTCGTATAAGTATTAGTTTAACAGCAATAATATAGGGAGCATGTGAAGAATAGCCGGATTATAAAGACCTTAAAAGTCAAGATCAGGAATTTATCATTTATTTGGTCATGAACTAGGCACCACTGAAGGTTTTTTCAATAGAGAAGTTGTATGACTAGAGTGGTGTGTTCAAAAGAGTTTTTGGGTGTTGATACCAGAAATATAGAGTTGAGGTGAGAAGATCAAATAGAAAGCTATTCAAATTATTCACGTGATCACCAAGTTCCAGGTACTTGGAACTAATGTGGAAGCCCTATGAGTAAGTGATGAGAGGGTGATGAATATGAGTCACATTGTAGAAGAACCAAAAAGTTCTCTCTTAGTTTCTGTTTCTTCATCTGTAAAATAAGAAGTTATAGGAGAAGATAATCTTGAATTTCCCTTCCTGTTTCGTGCACTGATGGGTTAAATAGAAAATGAATTTAATTAAAAGCAGGAATGTCCTGATAAATATTTAACAATTTGCTTTCTAGGAAAATGTATACTTATACAATTTAAAATTTAATCTGCATTATTAACACATTCTTAAGTTTGAACAATGAACAAAACAAATCAAGTTCTGATTTGTAGTGATTGCTGATTTCTGGGATATAAACTGTCACACTGAAAATTTAATAATTGGCTTCCACAAGTCAATCAGAGCTAACTTCAGCATAATGGTGAAAAGGACAATATCACATAACCATGGAAATTTGTAAAAGTTTTACTATATTTGTATACATGTTAGTACAGCACATGTTGCTATGGATTCTGACTATATTTGCATGGTAGGAATTTTATGCTAAGCTGACCTATTTCACTTTACTACCTCATGACAATATTTGCTATAGCCATGTCCATGTGGCATGAAGTCTCAGTCTCCCTCTCTCCAGTGTAATAGGGGTCTGGCACATGCTTAGAGGGCTTCCAATGGCTAAGCTTGGATACACTAGAGAGCCTTCTTCTTACTTCCAGGAAAGTTGTAATGATGTGACATGGCAATGTCTTGTAAAGACTATGGAACATTCATATACTTCTATAACTTTCAGGTTAACTGATTATAGGGTAAAGTGAAAAGTCTTTGATTGTCTTTGGAGATCAAAAAGGAAAACTAGCCTTAGCCACTGTTTCTTTATCTCAGCACTCTTGGGGGCACTTAGTTATTCATGAACCAAAAGATTTGGGGAGTGTCTTAGCATCTTGGTATTTAAGATTTGAGGTTTGCAGCCAGTGCAGCATCAGTGTGTCCAGGGTATGTTATCCTCAGTACATCTGCCTTCCAGAGTGTACGTCTACAGCTAGTACACAATCAATGCTCCAAGGACTAAGGTATGACTTTCAGTAGTAACATCTGAGACATCAGCCCAATGATGGTTGAGACAAAGACTTATCAGGTAGGGATGACATCTTTGGATATGAACTTGGTGGGACCAATGCTATACAGGAAGTAAAGTAAGCTTTGAGCCAGTGTACTCCCAAGAGTGATGTGGGAAAATATGGACCAGAGGTACTTTGCTTCTTGATATATCTTTAAAGTAAATTTTGTTGTTGTTCTGTCATGTTGTATTTGATTCTTTGTGACTCCTTTTGAGGTTTTCTTGACAAAAATACTGGAGTAGTTTTCCATGTCTTTCTCCAGCTCATTTTACAGATGAGGAAACTGAGGCAAAGAGGGTTAAGTAACTTGCCAAGGATCACACAGCTACTAAGTGTCTGAGGCCAGATTTGAACTCAGGAAGACAAATCTTCATGACCTCAGGCCTAGTGCTCTATCCACTGGGCCATCTAGCTGCCCTTAAACTAAATATCCTTTTGTAAAAGTTATTCAGTGTTAAGTGGTTTAATGAAACTGAGGTGTAAGTTACCAGTGTTCAACAAAGGAGCAACACAGATATTGACTCAAACTTACAATAGTAGAAAGATAACCTCTAAAACTTAGAATACTCTAGAATACTATGGGGCAGATATATAGCATTCTGGCTCTGGGTGAGTGTATGCTTGTTATAAGAGGAAAGAAGGAAAGCTTTCTGTATTTATCTTTGCCTACCTCAGATTTAAGAGAGTTAATAAGATCATAGATTTAAAGCTGGAAGGAATCTTAGAAGCTACCTAGTCCAACCCCCTCATTTTACATACAAGGAAACTGAGACCAGGAGAAGTTAAGTGACTAGTTCACGTTGTAATCAACTTCAAGTCTGCGGTCTCTTTCTGGTGAAAACCCTATTTTGTGGATATTTGTTCCATTGAATACCAGGAGTGGGATGCTATTTTTAAATTTTGTTTTCAAAATTAACTTTTTGAAGCTTTGCATCAGGAAATGAGAGACTAGGGAAGGACAACATTCTAAATGATGACAAGGATTTTGCTCTAGGATAACAGAATATTAAAGTTGGAGAGAAAGAGGTTTAGAAATAATTGTAGTTAAACAGTCATTTTACAGATGAGATGATTGAGGTCCAAGTTCACTTAGTGGACACAGTAACAGACCCTTTTGCACCCAAAACATATCCTAAAATGATTTTCCTATTGAGCAACAATTCTCTAGTAAACATATTTGTCTAATGAATAGAACAAATGAAAAATGAAAGTAACAGAAGTCTTGTATTTTTATTTTCTGTTTTACAGCAACTGGAAGAAGAAAAAAGTTGGAAATGAGATTTAATTTTTAAACATAAGAAATAGGAGGTAATAACATAAAATGAAGTAAGGGTTCTTTCTTGTGAAATGCAGCAGCAATAGGACAAAATGATGATTGGTGGAAAGGAAGATTATATGCCCAATTTCCTCTTAAATTTGGAAGAACTTGAAATAGAGTGTTTAGTCATATGTTGTTGTAACAACAAAACAAGTAGAAAAGGCAGGAGAAAATTAGAATAGAGTCCAGTAGCATATGTGTGTGGGAAAGAGGGAAAAGGATGGAAGATAGGAGGAAGATCAGACAGACAGACAGACAGACACAGAGAGACAGAAAGAGACAGAGACACAGAGAGACAGAAACACAGAGAGGGAGAGGAAGAGGAAAGGTGGGAAGGAGAGGGAAAGGGAAAGAGAGACAGAGACACAGAGTAACAGATACAATGGAAGAGGTAGGGAGAGAGAAAGAGGAAGGGAGAAGGAAGAGAGGGGAAAAAAAGAGATGAAGGAACAGAGGAGAGACAGAAAGAGAGAGAGAGGAAGAAAGGGAGGGAGAGAGAGGGAGAAAGAGGAAGGGAGAGAGGGAAAGAAGGAGAG
The DNA here is from genome assembly GCF_900497805.2 of Vombatus ursinus. Lineage (NCBI taxonomy): Eukaryota > Metazoa > Chordata > Mammalia > Diprotodontia > Vombatidae > Vombatus > Vombatus ursinus. The sequence continues at coordinate 13,849,499 of NW_020950062.1, read as the reverse complement.
AGAGGGAAAGAGAGGGAGGGAGAGAGGGAGAGAGAGAGATCTTGCAATTAAGAGGTTTTTTTAAAAGAATTCTAAATAGGTTTAAAAGATAAATAGTGTATTATAGAGAAACAGATAATCTGTAATTCCTAGAAAGAAGCTTCATTTGATAAAGATGATTGAGATGGTAGACATGCTTTTTAAGTGCAGCAAGCACTCATTATTGATGAATGTTTTTGTGAAATTTAAACTAGGTATTAAATATAGATAGACTACTCTTAAAATGTCAAGCAAAGACCAATGTACTATTATCTGAAAATAGTAAGTTGGAGAAAGTGCTTGCTCAGAGCTAAACAAGCACATAACAAGAACAGCAACTCCAACTATCCAAAATACCGAAAATATTTTGCAAATACGATCCTCTTTAAAAATTATACAAAAGAAAGCAAAAATATTAAATAGAGTACTATGTTAAGCTATGGTTCCATCTTTGTAAGCTAATTATTTGGTTAGGTAGATAAGGTACATAATAACATAAAAATAACTAATAATATGAGAGAATAAATGTTAATAATTCATAAATGCCAAATCACTTGAGGGCAGGGAAAATCACAGCATAGATTGCTTAGAAAATGCTTTGTGATAGAAACAGGATATGAGGTAGACCTTAAAGAATGTGTAGATTTCAAGCAGACAGAAAGGAGAAGACAACACCATGAGGAATAATGATGAAAAAGTAGAGAGATAGGTTTGGAGAACAATAAAGAGACCCATTTGGCAGCTTATGGAGGTTCAGGCAGAGGAATAATGCAAAATGAAGTTGACTGTTAAAGCCAGCCTATGATATTCCCCAATATTACAAAATAGATAGGTTGCTGAAAAGTTGTGTGTAAAACAATGTTTCTTATATCACATCTTATTTTCCCATTGACATACTATGGAAATGCATTTCTATGCAAAACATCCCTCAATAGATTAAAAAATTGACCTTAAAGGTAGTTTCAAAGTCATGCAAGAAAACCAGTTTCAGTACCTTTACTGTCGCATGTCATTTTTGGTGAAAAAGCAGTATTACCAACTTGTTTACCCACATCATTCACCAAACTGGGTTCCAAATTACTTTTGACTATTTCCAAAACAATCAAAATGCAGAGTCAAGTTTGAAAATAGCTTGCAATTATTGAAAATAATCAACAGACTATGAGTTGAAAGCTCTTCTTAATTCTTAAAGAATTTCCAAAATATTTACATTGTAAAGCATGTTTTGCCTTACTAGGTGACCATTTTGAAGGGGAGAGAGGTTTTCATTAGCTGTATAAGTTGTGTTATATTTTAAAAGGAAACATCTTATAATCACTTGTATATGCCACATATTTCCCACAAAGCATAACACTTCAAGTTTTTGAAAACTAAGAAATGTCTAGTTAATATCTGAAAGTAAAACAAATTGTAAGCTGATTTTTTTTTTTTTTTGCTTCAGTCATCCTAGAACTATTGCTCCATGGTTGTCTTCCCAATGCCTTATTTCTACCATCTCTAAAAGAGAGACTAACTTGACTGTATCTTTTTAAAACTACAATGTTGCTTAGAAACACCTAGTAATTTCTAATGGTTTTTGGTTCAGTAATTTTTTTTTTATTATTATTAAGGATTAAGCCGAGAAAAATGGGTGTATTCTTAAGTTATGTCTGAGTAAAATTTGTTTTGCCACAGATACTTTCTTCAATGGCATCCCACAAATCCTTAGTTAGGAATGGTAATCATTAGGAAAATGACAAGATCTGCCCTTACTTACTCAGACTATCCCTAGTACTCTGGTGGTTGCTAAGCTTGCCCAAGATCTTACTACAATTTGGGTTATGAATCTCACAAATCAATAATCAATCAACAAGCATTTATTAAGTGCTTAATATGTGCCAGAAACAGAAGATTATGAGATAGGATATTGATAAGCTAATATATCAATTAAGCCATTGTTATTTCATGTACAATTTTAAATTTAATTCAATTCCATGAACATATTTTGAGTATCTAAACATACAATCTTCATGCTTTACTAATTGAAAATAAACTGAGTAAAGATTAGAAGAGCAGAAGAAAGAACTCTGATGCAGATTAGATCATAATATCTCCAAAAATCTCCAGAAAAATCATATAAATCACCATTTTACCAGAGGCTATTTCTGAGCAATAATATTAAAGAAGTAGCTAGATACCCATGCTACATGTACTTTTATATACTTTTTCATAGAACACAACCATTAGCAATACAAGTCAACCTGAAATTTGAATAGAGCTCTAATATTTAGAGGGTTCATTTCTTATCCTTAGTAGCATCCCTGCCCCTTGCTGCCCCTTGCTATATGGTCTTCTATCCACCATTACTGCTAAGTGGCAGGGCCAGGCCCAATTTGCCTTCCTCCACATTACATTGCTATATATCCCTTATCTTGGGACTCACTTTTTTCAGAAGTAGCAGATTCTCTGAGAAAAAAGAGGATGCACCTGCTCCAAGGGCAACTGCTGGTGGCACTGTCCTCTGTAGATCTGCTACCACTCCCCCCAAAATGAATCTGACCTAAGAGCAATAATGTATAGTTATGGCTTTGGTATAGAAAATAATTTTGCAAAGCAATATAAAAATTCCAATCTAACACACTGCTTCCAGTAGGAATGATAGTTTAATTAAATATTTGGTTAGTTGGGTCAGATACAATGAATTATTCTCTCCTTTTTTGCTTCATATTTATTGGTCATGTGATATACATAGCAATAAGTTCAGTTCTATGAGGGAAGATAAAAAGTATAGCACACAGCTGCTTTTCTCAAAAAGCTTACAATGTACTTGGATAGTGGAAACACATCTTATTGTCTTTTGGAGGAAAACAAAACACAAGAAAAGAAAATAAATCCTGGAAAGAAGCTTATAACGGGGAAATGAAACTCCGGTTTTGGAAAACTTCATAAAGAATTTGATTCTGTGTGTATGTATGTATTTATGTACGTGTACGTGTGTGTGTGTGTGTGTGTTTGCACTATCTCTCTTCACCGATGAGCTATATTAAACATCATGGACATACATTTCTTGGTGTCTGATACTAATAGGGTGACAGACAAAACAATATGCATATTTTGTAGGTATTATAGAATGCAACAGATGTTTCATGATTCGGAAAATTTTCTAATTATACATCTGCTTTGTAGGCTTATTTTTCCCGGAAAAAGTGTCCAGGTTGAAATATTTCAACTTTATACAATCACAGAACACTAATTATAATCTCCTTTACCATAGGAAATAGCATTAACACTTTCTTTTTTTTTGTAATATGTAATTTGTTATTTTTCAAGAAAATAGACACAATTTATTCTCCTAGGCCATTTAAAATATTTTTTTTCAAGTAAATGAATTTGAAAATGCAAATTCAACTGTTTTGTTAGGTGTGAAACAAATTAAATCATGTGAGTCAGCAAAACAAAAATAAACATCTATATTTTAATTGTAATCAGTGCTGGATTGCAATGTTAAACAATTAGAGATCATTACACCATCCTGAAATATCAATGGGAGAGTGTCAGAAGTGATGAGTCTTCCATATTTACAAAAAACTCTGCCTGCGGCATGCCGGGTGCTTTTGTGAATCATTTATCTTCCAGCTTAAACCTGTCATGCTATGAAATATTGCAAGTGTGATTCTGCATGACAGAATAATAAAGCATGAAATACAACTATACACAATGACTTTTCTATACAAAAAGTTGCTAGAAAAAGTAACATATAGAATCCTTTTGTTCCCTTCAAAAACCTTTCCCGTGAATATCTTTAAAAAGGTTATTGCCCATAGTTCATATGCTTAACAAAGAAAATATTTTAATGGATCACCTAGTTTAACTGAGCCTAGAACAATGAAGTGACTAGTCCAAGGTCACACTGAGAGCAAATAATTGAGTTAAGATTCAAATACAGCTCCTCTGACTCCATACCCAGCATTTTTTTCACCATCTCATGAGTAGACTAACTTTCATCCATTTCTCAAAGAACCTTCAAGTCATCCTTCTAATTAGCTGCTTTCTTTTGATGTCTAATTGTAATGAGAATTCCAATAATGATATAATTAATTCCTTCTGTCAAGTGTCCTCTCATTGGTCACTTGGTAAGTGTCATATTTAGAATAATAACAATTATGATGTTGGACTATGTCAAGTGGTGGGGATACAAAATAATGCAAAAATATGGTCCTCAAGGAGCTAATATTACATAATGAAGGAAAAGCATACAAATAAAATGTACATACTAGATATATACAGTGTAAACTGAAGGTAATTTTAGAGTATTGTTTATATATAGTTCCTGAACTCTAATTTATAGTATCCTCTACATCCTTTAGAGCTAGGAGGGATCCAATAAGTCATCTAGTCCAGAAGTATCAACAGTTGGTTCAGATTAAAATGTAATTGGCAAATATTTAACAAAATAAATAAAAATACAGTAGAACATAGTGTTAATATGTGATCTTCCAAGGCAATATGCAGCCCACAGGGAACCTTAAGTATAGTGAGTAGTCTCTACTTGTATTTGAGTTTGACTGATATAGTCAGTTACTGATAGAGTACAGACATTTCGTTTTATGAATGAATAAAGTGAATGAAAAACCCAGGTAAAGTAACTTGTCCCAGGGGCATATAGGTGATGTATCCCCTACGATGGGTTTGAACCCAGCTTCTCTAAATCTAGACTCAGGGCTCTTTATATAACATGACTCAGAATATATATCATACCTATCCTACCATTAATGGAAAAATCATGAAGGTCATTCTTCTCCTCTCCCTTCTTTTACTATATATTTAACTATAACCTTTAGGAAAAAAAACACTTTGATGGCTCATCATAGTCTTTCAAAGATTCAGGATTTTTGAAGGCTATGCCAATAGGTAACGAGTTTTCATAGATCTTATTAAGGTGGAAAGGCTGGAGCATGGACTCAGCAATGAGCTATGTGTTTGTTATCTGAAGGTCAGCCTATCTAAGTTGGATAAGTTTGGTGAGTAGATATTTTTTTTATGTTTTTGCTATATTACTTTGTGAAACTATCTACTAAAGCAAAGCAGAATTATAAGCTAAATGGTTTGAAGGAGAACTCAAATCTAATGAAATAATGGATTTTGTGACGTACTAAACCAATTAAACATAGATGGAACATATTTTTAGGGAACAGATATTTTTCTATTTCATTTGTTATTGTTCCCTTCCCTTAAAACCCAACATGGATGCCATCTCATCCATGATAGCTTCCCAACCTCTTCTATACTAAGTCATTTAGTTAAAAAGCATTTATTAAGTGTATGCTGTTCTTCAGACACTGTGCCAGACAGTGAGGATGCAAAGAAAGGCAAAAAAGATGTTCCCTGCTCTCAAGGAGCTCATATCATAATGGAGGAGAAAACCTGTAAGTCAATATATACAAGACATATACAGTATAAAGGTATCAGGGGAGGGAGAAATCAGAAAAGACTTTCTGCAGATGGTGAGATTTGAGCTGCATCTTGAAAGAAGGAAGCCAGGGAAGCTAAGTGTTGATGAGGAAAGAGAACATCACAGTCAGAAGACTGAATGTAATGTGTGAGGAATAGCTAGGAGACCATTGTAGCCAGAATGAAGAGTCCCTGGAAGGGAGTAAAAAAGCAGGAAAGATAGGAATGGTTGTTATAAAGAGCTTTAAACACCAAACATCAGTTTATATCTATTTCTGGTGGCAGTAGGGATCCACTGGAGTTTCTCGAGTAAGTGGTAGGGATTTGGGGATGGGGGAAGAGCCATCGATGCGGTCAGAAAAACACAATAACCTAGTTCTGACCATATGTCCACATTTTTCTGTTTATGTCTATGGACAGTGGGCCCAAGAGAAGCAGAAAATGTTGATATCTTTAGGATTTGCAAAGGTCTTTAGTGTTGCTTACATTCCAGCCATTTTCCAAATCTGCCAAGTTTTCTTCCACTATTAGGATATCAATTCCTTGAGATAAAGGACTGTCTTGCTTGCTTATGTTATTCCCAGTGACTAGCACTTAGTAATGGCTTAATACATGCTTTTCCATCATTTTCTTCACTTAGTCTAAGGTTCTCTAACCCCTCACGTCCACCTCTCCCCCAATTTCTAGAAAACTAGGAAAGAATATTTATGTGCCCTATCCTAACATTTCATATGTCTAGCATGACATTCTCCCCTACCTCCCAACTTTTAAAAACTATGTGCCAGCAGGGCAAAGTCAACTACCAGCCTTGGTGTGAGTTTTGACCTCGTCATGATACTGCATAAGAAACAATGATGCATGACCTGGGGGTTCAAAAACAACTTTTAACATAAGCATAAGTCCATGGATAGGCATGTACACCCTTGGCTTTCAAGACCCAACTTCTTCTAGAAATACAGATTGTAGAATTACACTTTTCAGCTGCAGGTGAAAGGAGATAAGGAAAGAGATGTTTGGCATGGAAGCATTATATAGTAGTAATAGGAGAAAATTCATTTGTCCAGCTACCTCCTGAAGCTTTCTCTCTGCCACAAGTAGAGTAGTCAGTCATTTCCTGGGCTTCCTTAATAATAATAGGGCAAAGAAGAAATAGGGGAACATATCTTTTATTTTTTCATTAAAAAATCTCTTTCATTGAAGACATTTTTTTAAAAGCACATTAATTTCAAGGGGGTATAGAATTTGCCAAGTTTGATCCTTCGCTTGTGAAGAAAAACAACCAGGCAAAAATATCTGTTTTAGGGAAGAGGGGATAAAAGAAGGAACAGGATTTATGTTGCTTGATGTAGACAGGAAACATGGTGGCTGAGAGGAAAGGAGCAGAACTGGTCAATTTTTTGTTTTATCTCCATGTTCCATATTGAGGAAAATAATTTGCAAATTTCAATGGACAGGACAAATGTGCTCAATAGGCAGTTAATACTCAATAGGTATAAAGCTATTAAGAGAGTTCAAGTTGCCAAGCCCAAATGAATACTAAGTGTAGTCAATGAACTGGAAATGATTCCTAAGTCACTGTTGGCAGTATGCAAAGACAGTGGGGATCAGATAAGACATCTCAGTATTAGACTCAGGTGAAAAGGGAATAGAGTCAAGAGTGCAAACAATGTCATCTTCTTGTCGCAATCACCTCTTTTACATAGTATCGGCTGAATTCACAATTATGTTTTAAATATTTTAAAATTTTTTCATCATGAAATCAAACTTCTATCACATTATATATTAAGCATATTTTTGACAAATGGTCCATTTTTCTAAATCTAGCCTTAATTTTAAATAACAGATTTTTCAGATGAATTCTCAGGTTAATGAAGCATGTTTATCTCCCTCTCTTGGATGGATTTCTTAACCTTTCCTGGCATGTGGCACAATGAAAAGTCACATTGTAGTATTCCAACTTCCAGTGGGAATTTCTGAAATTAAAAAAAAAAATTCTGCTTCTCAATTTATCAGTATCCACATCAAAGTTTATCATTTCTTCAACAGGCATGGGATTTCCAGGGCCACTAGAAATTAAAAAAAAATGCAAAACATTTTGAAGGGATCTATTGGGAAGTAGAGATTGGTGGATATTTTACAGTCTGGTGAAGCTATCCAAATTTTTACTTGTACTTCTGACAATGATTTTGGTAAAATCTTGAAGGAAAAAAGAGAATTTCATCCATAAAATTAACATTTCCCATCACTATTATTTTTAAGTTGTTTCAGTCATGTCTAACTCTTTCTGACCCTTTTGGATTTCCTTAACAAGTATACTGGAGTAGTTTGCCATTTCCTTTTCCAGTTCATTTGACAGATGAGGAAACTGAGGCAAATTGAGTTAAGTGACTTGCCCCAAGTTCACACACAGCTGGTAAGTGTCTGAGGCCGCATTTGAACTCAGAAAGACAAGTCTTTTTCAGACAAGTATCTGAGGCTGGATTGGAATTCAGGAAAACAACCCTTTCTGACAACAAAAGAGAGCAATGAAATATTTTTTATATAGAATGAAACTTAACATTCACCTGATAGAATTAATTAAAATAGGGGAAACCACCTCAATCCAGCTTAATCTGGTCATGGTGAGTTCTTTGGACTCAGTCTACTGTCAGTAGAATACCACACAACCACTGATGACACAAAAGGAAACATAAAAATTCTTGGTTGTCCTAAAGAATTTGCCAACTACTTTAGAAAAAAGTGATATTCATAAGACATCAGCATAGTCTCATCAGAAACAGGTCAAGTCAGACTTCTGGTAATCTGTAGAAGTGTGGGCTAAACAATAGGATAGTGAGGTGGACTGAGGACTGCCTGAATTGCAGGAGTCAAAAAGTAAGCATTAATTGTTTGAAGTCAGGTCGGGATATGGTCTTTTTTTTTTTTTTTTGGAGTGTCCCTAAGGATATTTGCTTGCCCTTTTGTAGGGTTTTAACATTTAAAAAAAATCAATTATGTAAATACAGATGTAGATAGGATACTTACTTGTTCACTTCCTTAATTAGAGACTGCCTAGATTAATATGTTAAATTCTGGGTGAAATGTCAAAAAGCATACTAGTAAATTAGAGGGTGTCCAAATCTAAGTTTTCAGGATGGCCATAGGCCTCAGTGATCATGCTATATGAAAATTAGTTGGAGGAACTTCTTGAAGGAGAGAAAACTCATTCAGTGATTGGGGAAATTAGCATGAGGAAAGAAGCATGATAACTGTCTTCAAGTGCTGAAGTGTCACCATGTAAATAAAGGATTAGACTTATTTTACTTGCCTGTACAAGGAAGAACTAGGAATTGAAAGTGGAAAGAGGAAAATTTCATTACTGGTATGCAAAAGTTGAATGAGCTACCCAGGAGGTGCTAGCTTTCATTTCACTGGATGTATTTAAGCAAAGGTCATATGACCACAGGTCAGGCAAGTTAAAAGAGGCATTCTTGTCCAGGTATAAATTAGATTAGATTATCTCTCTTAACACCCTTCCAATGCTGAGAATCTGTGGTTCTATGAAAGGAGTTTCTTAACTATTTGCTTTCATTAGTCCTTAATAAAGCTTTCATCAGGAAACTCCTCTTTGAGCACTATCACTCCCCAAAGCCTCTGGTAGGGTAGTCTCCCATTTGCCACTGTAGTACCCAGACCATGACTGCTTTCCTCTGAAATACTCATATTCAACTTATTCAAAGATGTACTTGTTGTGGCTTATTAATTAACTGATTTTCTTTAGAATATAAACATATAAGGTAAAATGTAAAGTACTTTGCAAACTTCAAATTGATACATAAATATTAACTATTCTCTTTAATAGTAACACCCATTTCTCAAAGTCTAAGCCAAAAATGCTTAAGTAAGGTATGCCAAAGATGTGTAATTAAATACATATATCTGTTATTTGACCAAATGGATAAAACAAACAAAAAAAGTAATTGTCCTAATTTTCCCTTCAATTCATTTTCCAAAATAATTCCTGCAAAAAACTATTTAATATAATTTAATTATAATTTATGTAAAAGCTGCTGTATTTAATGGTAGATTATAGAAACATTTGTATACATAACAAAATACAAGGAAAAATACTTTCAGCATGCAATAATACGCATACATTGGATAGCTATTTTGAAAATTCAGCCAACCCACTCCCAGGGCATGTTATAATTATTTCATAAGAAATTGGGAGACAATCATTTCACATGTCACGAAAAAAGAGTAGATTAAATCTAGGAAAGCAGCTTTTCCATTTTTTCCATTTAAAAATGGATGTCAATATCTCAGCTTCAAATTCTAATCACATAATATAGAGTCCACCTTATCAAAATTTTAATTATATATCTACATGATTATCAGACTTCACTGATTCCAGTATCCTAGTCAGAAATGGCAAAGGTATATCTCTTTATGCTCCAAAAAATGAAGAGGCAATATCTGTTGATTGGTACAAGAAGAATCAGTATTCGCAAGGAGACAAGGTGTTTTGGGTTTTTTTTTTTAATTTTCAAATGGTGCTAAATCAATTGAGTAATTTATATAAGTATGGTATCTAAAGAGATACAAACTTTACATGCCAGTGCCAGGCATGTATATCAGTAAACAGAAAATAATAAACAATTTTATTTCTATGAATACCTCATTTAAAATAAAGTATCATAAATCATAGGCATAAAATATTCAATCGTTAAATTACCAACTCAAAGCTTCATTCACTGCTAAAAATTATACATCAAGAATAATAGAATGTGGGGCAGATAGGGTGGCACAGTGGATAGAGCAACCAGCCCTGGAGTCAGGAGGACCTCAGTTCAAATCCAGCCTCAGATATATACTAGTTTTGTGCCCTGGGAAAGTCACTTCCCCCTGATTGCCGCTAAAAATAAAAGAATAATAGAATATTAGTAACATAATTTATTAATCAAGTGAGAATAGTAAGATAATTTCAAGAAGTTTTTTCATCACCATGCTGTGGCAAAAGTTGTGGAACAACTTACTGAGAATTAAGTGCATGGCCAGGTAGTCATAAACAAAAATTGTCAAAAATAAGATACTAAATTAAACATGTCAAATTAATAGGGATCTAAGGTGAGCAATCATATGGTGCCACATTTAAATTTAACTCATTAGTTCTAAGGAAAGCATATGAAGGATAACAGGAACCAGCAAATCATCAGTAATAATTTTACTACACTTCTATATACAGGAAAAAACTAGTGACACCTTTGTGTATGAATAACAATGATATGCTAGTGTTTGGTCAAAAATATCAGGATGATCAAACTGGAGTAAATTCACATATATGTACCAGAATATATGTGGATGTTACAGTTAAAATATGCAAATATTAATGGACAGTTTTGTTCTTCTTTTCCTTGTGCACACACTGAAGTTTCTAATTTAATGTACAAAAGCAACTTTATTTGGCCATGTTAATTCCCATTTAATGACTCACCAAATTAACTAGTAAAATTTCAAGATGTTAGATTTTTTTTATTTTAGTTTTTTTTTTTAAAAAGTATGAATAGGTATCTTTTGTTTTCTCATCAACTTCATTTAAAAATATATTTGCTCTTCCTATGCAACTATCTGTTATAACAGAGTAAAAAAATAGAGAGAAAAGATCAGCAAAACTATCATATCAACCATTTCTGACAGTATATGTAATATCCTGTATCCAAGTTCTTCCATTTCTACAAAGAAAATACAGAGGTGCATTTGAGAAGTAGGAGAAGGAAATATTCCTTCTCAATATTCTATGACTCACAAGTTCTCACCAGTTGAACTGGTGATTCTATACACCATAAATATAAGATGAATTAAAATATAGCAGTTGTTTAATTATCAACAGAAAATCATAAACATTTTTAAAGAAAAAATTTAAGCTGGTATCTGATTCTCCTCTCACAGTAATATTTGACAAATATTCTTATTATAGAATATTAGCAATTTAGTTTGTGTTAATCTAAGTCCATCTTAGAAGATTCCCTTTTAATCAACTATCTATGTGAACCTTCCTTAAGGCACCTATGTATCTTTACATAGTTAATGTAATCAATCAAGAAATATTTATCAAATGATTACTATGTGCTAGTGCTTAACACTGTATCTGGCTTGTAACAGGAATTTAATAAATGCTTAATGACTAATTGAATACATATAATTGATTAAATAACTACTGACTTTGAAGTACACTAAAGTGAAGGATTGTTTCCTTAGATTACATTGAATTAGAGTATAATGAAAACATCTGAATGACTGTCTTGTGTACAAAGGGTTGACATATTATGTATCTGCAAATGAAGAACCTGAAGAAACATATGATTTTAGAAGATAGGATATTTACAGTTCAATATAAAGAAGAACTTCCTGCAAAAGGCAAAGTTAATGAATCTAAAAGCTTTCAAGTAGATGCTATGTACCTAACTAACAGAGATGTTACAGAAAATTCCTATAAGTAGTGAGATAATAAGTGAGAAGACCTTTAAGGTACCTTCCAACTCCAAATTTTTAGTCACAAAGTTATTTGAAGAAAAGTTTGAAGTAATATTGAAAAATGGTATAATAATTCATGGAAAGGAACTATTATATAGAGGATACAGGGTTGACTTTAGCATTAGACCTGCCTTGGAGACCTTCACTACATATTTTTTTTTTAATTTTTTTCAGATTTTATTAATTTATTTATTTTTAGTTTTCAACATTCACTTCCACAAGATTTTGAGTTCCAAATTTTCTCCCCATCTCATCCCTCCCCCCACCCCAAGAAGGCGTGCATTCTGAATACCCCTTCCACTAATCTGCCCTCTCTTCTATCTCCTCCCCTCCCCCTTCTCTTATCCCCTTCCCTTTCAATTTCCCAGTTGCATGTGAAAACAATTTTTAACATTTGTTTTTAAAACGTTGGGTTCCAAAATTTTCACCTTCCTTCCTCCCCATCCACTATCATTGAGAAGGCAAGCAACTCGATACAGGTTATACATGTGTAGTCATGCACAACACTTCCATAGGAATCATGTTGTGAAAAACTAAGTATATTTCCCTTAATCCTATCCTGCCTCCTATTTATTCTATTCTCTCTCTTGACCCTATCCCTCCTTAGAATTGTGTTTCTGATTACCACCTCCCCCAGTCTGCCTGCCCTTCTATCATCTCTGTGCTCTCTTGTCCCCTTTCCCCCTATTTTCCTATAGGGTAAAATAGACTTCCATTCCCAACTGAGTGTGTATGGTATTCCCTCCTTAAGCCACATCTGATGAGAATAAGATTCCCTCGTTCTCTCTCACCTTTCCCCACTTCCCCTCCATTGTAAAAGTCTTTTCTTGTCTGTTTTATGTGAGATAATTTACCCCATTCTACCTCTCCCTCTCTCCTTCTCCCAGTATAATCCTCTTTCAATCCTTAATTCTATTCTCCAGTTATCACCCCTTCATCTTCAACTCACCCTGTGCCCCCTATCTATCTATCTATCTATCTATCTATCTATCTATCTATCTATCTATCTATCTATCCATATAATTTTTTCCCTCCAACTACCCTAATACTGACAAAGGTCTCATAAGTTACAAATATCAACTTTCCATATAGGAACGCAAACAGTTCAACCTTAATAAGTCCCTTATGATTTCTCTTTCCTGTTTACTTCTTCATGTTTCTCTTGGGTTTTATATTTGAAAGTCAAATTTTCTATTCAGCACTGGTCTTTTCAGCAAGAATGCTTGAACGTCCTCTATTTCACTGACTATCCATTTTTTTTCCCCTGAAGGATTATACTCAGTTTTGCTGGGTAGATGATTCTTGGTTGTAATCCTGTCTCCTTTGCCCTTGGGAATATCATATTCCAAGCCCTCCAGTCCCTTAATGTAGAAGCTGCCAAATCTTATGGTATCCTGATTGTGTTTCCACAATACTTGAATTGTTTCTTTCTGGCTCCTTGCAATATTTTCTCCTTGACCTGGGAACTCTAGAATTTGGCTACAATTTCCTAGGAGCTTTCTTTGGGGATCTCTTTCAGGAGGTGATTGGTGGATTCTTTCCATTTCTATTTTGCCCTCTGGTTCTAAAATATCAGGGCAGTTTTCCTTGATAATTTTTTGAAAGATGAGATCTAGGCTCTTTTTTTGATCATGGCTTTCAGATAATCCAATAATTTTAAAATTATCTCTCCTGGATCTATTTTCCAGGTCAGTTGTTTTTCCAATGAGGTACTTCATATTGTTTTCTATTTTGTTCATTCTTTTGGTTTTGTTTTATAATGTCCTGATTTCTCATAAAGTCACTAGCTTCCAACTACTCCATTCTAATTTTTAAGGAAGTATTTTCTTTACTGAGCTTTTGAACTTCCTTTTCCATTTGGCCAATTCTGCTTTTTAAGGCATTCTTCTCATTGGCTTTTTGGACCTCTTTTGCCATTTGGGTTAGTCTGTTTTTTAAGGTGTTACTTTCTTCAGTATTTTTTTAGGTCTCCTTTAGCAAGCTGCTGACTTGTTTTTCATGATTTTCTTGCATCACTCTCATTTCTCTTCCCAGTTTTTCTTCTACTTCTCTTACTTGCTTCTCAAAATCCTTTTTGAGCTCTTCCATGGCCTGGGACCAATTCATATTTTTCTTGGAGGCTTTGGATGTAGGAGCTTTGACTTTGTTGTCTTCTTCTGGTTGTATGTTTTGATCTTCTTTGTCACCAAAGTAAGATAATATAGTCTGACTCTTTTTGCGCTGCTTATTCATGATCCTGGACAATTACTTGAGTTATAAATTCTTTGTTAAGGTAGGGGTCTGCTTGCAGTGTGGACAGTGTACTATCTCAAGCTTCGGGAGTTTTGTGTAGCTATTTTTGGAGATACTTCTAGGGACCTATAAGTTTTCAGAAATTCCAAGATGGTATGATCAGGGCAAAGTGTTTACTCCTTTCCTGATCTGTGCTCTGGTCTATGAGTGACCACCAGCATTCTTTTCTGCCTTAGAACTGTGAGGAGGATTCCCTCTCCACCTCCACTACAAGCTCCACCATGTCAGCACTCCTCCTTGCCCCAGGACTGCCACCCAGAACTGTGACCCAGATCCAAGCACGGGCAAAGCAAGAGAATCCTGCCTCAGCACCAGCAAAGAAACCCCTGCAATACCCCTCTGATCAGCCACTGGATTCTCCTTCAGTCCGTGGGCCAGAAGCTCTGGAAGCAGCCACTGCCTTGGAGCTGCACCAGGACTGGGGCTGGGACTGAGCTTCTCTCTCACCATAGTCACAGACTTTTCCTACTGACCTAAGTTGTCTTTGGCCTCTGTGGGTTGAGAAGTCTGGAAACTGCCACAGCTGCCTGTGATTCAGTTCCCTGAGGCCTGCTCCAAGTTCACTGGGGCTTGTTTTGCCTGTGAGCCCAGGCGAAACTGCATTCCTCTCCCTGCTCAGCATGACAGACCTTCCTAATCAACCATCCAGGCTGTCTTGGGCAGGAAATTTGTTTCATTCTGTCTTTTTGTGGTTCTGTTGCTTAAGAATTTGTTTAGAGCCATTTTTTTTACAGGTATTTGGAGGGATTTGGGGGATAGCTCAACCAAGTCACTGCTTTTACTCCGCTATCTTGCACCTTCAGTACATATTAGGCATATGAGCTTGAGCAAGTAACACAGGCAACTCACTAAGACTACATTATAGACAAATTGCTGATCTGTCTAGATGAATGGGATGTCTAATCCTAGGAGTTTAGATGTACAAAGCAAAGTAAATCAATAAACAATCCACTGGCAATTTATAGTGCTACAATCCACATAGATTGCCTTATTGTTTAGTACTTATTGATCCCCAAATATGACTAATGGCAATATTTTTCTTTAAAAGTAAAAGCAGCTTCCACATGGGTATAACTATAGTTCTCCTGATTGCTTAGGCTCATTCTTCTAAGATTTGATCTATCATTTTGGTACTGAAAACTGTGTCAATGGCTGGTGTATTTCTGGTAGGTCCTATTTTTCTTTGGGGGGAGGGAGGAATATGGGGGGATTCATTAATGGACATTAAGAAATATTAAATAATCCCCTCAACAGAAAACTATAATTGGGGATTAATTCAGTCCTGGGCATATGTTCAGGGGTTCCATGTAAATATTGGATGATCCTTCTTGGCATGTGTAAGGAAGTGTCCTGCACTCCATATCATACCATGAGCTGGTAATCTTTGCCACACAGTAAGTGACAGTATCATTTTCTATTGGCTGCTGAGCCAGAACTGAGTATGTATATAAAAGGCACTATCTAAGCTAAATCAATCTCAGTCTTAATCTTCTGTCTGTCTCTCATCATTAATTATTGAGGCAATAAATACTATAAGGAAGATACTAACTATAACTAGGTAACGATATTGGAGAAAACACACGGACATGAAGATTCAACTTGATAGTATCAGAAAAAATCCTACTACTTCCCACGGGTACTTCTAGAATCCTGAGGGGGGGAAAGTATTTAGTCACATGAATCAGAGATGAGAAAAGGACCCCTAGAGTTTATACAGATTACAATACAATAAAAATAAACAAACAAGTTACTAGAACAATTCTAAAAACTAAGTATCCTAAAGATGAGGTAAATTTTTTAATGTTTCTTAAAGCATTCCACCAGAGAAACATAGTACATTTTAATAGCTAGAACTCAATTAATGGACTAACTGGCATTTTTTTAAAGGCAAAGATTGCAGATAGAAAGCAAAGAAGCTAGTTTTGGTAAAAATATTATAATGCTCAAAGTTAGAAACAAGTTTACTGAAGTTTGGGTAAGTATTATGCAATCTATTTGGAATGTTTTAGGAAATAACATGGGCTACTCTCCTCCCTTTTAAAGAGTTTCAGAATGACCTAATATGGAGATATGAGCAACTGAATATCCTTTAGACAAATAAATTTGAATGAGGATTTTATGAATGCAACATTATAGAGTAGAAAGTATATGAGATTTGTAGTCAAAAGAGCTGGGTTCAAATTCTAGATTCATCACTCATTAACTACGTGATCTTACTTAGACAAATACCTCTCTAGGCCTCTGTTTCCTCATCTGTAAAATAAGAAACTTTGATTAGATGACCTCTAAGGTCCCTTCCAACTCTAAATCTGTTATCCCATAATTTGCTTTGAAGCAGATCCTTCACAATCAAATATAGTTTTAAATGAAAAGACTTCATAAATGATCACTGTCACCAATAAAACACTGGTTGAAAAGAAGACGCAAAAAACAGCTCAGCCTTCTATAATACATCACAGTGACTTCAAGTACTGATTTCTCATGAACTTAACATGTCATAGCAATTCCCCTAATTCAGTAAAAAAAAATTCCCTAAAATTCCCTGAAGATATGACAAAATTTTGTTGAGCAAAACATTTAAAATTTCTATTTTAGGAGATCATGGAGCCAAGCTGCAAACTGTGATAACCTCAGTTTGCTGTAAGCTCCAGAGTCAGATGAAGGAGAAGATAATGAGTAAAGACTTTTTTTTTCTGATCTGGACCTATGATTTCTTTTGGAATAATAAATCCCAATTGAACAGAACCTTCTGCCAATACAGATTGACAGCCAAATTGTAGTTTATAGTAATAATAAAAATAATAAGAATAGCTAGCACTTTTATAGCACTTACAATGTAACAGGCACTGTGTTAAGTACTGTACAATCATTATCTCATTTGATTCTCCCAACAATACCAGGAAGTAGATGCTATTATTATCCCCATTTATAGATGAGGAAACTGAGTACAACAGAAGTTAAATGACTTGCCCAGGATCAGATGGCTACTAAGAGTTTGAGGCTGAATTTGAACTCAAGTTTCCTGACTCCAGGCCTGGCATTCTATCCATTGTGCCACTTGGTATTTGTGTATTATCTGGGCACTAAAGAGTTAAGCGACTTGGTGAGGTTCACAGAGCAGTAGGTATCAGAGGAAGTACATATAACTCAGAGGCCCCATTACATATGCACTTCACCATTCTGTCTCCAAAATTATTGAGAGAAGGAAATTGACAGATTTCCTGGAAGTTGGCCTACGTCTTTTCAACTAAGTAGGAGACAAATACATCATCTATTTGTTTGTTAGTGAGATTATGGGTTTGAGGAAGAAAGAGAAAGTTTGGAAGAGGTATTATGCCTAACCTAGGCCTAGTATATAAAAGAAATATTTTACTAAATCCCACACCAAGAGGCTGATATAATTTCCCCAAGTCTTTAGTACTATTATATAGATTACACAGTAAGAATTTACTCTTCAGTAGGTTAGAGATTGATTCATTTACAAACTCTCTTCAGGATGGGTAGGAGGGTTATAAAATTGTATATATGAGTCAAGTCAGGTCAATAAGCATTTATTAAGTGCCTACTCTATGGCAGGGTCTGTGCTAAGCACTGGAGATACAGAGAAAGGCAAAATACAATCCCTGCTTTCAAGGATCCCACAGTCTAATGGGAGAGACAACATGCAAACAACTTTGTACAAGTAAAACAGTCAGAATTACAGATAATCAAAAGAGAAAAGGTACTTAGAATTAAAAGGCATGAGTAGGAACTGTTTCCTGCAGAAGGTAGAATTTTAATTGAGATTTAAAGAAAACTAGGGAAGCCAATAGTCACAGGTGAGGAAGGAAATCATTCCAGGAATAGGGTTAGCCAGTGAAAATTCCCTGAAACTGGAGATGAAATGTCTTGGGTGAGGAACAATAAGGAAGAGAGTGTCACTGGAATTCAGAGTGGAATAAGGTGTAAGAAGACAGAAGGCACCAGGTCATGAAGGGCTTTGAATGGCAGAAGATTTTACATTTGATCCTGGAGGTGATAGGGTGCCACAGTAGTTTAATGAGTATGATAGTGACATGGCTAGTTCAAAGCTTTAGGAATCAATTGGATAGCTGAGTGGAGGACAGACTGCAGTGGGGAGAGTCTTGAGGGAAGGATACCAACCAACAGGCTATTTCAATAGTCCAGTCATGAGGTAATGCGAACACTTTTTAGGGTCGGGGCAGTGTCAAAGGAGAGAAGGTTGTGATATGTTGTGAAGGAAGAATTGATAGAACTTAGCCACTGATTGAATGTGGGGAGAGGGGAAAAAAATAAGCCTTTATTAAACACTACTATGTGCCAGGAATTGTATTATTTTACAAGTATCACATTATTTGATCCTCACAAAAACCCTGACAAGTACAGTGCTTGTTATTATACCTATTTTACAACTATAGAAAATGAAGCAGATAGAAGTTAAGTGACTTAAGCAAGGTCACATAGTTTGTAAAGGTCTGAAGATGGATTTGAATTCAGATCTTTTTGACTCTAAGTCTAGTGCTCTATTCACTGTAACACCTAGTTGCCTACGAGGATGAGAGTGGAGAATTGAAGATGACATCTAGTTTTTGAGCCCAAGTAATTGGAATCATGGCAATTCCCTCAATATATTAACTAGGAAATTGGGAAGAGGAAAGAGTTTTGGGGAATATATAATGAATTATATTTTTGACATGTTGAATTTAAGATGTCTACAGGACATATAATTTGAGATGTTCAGCAGGCAAATTGAGATGAGAGACTGGCGGTCAGAGCTGGATTAATAGATCTGAGAACAATTTCAGATCATGTGCAAGTAGAAAAGTGTATGATTTGTATAGATTTATATATATATGTACATGTTGGTAGAAAGAAGGATACATTTTGCTATTTACTCTCACCCTGAATATGGCCCAACTGTACATTGAAATTAAAGGAATGAGTCCAAAAGAGGAGTGAGAAGCCATACATCTCTATAGTCCTCACTAAGAGTAGAAAACCATGCATTCCAAGTAAGGTATTTCTAGTCCTCTGCCAGGAGACATGAACTAGATTGTATATTCCTTGAAAGCTTCTTTTTCACTTTCAGATTCATTTAAATTGAGAATACTGAGAGACAGCCTTTTACAGTAAGAAAGAATGGCCTTGGACTCAGGAAGTCCTATGTTAACATCTTTCCTCAAATAAAAACTAAGTGTGTGACACCGGTCTAGTGACATCATTTAACTTAGTAGTCCAGGTTGCTGTAAAACATTTGCAGAGAAGATGCTCATGTATTTGGAAAGATAATTTCCTTCCTGGATGTTCTTCACACTGATGATATCACAAGTTCTGCATTTGCCCTAACCCCACCCACCACTCTGTTTCTGAATATCTCGCATAGTCTGGGCACTCAATCAATATTCAATGATTAAATACATAATTTAAACTTGTTCAGTCATTTCAGTTGTGTCTGACTTTTTGTGACCCCATTTGAGGTTTTCTTAGCAAAGATACTGGAATGGTTTGCCATTTCCTTCTCCAACTCATTTTACAAATGAGAAAAGTGAGGCAAATAGGGTTAAGTGACTTTCCCAGGGTCACATAGCTAGTAAGTGTCTGAGGCTAGATTTGAATTCTGGAAGATGAATCTTCTTAACTTCAGGACCAGCACACATTATCATTCAAGTACTGGCAGTGCGGCTAAGTGTGGCTAGGTTCCCGTATGCAAAAAGAAAAAAAAAATTAACAGCTTTTTTGTTTGTTTTCTTCTCAATTATCATTCTATTTAACTAATGAAGTACTACTGAATATTGATTTAATGCATTAACATACAGAAATCTTATGAGAGAGAATACGGAAAGCAACAACAACAAAAGAAAACAAAATAAAAAAAAGATTATGCTAATGGAAGTGTGACACCTGTGATACCCCTCCCCTCTTCATAGTTTGTATAGAAAATGCCACTGGTAAAAGACTAATCTTTGACCTTTAAAAAGGCCATTTCGCATAAAATTTGGGCCCTTAGGGCTCAAATGGAGTAGAAAAAAAATCTCTAGAGAACATCATTCGATTTTGGGAAATTGGACTGGAAGCATCAGCATATTTTATATTAGCCACAAAATTATGTTTCTTTGAGATGTAATCTAGCAATCAAGTTGTGCCAAAGCCCTCATGCTAAGATGTCCAGTCATCCAGATCTAGATATTCAGAATAAATGCTTATCTTACTATTCTTTCTAGTATCACCTTATATTCTAATGCTGAATCATTCCTTCAATACCATGAGTTTTTATGTTTCCTCTCCTAATACACTGTTCACTAAAACTCACTGTCTTTTCCACAAGGAATCAGAACCTAATAAAAGTGTTCTACATCTATCTGGACCTCAGATCCTAAAGCTTTGGAAAGCCAGAGAAGTGACATCAGAGACTTCCAATCAAGGGGATTCAGCAAAGGATGTTGTCTTCTTAACGCCAAGCAGAATAGTCAGTGGCAAGTGCAGAAATGTCCTTTCCTGTCTTTCTGAACTCCTCAGCAACACTGGAAACTGGATGTTTTAAATGAATGTTACTCACTTCATTTAAATGAATGTTACTCACTTTAACAGAATTTGGGTCAAGTACAGAGTCCAAAAATTCTGTATCTTACTTTGCAACTGTTGCCACATAACTATCTTCAACCATATGCATAATCTACCATATTGCTGATCTTATTTTCTTTAGATTTAGGGAAATTTTCATGTGCAAACCCGCGTTTAAGACATTTGAAAGATAACATAATAGAAATGTTACTTTAAAATTAAAAACAATCCTGTTTTCATTTTTGTATTGTTGTTCACCTGTGTACTTGTCTGTAAATTCAAATGAATTGATGACCTCAAAATCTTACTATTACAAATCTAGCTAAAAATTACCAAGTATTTTATTGATCATACACATTTTTGATAATAAAAATGTATACATATTTCCAATTAGCACATAGTGAAATAAAGTATAACCAAAATAAGATACCATATAATAAGGTTAATTTTACTTACCAAACTCCTTGGGAACCGCTATAGAATAAACACAATTGTGTCCCACGCTGTAGTTTTTGGGATAGTTTGGCGATAAAACAGTGCCTTCAGAACCTGTTGAACGACTTCCACAGGGAGCTATAAAATAAAAATAAAAACAAAAAAATAACAACATATGATATGATATAATATGATATAACATATGCATGCATATACATGTATACATGTATACATGTACATGTATATATGTATGTGTATATGTAACATAACTAAATATAATTCCAAAACTGAATTATAGGGTTTTTTAAGAATCAAGGACTGAAGATAGAAAATTTCATTACTACTGAATTTCAATATGGGTCATTTATTTTTATCTTTAAATAGATCTATTATTAATTATTTAAAATTCAATTTCTGCATCCATATAAAACTTTCCTAGGATATATACTTTTCTTACTGTACAATATAATAAATTAGAATTGGGACTAAACTGTTTGCAAAAGCAAAGTGTTGTCTGACAGAAAAAAAATCACTAGTACTTCACTGCTTCTGTTATTTATAATAGAATAAAGCCAATTCATCCTCCCACATGGGGTACAGGAATGAACAGGAGCCTTTGGCACCCTATTATTGCATTACACAAAGTAGAGGAATGTCTTCTCCACTGTTTTGTTCAGGCACAATGCCTGAGAGCAAGCCTGGCCAAACAGTCCCAAGCAAATGCTTGAACAGGGGCGGGCAAGCATGGAGCAAAACCAACAGTGTTCTTCACTACAATCCTTTTTTTTTCCCCCGATTGTCAGAGAAATCAGAAGAAACAAAGAGGGAGATTCTATCCTCCATAATAGAATTTGGGCAGAGAGAGTGTTGGGGAACATATGAACAAAATAATAAATGCCTAAAGGAATTCTAGAACCAAATATTAAGATATATAAGCTATATTATGTCAAACAGCTTGACTAATTAATGTTCTGAGTGGATTATTATTTTTTCAGTTATGTAAATGTGTAATAAATAATTTAAAATGAAATATACAAAGATTAGAACTCCTGAGAAACAATAGCAACTTGGTGGTGATGATGATAATGACTACGAATTCATCATTCTCATCACTCAATATTGTTCGAGATTGGACAAGGTAGATAAAGTCTCAACACTGATATTTTATTCATCTAATAAAGCTGCTGATGAGAAAATGATTCAGGAATGAACAAGACACACTGCTTCATGTAAATTACATTTTTTAAAGGCTCCAAAGTTTAAAATCCCAAACTTTTGAATGTGCACAGCAAAGACTTAGAGATTTGTCTAGGGCACCGACTCATTAAGTGACTTACGCATGGTCATACAGCTAATTTGAATCAGAGGCAGGACATGAAATGGAGTCTTCCTCACTCTCGGGTAGAATGCCTATTTATTATACGTGTACCTTAGCATTAAATTTAGTACAGTATTGCAAACAGAAAAATAATAATTTTCAATTGCTAAACCTATCAAGACATGCATCTGGTATGAGATATCTGTATTTATAAAAATCATATTAGCACCATGAAAGAGAGTATGGTATAATAGATAGCCTCAGAGTCAGGAGGCTAGAGTAACTAGGTAGTGCAGTGGATAAGAGTGCCAGGCCTGGGGTCAGAAAGACATCTTCATGAGTTCAAATCTGGCCTCAGACACTTACTAGACTTGTGACCTTTTCCAAGTCACTTAATATTGTTTGCCTCAACTTCCTCATCTATAAAATGAGCTAGAGAAGGAAATGGGAAACCATTCCAGTATCTTTGCCAAGAAAACCCCAAATGGGGTCATGAAGAGTTGGACATGACAGAAAAACAACTCGGCAACAACAAACAACAGAGTCAGGAAGCCTTGGGTTCAAGTCTCAACTCTGATGTGTAATGTCTGTATGACCCTGGATATGTAACTAACTTCTTAATTCCCTGGACACCTCTCTAAGAAATGTAAATTGCAGAGATCTGGACCTACATTGGTAGAGAGAATTTCTGTTTCTGAATCTGGGACATACTTATATCAATGAAATCAGTTTCATTTCCTAGCCAAATAATTACTCAACCTGGAAAAAAAAAACAAAAAACAAAAAACTTTTGCTTGTTCTATGCTTAGAATATGGCATAAGCACACTCTGCTCATTCCTTCAACTGATTTAAGCAAACAAACAAAAAAAAAACTTTTCAACAATCTACTAAAATGAAATAAAGAACAGAGACAATTGTGAAGTCTCAAAAAAACAACAGCAAAAAAAAAAACCAGGTAACGGACTTAGTATAGAGTACCACTTTGAACTTTCTAATCTGATAATCTGCATGTTCTGCATGTATATGGTCATTCACAGTGTCATATTTGATAAACAGGAAATAACTTTCAAAAATACTAGCAGAGCTTCTCCTTGAAGTGACTCTTAGAAAGTCTTAATTATCCACTTGGAAACGTATGAAGCACAGCTTTTTAAAGAAATTTCAAAAACTATTTCACTTCATAGATGATCAGGACCTCAAAGATAGAAGCTTCTTCAGATATCATCTCATCCAAACCATTCCTGAAAAACCTACATATGCATTTTATTCAATCCTAAAACAATTATTAATCATACACTATGTGGAAGGCTTCCACATATATGGAAGCATATTCCATGTATATGTAGCATATTAATCATATGCTACATGTGAACTAAGGTTATAACATAAAAGTATATTCAGGAAGTTTATATTACAGCACCATATTATTGGGTGTAGTAAATAAATTGTGATTAAGAAAATTGGGTTCAAATCCAGGCCTAACCACTTAATAACGAAGTTACCCTGGGCAAGTTATATAATAATTCAATCAATCAATTAACAAGCATCTATTAAGAATTATTCTATGCCCAAGATTGTGGCTATAATGAACATTTTAAAGTCCTTACTCTTAAGGAGTATAACTTCTCTGAGTTTCAGTTTTATCACACAAAATGGGGATAATGGTAGTACCTACTTGAAAGAGTTGCTGTCAAGATCAAAGGAAATACCATATGTATTTTTAAGGCATTTCATAAACCTTAAAGTGCTAAATAAATAAGAGAAATTACTGTATGATAATTAGCAATGAAGAATATATCTTATAGTTGATATTAGCTTATAAATATTATGACTACTTAGTAACAAATGATATAATGTATAAATAAATTTCAATGATAATTAGTAGCTCCAGGGGATGTTTGTCATTAGTCTATGCCAATTATGACATGTATTTTAGTATTTCAAAAGACCCAATGTCTGCAAAAAAAGGCATTTAAAAACAAGTTTGAAGAACAATGGAGCCAATATGGCAGAGAAAAGATAGACTTGCCTGAGCTCTCCCAAATTCCCATCCAAACAGCTCTAAATAACATCTCAAAAGGAATTCTAGAATAACAGAATCTACAAAAACGTGGGGTAAAACAACTTAGAAGTTTAGCAGGAAAGGTCTGTCCTATAAGAGTGGGAGTGGAGTACAATCCAGCACAGGCTGCCCCCAAGAAAACCAGAAGTAAATCTTGGGGGTGACTGAGTTGGCTGTGGCAGCAGCAGCTTCCAGAGCTCTTAGTCCACAGTTGGTAAGGGGGTCAGACAACTGGTAGAAGGAGATTGTAGGACTCCCTTTGCTGACACTGGCTGCAGAGCTCTGTTGCATTGCACACACGCAGCTCCCGGTTGCAGTCTGGGGTCACAGTTCCAAAGTAAGGGAAGCAGCTGGGAAGCAGCTGGGAAGCAGGGACCTCGCTCACAGTTCCAGGGTAAGAAAGAGCTGCTCACAGATCAGAGCACTGGCCAGGAGAGCAGTGACCACACCTCTCCGTAGAACATACTACCTTGGAAGAACCGAAAATTTAAAGGCCCGCAGGACTAGCTCTGAGAGCAACGACAAGAAAGGCCTGAAGCTTTAGACAATTTCCTCTCCAGAATGGTAGCAGAGTCCTACTGAGTATATAGTTAGCAGTCAAGAAATAGAGTAGAAAAATGAGTAGACAATAAAAAATAACCTGACCACAAAAAGTTACTAAGGTGACAGGGAAGACCAAAACACAAACCCAAAAGACAACAAAGCCAAAACTGCTATATCCAAAGCCTCAATGAAACATGTGAATTGTTCTCATTCCCCCCACCCCCCAAAAAATTCCTGGAAGAGCTCAAAAAAGATTTTAAAGGAAATGAAAATGATGCAAGAAAATGATGAAAAAAAGTCAATAGCTTGGTAAAGAAGGCACAAAAATACTGACGAATAAAACACCTTAGGAAACAGAATAGGCCAAATTGAAAAAGCTATATAAAAATTCATTGAAGAGAACTTCTTAAAAAAGCAAAACTGAGGGGCAGCTAGATGGTGCAGTGGATAGAGCACCAGTCCTGGCGTCAGGAGGACCTGAGTTCAAATCTGGTCTCAGACCAGACAATTGACACTTACTAGCTGTGTGAGCCTGGGCAAGTCACTTAACCCCATTGCCTAGCCAAAAAAAAAACAAAAAAAACCCAAAAACAAACAAACAAACAAACAAAAAAAACAAAGAACTGGCTATATGGAAAAAGAAGTACAAAAATTCACTGCATAAAATAATTCCTTAAAAACTAGAATTGGGCAAATGGGAGCTAATGACTCTATGAAACAAAACAAAACAAAACCAAAAGTTTGAAAAAAAAATAGAAGAAAAACTAAAATGACTCAGAAAAACAACTGACCTGGAAATATAGATTCAGGAGAGATAATTAAAAATTATTGGACTGGGGAACAGGAATTTGGTGACATGGTGGAGTAGGTCAGAAAATTGCACACTCTAAAGATTTACCCCCACATAAGAGATGAAACAGCAGCTCAGGATGAATATAGAGTGCTAAAAATAAATAAAAGTAGGGGTAGAATAAGTGTCCTCCTGGGACAAATGGAGAAGAGCTGAAGAAAAATCCCAGGATGAAGTTTGGATCCCTGTGAAAAGCAAACACCTCTAGGCTAGGTCCTAGATCAGTTTAAACAACAAGCAGCAAGCCCTGGGGTTAGCCAAATTGGGAGGGTGCCTCAGGCCGAGCCACAGGAGGGGAGTTTGGCATCTAAGCCAGGGAAGATAGGGGGAACTGTTGCTGATAAGGAATGCCAGGCCCAGCTGTGCTGTGGAGACATGGCAGGGGGTGAGAAGAAACCAGCACATACCCAATAAGTGCAGAAGCAGTGGTGTGGGGACATCGGTGGCTGTGAGCACTTACAGGAGGCTGGAAGTCTCAGTTTAGGTTTCAGGACAGAGGGGAGAACTGAAGGAGAATGTGAAGTCAGAGGCACTACCCCTCCATACCCCAGGACTTGAGGTGAATACAAAAACTAAAACTAAAAAAAGGATGCAGAGGCAAAGGAGAAAGAATCCAACCATAGAGAGTTACTATGGGGATAGAGAAGTCCAGGGTTCATCTTCAGAGGAAGATACTGAAGCAAAAAAATACTCTTCTACCTAAAGAGTAATGTCAAATGGTCATATGCCCAAAAAGAATTCATAGAAGAACTCAAAAAAGACTAAAAATCAAAAGAGAGAGATTGAGGAAAAAAATAAAGAAAAAAGAACAATTCAAGAAAAAAAAACAAGATTATAAAAAGAAAGTAAACCAATTAGAAAAGGAGATCGAGAATCTTTTTTTTTTTTTTTTGCTCTTTGGTGAGGCAATATGGGGAAAGTGACTTGTCCAGGGTCACACAGCAAGTAAGTGTCAAGGGTCTGAGGCCAATTTTGAACTCAGGTCCTCCTGACTCCAAGGTTGGAGCTCCAGCCACTGCATTGGGGTAGACCTTAGTATGATATGACTTTAAAAAGTAAAACTGTTTAGGAACAGCTAAAAAGAGTAATTATCTTATATAAATGAGGTAACTGACACAGAGGAATTAGATGGGGGAGGAGGGTTGTTAGTTCTGGAAACCTGCTTTCATCAGGAATGGCTTCAAGAGGGAACTACACATATATATCTATATACATCTATATATATCTATATCTATATCTATATATATATGTGTGTGTATACAAGTCTTCTAAATTCAGAAAGAAATAAAATGCCAAGGGGATATGGAGTGGGGAGAGGATGAGGGAGGGATCTTTAGAGGGGAGGGTGAGGAAATAGGTCAAAGGGAAGTATAGAAGGATGTTTAGATTAATGAGAATGGGAGGATAAGAGAGGATCCTTGGAGGTGGAATAGGTTAAGAAACAGGAGGGCAAGGTAGCAGGTAGAAGTGAAGTAGAGGAGCTAGGAGGGATAGGAAATAAGAAATATGCACAAATATAAAAACAAAGTTCAGAAGCAGAATTTGTTAGGGAAATATGTCCATATATGTATGTAAGTGTATATATGTATATACATATTTATATGTGTGTGTGTATATATATATATATTTATTTATCTCTATACATAAATATATCTGTGCTTAATTATAGACTTGGAGGGGGGAAGGGAGAAAAAAGAACAAAGTAAAAAGTGCATAGCAGAGAACAAAGGAAAAATTACAAGGAAGCAAAGAAAAGATGGACAGATCTCAATACAACATATAGTATTTATTATATAGGTTTTCTTGAAATGGAAATTTATTGCCATATATTTTTAATCATCTCTTATGCTCCACCACGCACATGACATGCTTTTTTCTTATTTTGTATTTAAGTTTCAATATTTAATTTTATAATATTTCTTTTTTTCCTTATTGTGCATTTAAATTTTAGTAATAAAAAAAATAATTTTAAAAATCATTGGATTACCTGAAATCCATGATTTAAAAAAGAGCCTAGATATCATATTTAAGGAAATTATCAAGGGAAACTGCCCTGATGTTCTAGAATCACAGGGTAAAATAGAAATTGATCACTGCCTGACCAAGATCCCAAAATTAAAACTGTCAGGAATATTATGGTCAAGTTTCAGAGCTCCCAGGTCAAGGAGAAAATACTGGAAGCAGCCAGAAATTAACAATTATCAAGGAGCCACAATTCAGGATTACACAAGATTTTGCAGTTTCTACATTAAAGGATTGGAGGCCTTGTAATGTGATATTCCAGAGGGCAAAGAAGCTAAGATTAGAAGCAAGAGTAACTTACCCAGCAAAACTGAGTATAATCCTTCAGGAGAAAAATTAAATTGAAGCCTTTCAAGCATTCCTGATGAAAAGACCAGAGCTGAATAGAAAATCTGACTTTCAAATACAAGAAAAAAGAGAAGCATAAAAAAATGAACAGGAGGGGCAGCTAGGTAGCTCAGTGGATAGAGCACCAGACTTGGAGTCAGGAGGACCTGAGTTCAAATGTGGCCTCAGACACATAACACTCCCTAGCTGTGTGACTCTGGGCAAGTCACTTAACCCCAATTACCTCCCCAAAAGGAAAAAAAATGGACAGGAAAGAGGAATAACAAGGTAATCATCAAGGTTAAACTATTTACATTTCCATATGGTAAGATGATACTTGTAACTCCTAAGAACTTTATCATTATTAGGGTAGTTTAAAAAAATAAAATTAAAGTGTGAGAAAGATGGGAGAAGGGAAAAAAGAGAGTCAGAATGGGGTAAATTATATCCAATAAAAGAGACACAAAAGAGCATTTACAGTGCAGGGGAAGATGGGAGCACTTGGACCTTACTCTCATTAGAATTAGCTCAATGAGAGAATAATATACACACACAGATTTAAAAATCTATATCACCCTGCAAGAAAATAGGAAGGGAAGGGAGAAAGAGAATTGAATAGGGGTGCTTATATCAGGTAGGGTGGATTGGGAGAGGCAGTAGTCAGAAGAAAAACACTTTTGAGGATGGACACAGTAAAAGGAGAGCAAAGGATAAATGGGTGGAAAATAGGATGGAGGGAAAGACAAAGTATTCATAATTGTGAAAAAAAATTGCCACAAGTTACTTTTATAAAGGCCTCATTTCTTAAATATATAGAGAATGGTGTCAAATTTATAAAAAAAAATAAAGAGCCATTCTCCTACCTGATAAAATGATCAAAGGATATGAACAAGTAATTTTCAGATGAAATAATCAAAGCAATTTATAGTCATATGAAAAAAATGCTCTAAATCATGATTGATTAGAGAAATGCTAATTAAAACAACTCTGGGGGCAATTATCAGATTAATTAACATGACAGAAAAGGAAAATGAAAAATGTTATAGGGGATATGGGAAAATTGAGATATTAATGCATTGTTGGTTGATTTGTGAACTGATTCAACTATTCTGGCCAAATGTAAAATCATGTATACCCTTTTACTCAGTAATACCACTACTAGGTCTGTATCCCAAAGAGATAAAACACAAAAAGGACCTATATATACACAAATATTTATAGCAGTTCTTTTAGTGATGACAAAGAGTTGGAAATTGAGGGATTCCCATACTATTGTGCTATAAGAAACGATGAGCAGATTTCTGTCAGAAAAGTCTGGGAAGACTTACATAAATTGAAGCAAAGTGAAAGGAGCAGAACCAGAGGAACACTGTTCACAGAAACAAGATGTGATGAACTGGGAATGACTGTTGTTCTCAGCAATACAATGATCCAAGACAATTCCAAAGGACTTATGATGAAAAGTGTCATCCATCTCCATAGAAGGAATGATTTTTTGTATTTTCTTTAAAAATATGACTAATATGGAATTTTATGTTATATGACTGCACATGTATAACCTATATCAAATTGTTTACCTTTGAATGAGTGGGGAAAGGATGGAAAGGAGAGAATTTTGAACTCATATTTTAAAACGTGAATGTTAAAAATCATTTTTACATATAAAACAAGTTAAAAAAGATAAAAATAAGTTCGATAATCTTCACCACTTTTTCACTAAAATGTCAATCAAATTCATAATTTGCCCCCTTCTTTAACATATGTTATTGATGTGGTTCAGCCTTAATTATTCACAAAATACTCAGCTAATATGGCTTATTATCATACTTTATAGCACTATAGGAGCACTTTATTATTCTAACTATGAAGAAAATATATTTTGTAGATATGTGACACTGAAAACACGTATTATGACAGTGGTGAATATCAGAAAAATACCGAGAATAAAATATTTCTTAATAACAAGCTGTCATCCACATTCATGGAAACATAGAATTTTCAGGAAGGTGTCCAAAACAATTGTTTTATGATTGTTTCATCCATGTATTTAATTATATCCTATATTTAATGTCATCAAAATGCTAACCAGCTTAATGTAACAAACTAATAACTCAATATTTCACAAATTTTAAAAAGCCTCAAGCACATTTAAAATAGCTCAAGGTTGACCATTCAAATTTCACAGAAGTATGAGAACCAAGGTGCATTTCCTCTCTCCTGTTAATACAGCTAGCTAAAATGATTTAATTTAAAGTAGGTCATAAGAGAGTATTAATGAGAAACAACTCAGAAGTTGTTGGGTTTATGAAATGAGCAAGGTTCTTTTTATTGATAGATCTTTCTTTTTCAAAGGAAGCAACTTTTTTGAATAACTTACTTATTTTTAGTTTTCAATATTCACTTCCATAAGATTTTGAGTTTTACATTTTCCCCCTCCACTTCTCCTTTCCCCAAGACAATGTGCAATTTGATATAGGCTCTACTTATACATTCATATCACGCATATTTTCACGTTAATCTTGATGTATAGAGGAATTAGAAGTAATGGAGGGAACCAGAAGAAAGGGGAAATAAAACAAAACAACAAAAGAAAAGAAGAGCAAATAATATGTTTCGATCTGCATTCAGACTCCATATCTCTTTCTCTGGGTGTGGACAGCATTTTCCATCATGGATCTTTTGGAGTTGTCTTTGTTCCTTGCATTGAGGAGAAGAATTAAGTCTATCAAAGCTAGTCATCGCACAATGTAGCTGTTACCCTGTACAATATTCTCTCGGTTCTGTTCATTTCACTCAGCATCGGTTCACATAGGTCCAAGGAAGTAACTTTGAAGAGTTGTCATGGGGGAATGGAATTAGACTCGTTCTGCCTCACTCCCAAAAGGTAAAACTTGGAAGAGTAGGTGGAAGTTGCAAAGATCAAAATTTAGGCTTGAAGTAAACAAAAACTTCCTAGCATTTAGAGGTAGAATGGAATGGCCTGCCTTGGCAGGTGGACCTAACAAGAAGCCTTCAAAGATAACTACTTCTCAGGCATGTTTTAGAAACGGCAGATAGGTGATGCAGTGCATTGAGTGCTAGGCCTGGAGTCAGATAGACTCATCTTCCTGAGTTCAAATCTGGTCTCAGACACTTAGTAGCTGTGTAACCCAGGGCCCAACTTTAAAATAGAGTTAAAAATCAAGAAACAGGCTAGAAAATGAGCAAATAAGAACAAAAAGAACCTGACCATAGAAAGTTACCATGGTGACAGATAAGATCAAGACATGAACTCAGAAGATGACAACTTAATTAAAACAACGACATGCAATGCTTCAAAGAAAAATGTGAATTGGTCATAGTACCAAAAAAAAAATAATAATTCCTAGCAAATCTCAAAAAGGATTTTAAAAAAATCAAATAAGAGAGATCAAGGAAGAATTGTGAAAAGAAATGAGAGTGAAGCAAGAAACTTTTGGAAACAAAGTCATCAGCTTGGTAAAAGAGGTAAAAAATACTGAAGAAAATAATACCTTAAAAACAGGACTGGCAAAATGGTAAAAGAGGCACAAAAATCCACTGAAGAGAAGAATGCTTTAAAAGCGGAATCGGCCAAATATAGAGTTTTAAAAGCTTCCTGAAGAAAAAACATTCTTTAAAATTAGAATTAGGCAAGTGAAAGCTAATGACTGTATAAGACATCAAGAAACAATAAAACAAAATCAAAAGAATAAAAAAAGGAGAAAATGTGGAATATCTCCTTGAAAAAGCAACTAATCTAGAAAACAGATTGAGGAGAGAGAATTTAAGAATTATTGTACTATCTGAAAGCCATGATAAAAAAAAGAACCTAGACATCTCATTTCAAGAAATTATTAATGAAAATTGTCTTAATATCCTAGAACCAGAAGGTAAAATAGAAATTGAAATAATCTACTGATCACCCTCTGAAAAAGATCCCAAAATGAAAACTTCCAGGAATATTATTGCCAAATTCCAGAGCTTCCTAGTCAAGGAGAAAATACTACAAGTAGTCAGAAAGAAACAATTCAAATATTGTGGAGCCACAGTCAGCATCACACAAGATTTATCAGCTTCCACCCTATATGAATATATAAGATGGAACATGATATTCCAGAAACCAAAGGAGAAAGAATTACACAAAGAATAAGCTACCACACAAAATTGAAAATAATTCTTCAGGGAGAAAAATGTATATTTAATTAAATATAGGACTTGCAAGCATTCCTGAGGAAAAGAACAGAGCTGAATAGAAAAATCTGACTTTCAAATACAAGGTTCAAAAGAAGCATAAAAAAGTAAACATGAAAGAGAAATCATAAAGGTATTAAAAGGTTAAAATATTTACATTCCTATGTGGGCATACCATAATTATAACTTCTAAGAATTTTATCATTAGTAAGACAGAAGTATTATTGTTTGTCTTTTGTTTTTGAAAAGGACTAATGGTATCACATGTTATACCTTGACTTGTGTGTAAATTGGCTTTAAGTAAGAGTTGCACAAAGTCATCAACATCTCTCTCTTCCTTACTCATCGAAGTCCAGTAGCAAGACAAAAGTCAGGACAGCTGGCAATGGCCAAAGATGTAGTGGATAACCTTGATATCTTCGGTGTCTGACCAGGCTGTGACTATTCCATAGCACTTAGCCTTAGTTTCAGCTGCCGTCATGGTCAATGAAACAAATTGTTCTCATCTGCCCATTCCACTCGGGAAAATCTTCACATGCTTGGGGTAGAAATCCGCTTAAATCACCGATGAATTTGAGGATTGTTAGTTACCTTCAACCTGGTTTGGCTCTTCTGCCCGAGACAGTTTATTGGGGTGTGGTCACTGCACATGCGATAGCTTCTTGGAGTCACAGGTGAGAGTTGGGTAAATCAGGTAGATATCAAAGGCAAATGAGCATCCCTGAAAAGGGCTTGGGAGGCCCTCAGAGCAGAGGCTGTAGTCCTCCTGAAAACCACACACACCCTACTCTACTTTCTTTGCCAAGAAAACCCCAAATGGGGTCACAAAGAATTGGACATGACTGAACAACAATAAAAAGTTAGAAGTATACATAGAGATTATGGGTGTGAGAGGACTGTCATAAGATTATTTCAAAAACATAAAATTAAGGGGTGAGAAAGAAGGATGCACTGAGAAAAAGGGGGAAGGAGAGGAAGAATAGGGAAAATTATCTCACATAAATGAGACGGGAAAGGAAAAGCCTTTACAATGGAGAGGAAGATGGGAGGCAAAAGTAATGATCAATGCTTGAAGTTTAAGAATTGGCTAAAAAAAGGAAACTACATACACACTCAGTTGGGTACAGAAATCTATCTTATCAGGAAAGCAGGAGGGGAAGGTAATAAGAGAAATGGAGTGGGGCTAATAGAATGGAAGGCACCTTAAGGGAAGTAGTGGTTGGAAGCAAAATAGACTTTTGAGGAGGACAGGGTAATACAAGAGAGATAAACAGGGAAACAGGGAAATACACAGTCAACAATCATAACTGAATGGGAATGGGAAGAACTCATTTATAAAACAGAAATAGATAAGGATGGATTGAAAAACAGATTCTCATAATATGTTGTTTATAAGAAGCACAACTGAAACAGCGAGACAGAGTAAAAATGAGGGGCTGGGGGCAGAATCTATTATACTTCAGGTGAAGTGAAAAAATTATAGGAGTATCAAGCATGACCTCAGATAAAGCAAAAAAAAAATTCTAATTAAAAGAGATAGTCAGGGAAGCTTGTTGTGTTGGTTGTTCATCCTTTGTTTCAAAGAGGAATAATGACATCACAAGGTGATGTCATGACTTGCATGTGAATTGGATTTAAGTGAGGCAGCCTCATTCTTTCTTCCAGAGTCATCAGAGTCCACTGGCAAGATAAAAATCAAGATGAGTGGCAACTGCCCAGGATGCTGTGGATGACACTGGCATCTTCAATGCCTGACCAAGCTCTAAGTACTCTACAACAGCTCCTACTTCAGCCTCCTTCACGGTCTTTGGAATGAACTGTTCTCATCCACACATTCTGCCAGGTGGAAGTCTTCACATGCTTGGGGTAGACATTCCCCTGACTCACCAATGAGTTTGAGGCCTCTCAGTTATCTATAGTCTTCTTTAGGGAGGTGGGGGAATAAAGGGGGAAAAATAAAGTAAAAAGTGCACAGCAGAGAACAAAAGAAAACCAACAAGGAAGCAAAACTGGGCAGCCTTGAAAACAGTTCAGTATTTATTACATAGGTTTTCTTGAAATGAGAATTATTGTTTTATATTGAATCCTCTCTTATGTTCTTCTGTGTACATAGCAATGTTTTTTTTTCTTCTCTCATTTTGTATTTAAATTTAAAATTTTTAAAAATTACCCCAAAATAAATGAATGAATGAACAAATAAATAAATAAATAAAACTATCCATCTTCAGAAAAAAAGGTGACAGTAAGAAATAAGCATAGTACAGTCTTACATATATGTGTATGAGTGTATATGTGTGTATATATATATATATATACACATATAAATAAGTATGGATACATAGATATATAGGAGACTTCTATACCCTTCTAGATAAATATGTTGTTCACTCTTTAACCCATTCCCAATGAGAGTAAGGTTCCAGCACTACCTGCCCTACCCTTTATTAGCTTCTTCTGCATCATTTTTTTCCTTTTATGAATGATTTGTATGAGATAATTACTCCTTTTTAACTCTCCCTACATAGCTTTATTTTTTTTTAGAATCACCCCATCATACTCAGTTCAATCCACACCTTTCTTTCAAACTACCCAAATAATGATGACAATCATAAGAGTACTGCTAATATTTTCACATATATGAAGTAAACCATTTGAACTTATTGAGTCCCTTATAATTGGTCTTTAATGTTTACCTTACATTTCTCCTGGATATTATATGTTGAATTTTCCTTTAAGTTCTATTTTTTTTTTTGTCACAAAAACCTCAAAGTCTTTGAGTTTGTTAAATGTTTATTTTTTTCTTATTCAGATTATACCTAACTTTGCTGGGTAAATTACCCTTGGCTGTAACCCCAGCTCTTTTGCTTTACAGAATATAGTATTCAAAGACCTAAGGTCCTTCAATGTAGTAGCTGTTAGGTCTTGTGTAATCCTTATTATAGCTCCATAATATTTAATTTTTTTTCTTGTTGCTTCCAATATTTTCTCCTTAACCTGGGAGCTTTGAAACTTAGCTATGATGCTCCTGTAAGTTTTCCTCCTGGGATCTCTTTCAGGCAGTAATCAGATTTTTTCTATTTTTACTTTGTCTTCTTGTTCTAGAACTTCAGGGCAATTTTCCTTGATAATTTCTTGTAATATTTCATCAAGATTCCTTTTTTCAATCTAATTTCAGGTAGTCTGACTATTCTCATTATTTCTCTCTATCTGTTTTCCAATTAGGCTGTTTTTCTGATGAGATGTTTCACTTTGCCTTCTATTTTTTCATCCTTTTGATTTTGTTTTATGATTTCTTGATGTCTTAGAATGTAATTAGCTTCCCTTTGCTCAATTCTAGTTTTCAAGGATTTTCTTCCTTAAGTTTCTTATTCTCTATTTCCTATTGGTTGACTTTGGTTTCATAATTTTCTTTAACTGCTCTTTTTTTTCTAGTTTTTCCTCACTTTCCCTTATTTGACTTTTAAAGTCCTTTCTCAATTCTTCCAAGAACTCTTTTTTGTGCTTGGAAGCATTTGATGTTTCTCATTGAAAAAGGAATTTTTTTTTTTAGCTCCATTATCTTCCTCTGAATATGAACCCAGATTTTCTCTATTCCCATAGTAACTCCCCAACGGTTGGGTTCTTTTTCCTTTGCTTACTCATTTTTACTTATTTTTGTTTTATTTTGTTTTGTTTTTAGCAGCTATTAGAGTAGTCAAGTTGTAGTTCCGAGGTATATGGAATGATGCCCCAAGCCTTAGACCCTTCTTACTGTTATTTTCTGAGGTCTGTCTCTGTGCCCAATCTTGGGCTCTTCTCTCCACTCCTAAGCCATAGCTAGGGACCTCAGCCACAGTGTCCTGCAAATGATCTTGCTCCCTGCGGTTCCTCCAGTGGCTGCAAACTACAACTGTCCTCTCTGACCAGGAACTGAAATCAAGAACTTTGCTCTCCTGCAAGTGCCCGTAGCCAACAGGGTCCCTGCCCCTCACTAATGAACTTACCAAGTATGTGCTAGATCCTTCTCCTGGCAGCCACAGCTGGGGATGCATCTAATCAGCACAGCTGTGCTTGGCATCTGTCAATAGTAGAAGGTCCTTCAATCTTTTCTTACTTAGCCATTAGAACCCCCATGCTGTAGGTGAGATGAATGTTTCTAAGGCTGAGTCTGCCTCTCAACCCAGCTGCCCCTGGAACTTCTTGTTTGTTGATTCTGCAGAGTCAGCCTGAATGGGTTTGCACTTCACTCAGGCCAAACCTCAGTCCCTGGAGATTGGGTCTTTCCTAGCTAGCATCTTCTCAAATTGCCTTAGGAGGACAATTGCTTTACCCTTTATTTCCACTTCTCTGAGGCAATGTTCTGTCTTTTTTTTTCTTTTGTGGAAGAAGTTTGCAAGGAAATTCTTAGAGGAAAAGAAAATGAGTTACAGGAGAAAACAGACAATAAAACTATGCTGGTGGGGGAACCTCAACTTTCCCCTCCCAGAACTAGATAAATCTAACATAAAATAGACTAGATAGTTCAGGAGATGAATAGAATTTTAGAAAAGTTAGATATGGATAAAATTGAGGAGAAAAATTGGAGGAAATTGAAAGGGTAATGAAAGGAATGTATCTTTTTCTCAGTGTATATGGTGCCTAAGCAAAAATTAACCATGTATTTCAGGGATAAATATCTCAGCCAAATGAAGAAAAGCAGAACTATTAAATTCATCCTTCTCAGATCATAATACAACAAAAATTATATTCAGTAAAGGTCCATAAAAATACAGATTAAAATTTAATCAGAAATTAAATAATCTATTCCTAAAGAATGAGTGAGTCAAAGAATAAATCATAGAAAAAAATCAATAATTTTACTGAAGAAAATGACAATATGTCAAAATACATGGGATGCACCCAAAGAAGTACTTAAGGGAAAATTTACATCTTTAAATGCCTATACTAATAAAATAGAAAAAGAGCAGACCAATGAATTGGGTCTTCACTTCACTAAAAATGCTAGAAAAAGAACAAATAAATCAAATTGGAAATCCTGAAAATCAAAGGATAAATTAATAAAATTGAAAACAAAACGATTGAACTAATAAATAAAACCAGGAGCTGATTTATAAAAAAACCAATACAATAGATAAACCTTTCGTTAATTTAACTTAAAAAACAGAAAGGAGAAAAACAAATAACCAGTATCCAAAATGTAAAGGGTGACACCACCAATGAAGATGAAATTAAAGCAATTATCATGAGCTATTTTGCCCAATAATATGCAAATAAAGCTGACAATCTAAACAAAATAGATGAATATGTACCAAAATATTAATTGTCCAGATTAACAGAAGGGTAAATAGAATAAAATACTTGGGAGTCTACCTGCCAAGACAAACCAAGGAATTATATGAACACAATTACAAAACACATTTCACAAAAATAAAAACATATAAACAATTGGAGAAATATTAATTGTGCATGGGTATGTTGAGCCAATATAATAAAAATGGCATTTCTACCTAAATTTGTTTATTTATTCAGCACCATACCAATCAATTTACCAAAAAAAAATAGAGCTAGAAAAAATAACAAAATTTATTTGGAAGCACAAAATGTCAAGATTATTAAGGGAATCAATAAAAAAAAGAAAGAAGGTCATTTATCAGTACCAGATTTCAAACTGAATGACAAAAGTGGCAATCAGAACAATCTAGTCTTGGATGAAAAATGGAGATGTGGATCAGTGAAATGGATTAGATACACAATACACAGTAGTAAATGACCATAGTAATCTAATGTTTGCCAAACCTAAATTTTTCAAACCCATTATTTTGGGACAAGAAAACACTATTTGACAAAAATTGCTGGGAAACCTGTAAGGTAGTTTGGCAGAAGGTAGGTGTGGACCAACATCTCACACTGTAAACTGAGGTAAAGTCAAAATTTGTATATGATTTAGACATAAAACATGATATCATAAACAAATTAGGGGATCATGAAATATTTTTCCTGTCAGATTTATGCATAAGGGAAGAATTTATGACCAAAAAAGTGATAGCCACATAGGATACAAAATGGATAATTTTTATTACAACAAATAAAAAGGTTTTGCAAATTTCTTTTTAGCCTATCATTGTGAATCCATGTAAATCTTTACTTTATAAACATGCTCCTGTGTGAAAAGTTGTGGTTTTGTCTTCCTGAGTGAATATTTCAGTACTCTAATCTATATTGGGGAAATATCAATCCTATTCTTCATTTAGATGAACAGTTTTTTTTTTTCAGTATACTCTTACCTTACTCCTCTTTGTTCTTTACCCTCAACCATTGTCCTCAATCATGTTATCATTCTTAGGGTCAATTAACTTTTATATTGGTTTCTCTTCATCAAATGTAAACATCTGCCCCTCCTAATTTATTAGTTATGCTTTCATTGCCTTGTTGCAAGCATAAGTTTTATCCCATCAAGGTATTTATGAGATAAATTACTATATCATGGTAAAATTTTGAATTCACTTTGTCTACCTTTCCTGCTCTTTGCTCCATTATACAAACATCCATGGCTATGCTGTTTCTGACTTCCCTATTAATTTCAATTAAGAATTACTGGATACTTCTTCCACTACTCATGGTTCTTTATATATAATACATACTGATAAAGTATTACAAGTGTTGTCATCTAACATTGATTATTTTTGTAAAGTTCATTACTTATTTTTTCTGAAGTCAATAGAAAACTAAGAACAAGATGTAGTTTCAAAATCTACTCCTTACCATGACAGCTTGGTAATGCTCTGTTCCATCCAGGTCTTCCATCATCTCCCATGATGCAAGTAAGTGTTGAATATCCTTGAAGGACATAACCAGCATCACAGTAATATGTGACTGTTGAGCCTAGTTTATAATCCATTCCAAGTCTGGTGCCATTCATTATATTTCCTGGATCAAAGCAGGATTCACGTAGTTTCGCTGTAAAAGAATGTACATATAATTGCAATAATTCATAGTACATAAAATAGTACCAAAAAAAGGGAGAAAATGTGATATAAACAAAGGAGAGGTCCAGGCAAACTACTATGAGAAAAACACAATGCAGTCACCAACCACAGGGTCCATTTCTGTCTACTAAAGAAATGTCTATTCTGGGACTCTGTTGAGAATAATATTGTTTCTACCTATATCTTGTATTTCTGATAAGATTTCTGCCGGTAAAAACTTAAAAACAAAAACAAACCACAGTCTATATAGAAAGACATTCTATTTCAAAGATGAGCAGAACAGAAATGGACAAATTAAAAAATACAATATCAGTTTATCCACACAGACACACAGAGAAACTCTTTTCTGTAGAATTTATTCAACCATGAGGAGAAGTAAAGAGACACCGGAATATTCTGAAATTATAAAGATAAGGAAAAATACTTATCTACTATTACTTGGGAATGACAGATTTAGGTAGAGCTTGATATTTTATTATCTGTTAAACCACAAAATAACAAGCAAATAAGCAGCAAATGACAAATGGAATCATTTTAAATGATAGTTGGAAATCAAGTTGTGTCTTTATAATGCCATTTCAGAAAATAATGCTTTTAGGATAAACCACAAAAGGATTTCCAAGGAAGAAAATGGATTATTATCATTTGATCAATATGTTAATATGTTTAAAAATCATATTGATTTGGTAATAAGAAAAACATTATACAGAATTCTAAAAACTTTAATTTATTTAAAGTGTTAACTAATATACCAAAAACTTCTGTGAAATAAAATCAATCAACTCATTGACAAATATTTATTAAGCATCTGTTATGTGACAGGCACTGTTCTAAGTACTAGGGCTATAAGTACAAAGAATGAACCAATCCCTACCCACAAAGAGCTTACTTTCTATCAGTATACTAATACATCAATATTTCCACGGATCTATGATCTTAGCCGTGTATTATTTCTAATGGCACAGATCACAAACTATCCCATGAAAATCTTGAACCAATCCTTCTATAAATGTTCCATGAGGACCAACTCCCAAATCTGAGAGTCCCTTTCTAGGTCTTTTACCATTATTGGTCATTGGGTTTTTACTTTTTCTTTTGTTTCTAGGAAGATCTTAGGGTTGGTGAAAACCCTACAAAATTCTTTAACGCTACCCAATCTGCTCTCCTCCCCATATTTAATTCTGAACCTATTGTCTTTATGAAGTATCTGTTCAAGGTCTATGTACTGATTGATAAAACCAATGAGCAATCCGACCATCTGTATATTATAATTGGTACAATAAGTACTCCACTTTCTTGGCTATCCCTGTGTAATAATTCTAGCAGTTGTAATTCTCATTCTAAAATATTATGTTTCTTCATTTCATAGAATGAGAACTTATTTATCTTGATGATATTTAGTCATTATTAGAGAGTACATAGTGTACCAAACAGTAGAACACCAGGGCTATTTTTTTGGTTTTTGTCTCTATCTCCAGCTCATAGCTCAGTGCCTTGCATATGAAGGCACTCAATATATTCTTTGAATTTGGCAGAAAAATATAGATTTATTTGTGTACATATATGTATGTATATACACATAATATAAATAAATACAAATATTGATAGAAAGGTAGGTAATAAATTGGGCCTATAATTAAATAAGATGAGGAAAGCATGCATTATTGCATTGGTGACATTTAGCTGTACTTTCAACTATTCTAACTTCTTCCTCAAAAAAAAAAAAAGAAACCAAAAAACAAAGTCCATCTTTCTAACATCTTTAGTCTTCCAGTGATGTTATATGGCTATGGATTACATAAACCTAAAAACAACAAACTCCATAGAATTATTCACTTACTTTTCCTCTTGTGTATTTTTAGTCTGAAATGTTTTAAGTAGCTC
Organism: Vombatus ursinus; assembly: GCF_900497805.2. NCBI lineage: Eukaryota > Metazoa > Chordata > Mammalia > Diprotodontia > Vombatidae > Vombatus > Vombatus ursinus. Next base: position 13,808,087 of record NW_020950062.1, on the reverse strand, counting down.
TGGATCTTGTGTGTGTGTGTGTGTGTATTTCTTTATGTATATGTATTTGACATACATACATCAAATAATACAGCCTTAAATACTTTTTTCAACAAGGTACTTTCTCTCTTTCTGTGTGTGTGTGTATGTGTGTGTGTGTAGTTTTTTTTTTTTGGCTAGGTAATGGGGTTAAGGGACTTGCCCAGGGTCACACAGCTAGTAAGTGTTATGTGTCTGAGGCTGCATTTGAACTCAGGTCCTCCTGAATCCAGGGCTGGTGCTCTATCCACTGCACCACCTAGCTGCCCCCAAATACCTATTTTGAAGATCAAAAAACAGACCAAGAGAGGTAAAGTGATTTGCCTAAAGTCGCAGTCCTAGTAAATATTTGAGGCATGATTTAAATTCAAATCTTTCTGACTCCAAGTCCAGTGCTGCATCCACTAAACCCCCTACTGGCTATATACACTAACAATGTAATAAAATAATAATATAAATACATAGATAATTATTTATAATTTTTGAACAAAGAGATCACAGTTTCCTCAAACTGACTATGACTTCACATGACTTCTCATTTACTTCTGAAAACACAAAACAATATGTCAGGATAAAAATTAAATTTTGTTCTCAACAATTGTATTCAGTCTTTGAAATATAAAGGCTAGATCAGTTGTATAAGAAAGTAAGATTTTTTTGATCTTTTTTCTTTCTAATTTTTCTATTATTTCCTCAGTCTCTTTGTTCCTCATAGAATTCTCTTTATTTCTTCATAATATGAGTAAAAAAGTTCTCCAAAGAAAGAATTTTTTCTTATATTCTTTTCTCTGTCTTCTTTAGTTTCTCTCAAACCTTCCTCATTAAGTATCCTAAATCTTTCAAAACTGCTATCCTAACGGGAGATTCCTCAACATTCCATTTAGATTTTAAAGTCACAATAAAGTATTATTAGTCTCTTGAAGGAACTATTAGAATTGGTGTGTTTGAGAAGCATTACTAAAGGAATTCTGTGGAGGCTTATGGAGGAAAAATTCATATTATTATGTAGATCAAAATAAAGATGGAATCAAAAAATTCAACTGTTTTCAGAACCCCACACTTGGTGAAGACAACTGACAGACCATTTATTTCAACCAGGATATGAATGAGAATACCCTTTAAAGTATCTCATAAAAATAAATCACCTCCCCCAGGCAGCCCATTCTACTTCTGGATAGCTTATTGTTGAAATAGGGTTTTTTGTTTGTTTGTTTGTTTTGTTTTGTTTTTCCCTGACATTAAACTGAATGTTTCTCTCTGCAACTTCAACATAATATTGTTAATTTTGACCTCTGTAACTAAGCATATCAAGTCTCTTTTACATGATAGCTCTTCAAACACTTTACACTTTCTCTAAAGTTTTCTCTTCACTTGTTTGAGTACTCCATTTACTTCAACCATCCCTCAAATGATCTGTGTTCCAATCTTCTCACCCCATTCAGGACCTATTCTATTCTCTCTTTCTAAAATGTCACACCTTGAACTGAAAACAATAGTCCATACATACCTAAGGTCAAGAGTTCATAAATCCTAGACCTAGAGTTTGAACTTCAGGCCTAGAAAAAGATTAATAAAATATGTCTCTTGGAGAAAACGAAAGAAGAATAAAACAAAACAAAACAAAATCCCATGAATCCTGTACAGTCTCCTATTTAGAGAACAAAGCCAATGAGTTTGTAGGAATGAAAGTACATTGAGAAGTGGTTTTCTTACAGAGTTCCAATATACTTTTGTCTTTTGGGAAAGTCCAAACCACTGGGTTACACTATGAGTCTTCAGAGATTAAGAAAAACTATTAAGAAAAACTTTCTTTACATATAAAGGAAGAAGGTTGAGCAGTACCAGATCTTAAACTATATTATAAGGCAGTAATTATTAAAATTATCTAGTGCTGGCTAGGAAATAGGTAGATCAATGGAATAGAGTAGACATACAATTGACAGAAGCAAATAAACATAATAAATACTTGTATTTGACAAGTAAAAAGACTTAAGAGTTTGGGATAAGAACCTATTATTTGGTAAAAAAAATTGTTGGGAAAACTAGAAATCAGTATGCCAGAAACTGGTCATAGAACAATATCTTAAACCAATTACCAAAATGAGGTCAAAATGGATACATGACCTAGATATAAAGAGAGATTTCACAAGAAAATTAGAATATGGAACATATTACTTCTCAGATTTATGGATAGGTAAACAATTCAAAAATAAACAAGAGAGAAAGCAAAGCTAGGTGTAAAATAGATAATTTCAGTTACATTAAATTTAAAAGGGTTTGAACAAATAAAACAAATGTATCCAAGATCAGAAGGAAAGCAGAAAACTGGGGAAAATTTTTATGGGTCATTTTTATTTTTATCAGATAAAGGTCTCATATCAAAAATATATAAAGCACTTTGTCAAATCTGTGAGAATATGAGTCATTTCTCAATTGATAAATGGTAAAAGGATATGAATAGGCAGTTTTCCAATGAAGAAATCAAAACTATTTATAGTCATATGAAAAAATTCTCTAAATCATTACTGATTAGAGAAATACAAATTGAGATATTTTACACCTACTACATTGGGTAAAATGATTGAAGGGGAAAGTGACAAATATTGGATGGGATATGGAAAAATTAGGACACTAATTCATTGTTGGTGGATTTCTGAAGAGATCCAACCATTTTGGAGAGCAATCTGGAATTATGCTCAAAGAGTTATTAAACTACCCTTTGACCCAGCAATACCACCAATTAGGTTAATTTCCAAAGATGATTAGGGAAAAAGGAAAAGAACCTATATATCCTAAAATGTTTACAGTAGCTCTCTTTGTGGTAGCAAAGAACTCGAAATTGAAAGGATGCCCATCAATTGGGAAATGCTGAACAAGTTGTGGAGTATATGTTTGTGATGGAATACTACTGTGCTATAAGAAACGATAAACTCAATGATCTTAGAAAAACATGGAAAAACTTTAAAAAAAAATGAAGAGTGAAATGAGCAGAACCAAGAAAACAACGTACAGATTAAAAGCAATATTGTTTTAAGAATAACTTTGAGTGAAAAAGCTATTCTGACTATAATAAATACCCAAATTAACTATAAAGGACATATGAAGAAAGACACTATCTGCATCGAGAGAAAGAAATCATACATAGGAGTTTGTATAGAATAATTTTATATATATATTTACATATACATATTTACACACACATACACCCCATTTGTTTATATTGGCAGCCATCTTTAGGGTTTGGTAAGGACAGGGAAGAAAAATAAAGGAAAAATATTGCATATAATTTTATTATATAACTAAAAAGAATAGCAAGTTGTACATAGTAGATTTGCAGTTTCTTGTACAATCACCTTTTTTATTTTACTATGTTATAGAAATGCTTGTTTTATTCCATAATTTAAATATAAATTTTTTTTTAAAAGAAATATGGTCACACTGTACTGAGAGAGTAATATTGACTTGTTCAGTCTTTTTCAGTCATGTCCAACTCTTCATGACTCCATTTGGGATTTTCTTGGCAAAGATACTGGTGTGGTTTGCCTTTTTCTTCTCCATCTCATTTTGTAGATGAGGAAACTGAGGCAAATAGGGTTAAGTGACTTGCTCAGGGTCACATAGCTAGTAAGTGCCTGAAGCCATTTTCATACTTAGGAAGATGAGCCTCCCTGACTCCAGACTTAGTACTCTAGCCACTGGTTTAATGCTTAAGATCAGTACACCTGCCTGCCATATTGTAGCTACTTACTAAATGCTTATTCAATTCCATTCCAATGAAATTACAGGCACAGATTTCACAGGAGAGAGAGATAGACAGAGAAACAAAGACAGATAGACAGACACACATACACATACACACACAGATTTTGTGATTATGGAGACAATAGAACACAAGAGTGGAAATTAGGAAACCTTGGTTTTAGTACTAGCTTTGCTGTCTAAGCAGAGCTTCAGTTTATTTAAATTCTCTAAGTCTTGATTTCCACATCCATAAAATATAGGTGCTGGACTAATTCATTTCACCAAATTAATTTCTCTTGGAAGGGCCTGATAGGTTCTATGGCTTATTTATACTTCTGTATTTCTTTAAAGACTACTATGAGACCATAGCATTTTAAGCATTTTCTGTGGAGTAAGTAATGATTGTTCTATATGCAATGATAATATAGTACATTAAGTTCCAGTGCAGAATTTAGTAACCCTGTCACTCACATTTGAGAAACCTTAGATTTTAACTATACCTAAATTTTGCTTTGGAGACTTTCCTAGATTAAGCCAGATGAAGGCATATAACCAAAGGAAGTGAAAATGACATTTTGGGGTCAATCTCCTTGGATCGGATCTGGTCGTTGGTCCTTAGGGGATGTGGGCCATGAGTTAATATGAACTTGGGGATATTGTCATTTTGTGAATAATTAATTTTACATACTTTAATATGTCACTTACCTACTGAATGTGCCCTAGTCAAATTGGTCACTTATTGCAAATTTATCAAATGAAACAAATGAACAGTTTCTGGAATACTTAAAAAGGAATTCCTTCTGGAAGAGACAAAAGATCACCGAGACGGAGAGACAACTCCTCTTAGTGAGCTATGAAGGAAAGCTCAGAAAGTAGGAAACAACAAGAGCAATCAGACTGAGAACTAAACTGGATCTCCAGTCAAATGAAATGAAACTCAAAAAGGGTGGTCAGGCAAGTAAATAGAAGGCAGAAAAAGGAGATTGCTCTCCTTAAGGCACATAGCAACCTTAGGTTTGCTGGTCAGCCACATTCTGCTCTCTGCCCTCTGCTCTAGTATCTTTATAGAGTCAAAAAAAATCCCTCAAATAAAAACTAGACAGTCCAGGCCTGAGAACTTCTGCTTGTTTTTGCTTTCCATTTGGCTAGATGATTCTGCAGTACTTTCTTGTTGCCAAGCCATTCCACTTGGGAGCAGGACTGAAAAGAGATGGTGCCACTGGTGAATCTGGTGACTCTTTCCTCTCCTCTCCTCTCTCCTCCAACTACCCAAAACACTATACCCCCTTAGAGCTGAATGAATATTTTGGAACTTCAGTTCATGTGCTAAATATATCTAATATATTGGTGTCTTCTTTTCCCCAAAGAAAAGACATGGCCTGAGTCCAGAGGGATTAAATTTTCATTCCATTTTAACACTAACCTGGAATTATAATAAACTAGGCCAACCTTAGTGGTAGAGGGCCTTAGCAAGCACTGGTAAGTGGAGCTGGCAAGAACTTCACTTTTTTTATCAAAAAAAAAAAGTTTCATGCTAATCATACTGATAACATTACTTCCCTATTTGCATCAAAAGCTTGGCAGTGATTAGAATTTTCATAACCCTCAGAGAGCCTGCACCTTAACCACTAATGAACAGCATAAGAATTGTGAGGGACAGACTGCCTGTTTTATTTTTTTTTTTCAATTAGAAGGGTAATTCCTAACTCACTTGATCACAGGGGAGGAGAGATTCCAAACTATTCCTTTTCTCTTTCATGCCCTTTATTCCTCAATCTATCTGAGGCATTGTGGGAGTTGCTAGAAGTAAATAATTTAATTTGCAATGATCTTTTTTTTAACCAACATAATATGGTCAAAGGAGTAAACAGCACTATAAATCCTTAATAATCATCCAACTTATTTATAAGGCTATTTATAGGTGTTCAATCCTCCAAATTCAGAGCAACATTATGGTTTGTATGTAAATGCAATAACACTTCATAGAAGCACCCTCGCAACAAACATTGGCATATAATAGACTATGTCATTGTAAGAAGAGGCAGACAGGATGGGAGAGTAAAGATGGTGATGTGTGGTGCGGAATCTGGAATCTGGACTGATCAAAGATTTATCCTATCCAAGCTAAATATTCACATTCAACAAAAGTGGCAGCCCCAAGGCAAGACTTAATGTCAGCAAGACCAGAAGACTTAATGTCAGCAGATTAGAGCTCTTCTCCAAGTGGGGACAGTTCATTGTTAACTTGGAGGAAAAACTGAGCCAACACATAGTTGGCAACAGTGGAGCAGAAAATAAGTGGACAACTTTCAGAGATTTGGTTTGCAGCACTACATTTACTCATCTGGACCAGAACACTCACAAGCATCAAGACTGGTTTGACAAGAATGATGGGGAAATTCAGAAGCTACTAAATGAAAAACAAGAACTCCACAGTGTTTATCAGCAGGATAATTCATTCATCTCTAGGAAGGCAGCATTTAACGCCATCAAAAGTAAAGCGCAAATGAAACTTAGAGAGACGCAGGATTCTTGGCTCAGTAAGAAGTCAGATGAAATTCAGTTTTGTGTCCATAGTAACAATTCAAACACTTTTATGATTCCCTGAAGGCTATTTATTGTCCAAAGACCTATGGTGCATCTCAATTACTCAATGCTTATGGAGCCACATTGTGGCATGATTAGTGATAAAGACATGATCCTATAGTGATGGGTTAAACAATTCCACAGTGTGCTCAAGAGACTGTCATCAATCAATATTGAAGCCACTGAGCATATACCTCAGGTTGAAGTCAATCCCTCTCTAGGAGAATTTTCAACTGAAAAAGAAGTGTTGAAAGGTGTTTAATTCGTTAGGTGCCTCTCATGTGGCAAAGCACCTGGTACTGATTCTATTCCAGCTGAGATTTACAAGGCAGGGAGTCCAGTGCTCATGCAAAAGCTGACTAAAATTTTCCAGGTTATATAACAAGAGGAGTTACAGGAAAGGAGTTCAAGGACGCCTCCTCTAGATTGTCCTGTGACAGTCACAGGGGGAGGTGGCAGGGAGGGAATCTCTCTCTCTCTCTCTCTCTCTCTCTCTCTCTCTCTCTCTCTCTCTCTTAGTTCTCCTTAATAGGCTGATCCTTCACCGAGAAGATGGTTATCTACCTTAAAGCATGTCATCTTCATGATGGCACGCTTATACGGGTTCTGGATAATGGATGACACTCTTAAGCTTTCCCAGTTACAAATGGAATGAAGCAGAGCTATATGTTTGCTCCCATTTTTTTTCCATGTTTTCAGCAATGTTGTCAGATTCATTTAATGAAGAAGAATATGACATCAAGGTCAACTACTGCACTGTTGGTAACTTATTTAACTTGAAAAGGCTACAAGCCAAGACTAAAGTGCAGGGACAGTTGGTACATGATTTTTTGGTCACAGATGATTGTGCATTCAATTTTTTTTTCACATTTTTATTTTATTTTTTATTTTTTTGCTTTTTGGTGAGGCAATCGGGGTTAAGTGACTTGCTCAGGGTCACATAGCTATTAAGTGTTAAGTGTCTGAAGCTGGATTTGAATTCAGGTCCTCCTGACTCCAAGACCAGAGCTCTATTCTACCAGGACACCTAGCTACCCCTTTTATTTTTTCAGTGTGGGTGATATGCAGTAAAGTACAGATCAATTCTCTGCTGCTTGTGCTAATTCTGGCTTAACAATTAAAACCACAAAAACACAGGTTCTCCACCAACGAGCACCACACAGCAAATGGAGAAATTCTGAACACTATGGATAAGTTCACTTATGTTGGCAGGAAACTTTCCAGGGATGTACATATAGGGGATGAGGTTGACACACGCATTGCCAGAGCTAGCTTTGGGAGCTCCCAAAGGAAAGTGTGGGAAAAACAGAGATAATAGACTGCCTAACAAACTAAAGATCTACAGAGCCATTGTGCTGACCTCACTGTTGCATATCTGTGAAACCTGGACAGTATACCAGTGCCATGTCAGGAAACTGAGTCACTTCCATTTGAATTGTCTTAGGAAGATTCTGAAGATCCCCTGACAAGAAAAAGTACTGGTCACTGAGATGCTTTCTCAAGTTAAACTACCAATCATTCAAATTCTACTGCATAGAATGCCACTCCAATGGGCTGGCCAAACTTACACTTGCCAAAAAGACTATTTTATAGATGACTCACACCAAGAAGATGGTGGTCAGAAGAAATGATACAAGGACACACTGAAGGTCTCTCTGAAGAACTCTGGAATTTTTTGCATGACATGGGAGACACTGGCAAAGGACCACCTAGCATAGCATGCTTGCATCCAAGAAGTTGCTGTGTTCTATGAGCGAAGCAGACTTATAGTAGCTCAAAAGAAACATGAGATGGGCAAATTCAGAGACATCTCCACACCAAATATTCATAGGGACTATTTGTGCCTGATCTGTAGTAGAGCCTTCTGAGTTTATATTAGTCTGATCAGCCACAGTTGAACACACTATACCTTGACTCTGACATAGTGATGTAATTTTGGTCCTCTTCAAGAATGTAGGACAACAACCAACCAACACTTCTCACAAGGAAAATGAACTTTGTTTTGCTAAAGGGGCAACCCTCTAGTCCTGGGACTTGTGCATACATTGAGTGTAATAGTACCACCTTGAGGGGTCAGAATATCTAGAAGGGAGAGCTACTAATGATTGCTAGACATACAACATCCTTATCTTTGGACCTGCATTCATTGTCTGTCTTTGTGCCTCCACATCATCTGTGTAGTCCCTTTCTTTTCCTCTAGCTATGGGGTCCTGTGTAGCTCAATTTGTGCCAAGTAGTTCATGCTGCCTGAATTCCCTATCTTTAGACAGAAGGCTGTAAAATACCCCTCTCAAACTTATGGTTACAAGACATTGAACATTGATTTCTCAGAATAGGCAACCTTGTAGGAAGGACTCCTATGGAGTAAAGAAATTTTTTTTCTATGAGTGATATCTTTAAATCCCAGTTTTTGGACAACTATTTGGGATCTAACACACACATTCCTCTGTGTGTGTGTGTGTGTGTGTGTGTGTGTGTATGAAATATTTCTAAAATTTGTCATTTTTTTCAAAAAAATATAGCCATTAGATAGACAAGAAGTTGAATATATTCTTTAAAATGCATCTGTCAAAGTCATACCATTTATATATATACATATGCACATATAAACACACACACATACACATATATGTGTATATGGTGCCATATATGCATTTATGTACACATAAATATATACATGCACATATATGTAAATAAATTATTTGAGCATAAATTAGGTTCCCCTACCTTTAGAAAGTTACAAAAATTCCAGCCTAAGAAGTCTTTTTATTTCTCAATTGGTAATTTAAGATGCTTCAGCAAAATAGTTCTTTTAAAAAAATCACTAAAACACTTGTTTGGAGAAAAAGAAAACATTCAACTGCCAATAAAAACCAAACTATCATAACACAAAAATAAAATATGCAGAAATCTTATAAGTAAAAACCTATAAATGTTACTTGATTTATCATTTTAAAAACTTATAATTATGTTGTAAAATATGCCTTGAAGTAAGTTGATGTTTATGTGTAAATATTTATATCCAAATGCACATAATCTATGTATTGAATTATAAAAACACATAAATAAGACTTAGAATTTTTTTAATTGTTACTGTTCCATTTTGTGCTAATATGTGGGATCTTATTTTAAGACACCTTAACATTTATACAAGTTATTTTATGATGTATAATTCAAATCATATTCTTATGCTATGATTTTTTCAATACATTGGTCCTTCCATAGATCCATGAATTCTTCAGTGTTGGGCACTACCTTCACTGGTACAAAGAACAATTCTTCATATTTTTAATCATATGCAATAACTGATCATATCTTTCCAGAAATCATCCTCAGTGGAGCCAAATAACCTATTAGAAGCCATCTCATAGTTCCATTTTTATTACTTTGTGAGTTCCAGTGTAGGATTCAGATATACAACTGTTCTCCCTTCTCTACTGCTGCATGACAAGCCCACTTTCTTTTATAACCACACATATCCTTGATGGCATTGCAAATCATTTTTGGTAATATGAGTATACATTCATAAATGTGTAAATTTTACACATTTATACCCATTTGCATCTTTTCATCATCCTTTAGATCCTCTAGATCATCTGTAATTCTGGTTATAATAAGTTTTTGGTATCCCACAATTTACAGCCATATAGCACCACTAAAATAATACTCATTAAAAAAACAAAACAGAAGAAGATATGCATTCATGGCAGCCAGCAGCTTGGGCTCATTGAAAGTACTACGCAATTACATAAAAGCAGCTTGATCTCTTCCTCCTATTTAATTCTTTGCCTAGGTCATTATCCATCTGTAGTTCATTGTACATCTTAATTATCTAAGAGACAGATACTTTTAAAATAATTCAATGGGTTATCTATTCAACTACTTTTTGTAAACTATAATATGTGTTTTGTTTTCATATAGTGGTGACTAGATCTCTTTCAAATGATTATGAGTTTCAATAAAAACGATTTTCAATGTTCTCTTTGAACTCAGTACAGAAATTCTCCATGACATTGACAAAAGGGTTAGGTGACCATATGTCTCCCTATTTTATAACTCCCTTAATGTCAAATTCAACAAATTATCAATCAAAGTTGTCTCCAGGATCTTATCTGTCAGAGGCTCATTTTATCACATGATCAAATACATCTTGTTTGAGTCAAGGCTTTAAGGCAATATTTTGTTTTGACAAATTAAATTAAAAAAAGAAAAACACTCCCACCACCACTAATAGCAAATAGCAGGATTTCTTACTCTCTCTACTTCTGGTAGTTGTAAGACTACAAATACATAGTATGTCAATCATCTAAGAAAAGCTATTTGTCTCCTTTTTTATGTTTTCATCAAAGATATCCTCAATGGGTGCATTGACATATATCTCATAAAGATTTTCTAGTAATGAAAAAGTGGGTTGGTGACTATAATGACTTCTTGGTGACTTTTTTTTTTCCTGTGGAAAAGTATCTATGAGTACAAGCACTGTTCTCCACCATAACCATTTGCCCCTCCTTTATAATTTATTTTTTTGGGGGTGGGGCTAGGCAATGGGGTTAAGTGACTTGCCCAGGGTCACACAGCTAGTGTTATGTGTCTGAGGCCGGATTTGAACTCAGGTCCTCCTGAATCCAGGGCCAGTGGCTATCCACTGTGCCACCTAGCTGCCCCTTCCCCTCCATTATAAAGGCACTTCCTTGCATACCTCTTTTATATGAGAACATTTTCCCCACTCTACTCCTCCCTTCCCCCTCCTCCCAGTACATCCTTTTTTTCACATCTATATTTTTTAAAATTTTTTTTGAAATCATCCCATCATAGTCATCTCACATCCATTCCCTCTATTTATGTATACTCCTTTTAACTGCCCTAACAATGGTAAAGTTCTTAGGAGCTACTGGTATCATCTTCTAATATAGGAATGTAAACAGTTTTTTTTCTTCTTTAATATTTCTTGATTTTTTTTTGTCTAAGTTTTCTTTCACAACATGACTATTATGGGTATGTTTTGCACGACTACACATGTATAAACTATATTGAACTGCTCGCCTTCTCAAAGAGAGGGGTGAAGAGGGAGGAAGGAAGAGAATTTGGAACTCAAAATTTTAAAAATGAGTGTTAAAAATTGTTTTTACATGTAACTTGGGAAAATGAAATACTAAATATTTTAAAAAATAAAACAAAAAAATCATACTTTGGCAACAAAACACCTCTCTCTGGAGGTGGATAGCATTTTTTTCATCATGAATCCTTTGAAATTGCCTTGGGTCACTCTATTGATTAGAGTAGCCAAGTCTTTTACCATTTATCATCATTACAACTTTGTGGTTATGGTGTATAATGATGTCCCTGTTCTCATTTTACTTTGCATATAAGTTCTTAATGGTCTTGCCATGTTTTTGTTTTTATCTTTCTGAAACCACCCCCCTCTTCATTTCTTGTAGCACAATAGTACTCTAGTTCCTTTGCCTTCTGGAATATCCTTTTGCAAGCCCCATGAACCTATAACATTGAAGCTGATAACTCTTGTGTGATGCTGATTGTGGTTCCAGAATATCTGCATTGTTTCTTTCTGACTGCTTACAGCTACTTGACCAGGGAGCTCTGGAATTTGGTTATAATATTCCTGAGAGTTTTCATTTTGGGATCTCTTTCAGAAGGAGATCAGTAGAGTCCTTCAATTTCTATTTTACTCTCTCAATCGAAGATATTAGGACAATTTTCCTTGATAATTTCTTGAAATAAGATGTCTAGATTATTTTATCGATCACAGCTTTTAGGTGGTTCAATAATTCTTAAATTACTTCACTTAGATCTACTTTAGAGGTCAGTTGTTTTGCTGGTGAGATATTTCATATTTTCTTCTATTTTTCATACTTTTGAATCTGTTTAATTGTTTCTTGAAGTCTCATGAAGTCATTAGCTTCTATATGTCCAATTCTAATATTTAAGGAATTATTTTCTACAGTGAGTTTTCTTACCTCTTTCTTTCCATTTGGCCAATGCTGCTTTTTTAAACATTTATTTTATTATTATTTTTTAGTTTTTATTTATGATTTTATTTTACAGTTACAGTTACACGTAAAAACAATTTTTAATACTCACCTTTAAAACTTTGAGTTCCAAATTCTTTCCCTTCCTCCCTCCCCATCCCTCTCTTTGAGAAGGTAAGCAATTCAATATAGCTTATATATGCGTAGTCATGCAAAACATATTTCCATATCAGTCATATTGTGAAAGAAAACATAAACCAAAAAATTAAATAATAATAAAGAAAGTAAAAAGTATGCTTCAGTCTATATTCAGACACCATCATTTCTTTGCCTGGGGATGGATAACACTTTTCACCATTAGTTCTTCAGAATTGTCTTGGATTGCTGTATTGCTGAAAATGGCTAAGTCATTCACAGCTGATCATCTTACAACATTGCTGTTACTTCGTACACAGTACATTTCACTTTGTCTCACCTCATGTAAGTCTTTACAGATTTTTCTGAGAGCATTCCAAGAGCATTTTTTATACCACAATAGTACTGCATCACAATCACACACCACACATCAGCCATTCCCCAATTGATGAGCATCCCCCCAATTGCCAATTCTTCGCCCCCATAAAAGAGCTGCTATGAATATTTTTGTACGTATAGGTCCTTTTCCTTTTTGTTTTTTATTTCTTTTGGGATACAGTGGTATTGCTAGGTCAAAGGGTACGCATGGTTTTATAGTACTTTGGGCATAGTTCCAAACAGAATAGTTGGATCAGTTCACAACTCCACCAACAGTGCATTAATGCCTCATTTTTCCCACATCCCCTCCAACATTTCTCATTTTCCTTTTCTGTCCTATTAGCCAATCTAATAGGTATGAGGTACTACCTCAGAATTTTTTTGATTTGCATTTCTCTAATCAATAGTGATTTGGAGCATTTTTTAAATATGGCTATAGATAGCTTTGATTACTTTATCTGAAAACTGTTCATATGTTTGGATCATTTATCAATTGGGGAATGGCTCTTATTTTTATAAATTTGACTCAGTTCTCTATATGTTTGAGAAATGAGGCTAGCAAAGATTGTTGGAGCATTTGGTAATGCTAATTATATTTCCCTCCATCCTACTCTCTCCCCCTTCCCAGTTTATTCTATTCTCTCTCTTCTTTCACCCTGTCTCTCTTCAGAAGTGTTTTGCTTGTGACTCCTCACTCCCCTAATCTGCCCTCCCTTCTATGACTGCCCCCCTTCTCTTATCCTCTTCCCCCGCCCCCAATTTTACTGTAGGGTAACACAGATTTCTCTACCCAATTGAGTGTATATGCTAGCAAAGAGACCTCTGTGTTCTCCTGACCATTTGTTTGGCCTCTTTACCATCTGTGGGTTGAGAGTTCCAGAAACAGCTGCTGCTGCTACTGCTGCTGCTGCTACTTCTGCTGCTGCTGCTGATGATGATACGATGATTCAGTGGCTCCCAAGGCCAGCTCCTGGTTTGCTGGGGCTGGAGGATATGCTGGATTATGCTCCATTCTCACCCAGGTGCTACAGACCTTTCCTGCAGACCTAAATTGTCTTTGGCATCTGTGGGCTGAGAAGTCTGGACACTGTACTGGTGCCACTGATTCAGTCACCCTCAGGGCTGCTCCTGGTTTGCTGGGGCCTGGTCTATGCTGGGCTGTGCTCCTCTCTCACTCTGGTACAACCAACCTTTCCTGCCAACCCTCCAAGTTGTCTTGGGCTAGAAAATTGTTTCACTCTTTCTTTTTGTGGGTTCTGCTGCTCTAGAATTTATTTATAGTCATTATTTAAAGGTATTTGGATGGGTCTGGAGATAAGCCCAGGTGAGTTCCTGCCTTTACTCTGTCATCTTGGCTCCACCTCGATTCTACTTTTTAAGGACTTATTCTCATCAGTTAATTTTTCATTTAAACCTCCTTTTTCATTTGGTAATTCTGCTTTTAAATAAGGGGGTTTTTTATTCATTAAAGTTTCATGTCTCTGTTACCATTAGGCCAATTCTGTTTCCTAAGGTATTACTTTCTTCAGTATTTTTGAGACTCTTTTACAAGGCCATTAATTATTATTTCATAATTTTCTTGCATTACTCTTATTACTTTTCCCAATTTTTACTCTACCATTCTTATCCCTTTCTTTAACTCATAGGAATTCTTGCATTTTTCTTTGAGGCTTTGCTTATAGCTATTTTCAAATTGTTGTCTTCTACGTTTATGTCTTAGTCTTCTCTGCCACAGTGTAGCTTTTTATAGTCAAATTATTTTGTTGTTGTTGTTGTTTGCTCATTTTCCCAGCTTATTTCTTCACTTTAAACTTTCTGGACTCTGCTCAGCTAAGGGTGGGGAAGCACTATATCAAGCTTCAGGTTTTTTTATGCTTCTGTTTTCAGAACTTATTCTTGGGGACTGCAAGTTTTTGGTGCTTCCAAGGTAGTGTTATCCTGGCAATGGTGTGGTCACTGCTGTCCTGGTTGGCTCTGGTATTTACCCAAGGAGGGTCCCTGATCTCCTGCAGCCACAAATTCTTGCACTCTTACTGGCCATGAAACTGTGACCAGAGTCCCTGCTCCCTTGTGACCAATCACAAGCATTCCTCTCTACCCTGTAACTGTGACCTAGAACTGCTTATGGGCAATAGAGTGAACAATTAGCACCAGTTGCTCCTAATGCCAGTAAAGGGTCCCTTGTAATCTTTCTCTGACAAGTTGTCTGACCCACTTGTCTCTGAGCCAAGAGCTCTCAAAGCTGCTGCTGCTACCTCCAAGGCCCACTGCTGGTGCTCTTGCCATGCTCCAGGATTACACCCATCCCAGTGTTAGTCTTCCACTGTGGACCTATTTAATTGTCTTAGGCTATAAATGAATATTACTCTCTGACCTTTTCTTGGCTCTGCCTCTCCAAAATTTTATTTGAGATGCTATTTTAAAGTTGTTTGGAAGGGAATGTAGGGATATTTCAGCTGTATCCTGAGCTGTACGTTGCCACATTGGCTCCAGCAAATATACATTTTAGCATATAGAAATTAAAAGCTATATGTGAAAACATGAAATGCTCACACTTACCTTTGTATTCTAGATGAAAGCCAGTGTAACTGACAGATCCATCACTTCGAAAAGCCAGATGCATAGTGTTAGAACCACTTTCTATTCTTTCTGGTAATTTGCTGTCTTGAAAGCTTCCAATTAGTGGACTGTTACTATCTGGTCCATCATATATATATAAGAAATCATAGTTTGGTTCAATGCTGAAACTTTAAAAATACACAAAAAAACCCCACATTAGTGCTGGAATTTATAATACATCATTTGGGAAATAGCTTCTTAATGTTGTTAACATAAAAGGACACAATCATATAGTAATGCATAAAGTTGAACACAGAGCTGTGCACCAACCATCACCTATGAATACTTTGTGATGGTAGCTACACCTGATAAAGTGGTTTATACTAATATTTTAAGGTGAACAGCTAATAAATATTAACACAATTACAAAATAGCTGCTAATACTGATTACACATCACCAAATACCTGAATTAAAATGAAAAATTCGGGTATATTTTTAATGTTTTAAAATGTCAGGATGTCTGGCAGAGTTGTAAAGTTTATTTTTAAAAGGTTTTTCATTAGAATGACTTGAAATCATGAAAACATAGCCTATACTATGGCTATTCATTAACAGTAACATTTACAAGGGAACCTTAGGAATTGGAAGCATTTCTGCATTCACTGTAAGTTTAAAATAAACATAAAATTAGATCCAAAACAAAGGTTGGCATGCAAAATTGGCATTTTTTAAATAACTTAAATAGAGAACTGTGCAGCATTAAATATTTTTTTCTTGGGGAAGATAGGTGGCACAGTGGATAGAACACCGGCTCTGGAGTTAGGAGGACCTGAGTTCTAATCCATACATAAACACTTTTTAAATGTTCAATTATAGACTGGAAACATTTTGTTGTTTCTTATTTGTCTCTTATTCACACCAACCCCTCAAAAGACTTTTATTATTAATATTAATCACACTAGAAATCCATGCATGGAAGACAGCAGGACAAGATCAGCAGATAAATTCACATTAGGCCAAAAACTTTTGTTAAAATAAATATAAGATTGGAGTCCTTTACCTGATAAATGCTAAAGATATAACATAATCCGAATTGACTGTGATAGTCCAGTCACAATCTCTACTATGAGGGTATGGATGAGGAAAATTCGGTGACAGAATGAAGCCTGAAGAACCTGTTAAGTTGCCTCCACAGGGTGCTTTAAGAAAGACAAAACACATACAAAAACCACATGGTCACTACCAGTTTGTTTATTAGTAGGTCTCCTGAAGACATTCTTAGATTTAGGGCAATATATTTAGCAAAGAAGCAATTAGGATATTTCTGAATAATACCCTATTAGTACCATAACTATATGTCAAGGAATATAACATTAGCTTGGGCAAACCATTTAACATTTCAGTTTCAGCAACCTCATCTGTGAAGTGGGGAAAAAATACTTGAACTACCCACAGAGGCCTTGTATTTTAAGTGCTTTGTAAAAATTTAAATACCATAAAAATGTTTGGTTATTGTTCTTGTTTTGTTCTGATATGAAATAGGAATTAGATACATCTATCACCATAAATCTGGATAATCCAAACTACTAAATTTTAGAAAATGTAATTTACAATTTCTTTCTATTGCTTTTTTGTTTCATTTACATGAGAAACTAAAATAGTTGCACAAAGTAATGGAAGGGTGGTTTGTACTATGTTTCCCTTTGATTCTTAAATATTCCTAAAGGATAAACAGCAATTCATACAACACACATATGATATGATATGACATGATATGATATATGACATAATATATATTATACATTATAACATTATACAAATATAACTATATAAATAATATTATAATAGGCCCACGTTCAATTTATATATATGACATATAGACACACACATACATATGTATGTGTGGGTATACATGCATGCATGTATATACACATACATATATTTATACACATGTGTGTATATAAACTTGGATATGATGCTTTTGACCTAACACCTAATCTTTCCATTCTCCCTTGACCCACTCATGAGTAAAAAAGTATTTAACAATAGCAAATTCAATGATGTCATACAATTAATTCTAGAGCATTTTGAAATTACATGCTTTGTTAATACAAGAAATACAATATTTTCAAGTTATATCTATTTGCCTTCATGATAAGACAAGTTATTTCTATAGTTAGTTATTACAGTGAGGTTTCTATTATTATAATGACTCAATGGAGAAAATGAGACAGAATCATAACCTAATTTAAAGGTGATGATTGTCAGAGTCACTTGGACACAGTTTAATTTTCAGAAAATTTGTTAGGACCTAGCAGAATTAAGAAAAAAAATGTTAGTGAGGAAATGATGGTATGGAAACTTCTAAGAGAAAATAAATATCCATGACATCTTTGAGACACAATCAGGTTAGTATCCATCATACACTTCATATTTCTAACCCTTATGAAATAAAGAATTTTCAGATAAATTTCATTAATTAATTACTGTAATTAATCACAAACTCATTGGAAATTATAAGGACTGTACTTCTCTTTTCATTGCTGTGGGGAAGAACTAGACGAGCAGTGCAGTGCAATGCTAGATTTATCTGTAGCTTTTCCATATTTTGGTGTCTTAGAAAGCTGTCTTGAGCACTAAGAGATTAAGTGACATGTTCCTAGTCACATAGCCACATTGTGACAGAAGTTGGACTTGAACCCAGGTCTTCATACTACTGAGCCCAGCTCTCTATACACTAAGCTACATTGTCTCTTATTGGTGAAGAAGAAATGCCCTACATTTTGATCCCCCTATCTATGTTCCAATTGTACTGTCTTGGTAAGGCCTATAATTGTAAAATCATCAACCCAATTCAGTTATTTCAGTCATATAAGGAGAGATTCAATTTGTTCAACCATCTATATGAAAGGCAGCAGTATTCGCTGTCTTCTTGATTGGCCCCTGAGGTCCCTTATAACCCAAAGATTCTGTGGCTATGACTGATAAGGCAGTTCTAAGGTCCTTACTTTGTGCTCCAGATTTTATGATATTAAATGTGCTTTTTTATTTATATCTCAAGTAAAAAGGAAAACAGTTGTAATTATATCTTCCACATCATGACTTTCCCTATTGTAGCTTCTGTATATCACAGGTCAGCATAAGAAATAAAATAAAAAATTTGGGGGAGTTTTGCAGAAGCTACATATGACATGCAAAGTCTAGCAGATGACACAGAGCCTACAATCAATTACTTAACCCAAATTCAACAATAAGGTACTGTAAACACTCCATAAAAGAAAAAGAAAAAAAATCAGACTTCTTCTCTGGTATGAAGGGCCCAAAAATTTTACATGGATTTTCCAGACTGTGGAGGCACTGCACCCCTAACACCCAGGATGTGAAAAGGATAACTGTATATGTAATTAAAATATTCTCAAAAACTTTCTTGGAATTTCCATCAGGATGGAATGAATTGGTTAGAATTCTACATTTATCATCATCATCATCATCATCATCATCATCATCATCATCATCGTCATCATTCACCCCTTTATACAATTTAACAAAAATTTACTCAGTACCAATGATGTGCAAAGAATTATATTCAAATTTTGCCATTACTTAACTGAAAATATCAAAGAGAAAATAAAGGAGAAAATCATATTAATAATAATACACCTCTAATTCTGCAAGGAATTTTATTTTTATTCTGAATGTCTTATAAAATAATGGTTAGTGATTCATTAATAAATAAAAGAGGTTCATTCTGTAAAACCCTAGCAATGCCATGAACATATTCATAAATATAAACCTTTTTATTTATCTATGATCTAACTATGAATTTTCCAAAATGGAATTTTCTTCAAACACATGAGATACATAAATTAATTTTGAGTTAAGAGTTTATCAAATTCTGACACACGATCTGTTCTGTTTGTGATTTCCTGGCAAACAGCCCTCTAGGTGTCAATTATTAATAATTACTTCAGCTTTTTTTTCCTTTTTTTTTTTTCCAAATCAATTTTATTTGCTTTTACCATCTATTCCAGAAAGCCACAACTGTCTAAGTTACCTACCTTAACACTGAATAGTTCTACATTACCCTCTGGCAATGTCAAAGTAATCTTCACACTGTCAAATTTGGTGGGATGAATTCTATTGACTCTCTTAAAGAAGATCCCCTTCTGTTTAGTACTTACTATGAGGATAACTAGTTTTACATGCTAGCAAAATGCCTTATGCTCCGGGGTCTAAGACATAGACTTATAGTGTTCCTAAAATGTACAAGATTTAATATTGGGCATTGTATTTCCAATCATGGGATTCCTTCTTATCGGTTTCAGAGGTCAAACTTTCTGCAGCTTTAGCAGTTTTTCAGCTTTTTTTTTTTTAAAAAGGTTATTTTCTGCCACAGAAGAGTTCTAACATATATCGTGTCCTCAAGCTATCCTCTGTGCAGCTTCCATCCCCCAACTGTCCAGGAAAAAAAAAAAGCAAGATTATATAAAAGCTTGTTTCCTCTAACTTCTTCAGTTTAAGTAGGATTTCAGCCTCAGCTTTTTCTGAATTGAAAATTGTGGACAAAGTTATCTACTTATCTGTTAGTATACATTTTCAAACGCTAGTCCAACTTCCACAGAAGAATTCATTGCTTTTTTTTTTACTTCATTTCATAAGTTACTAAAGTCTCACTCTGAGGCTGTCTTTGGGGTATATGTTGTGTCATTCAATAAGAGATAAAGGAGCTATAACAAAGTGACAGAATCACAGAACATTATGCTTAGAATTTACCATAAAGTCTACCTAATCCATCTCTGAATCATGAATACTCTCTGAAATGTCCCTTACAAGTAGTCATCTTGTGTTTGCTTAAAGATTTCCAGTGACTGAGAACTCACTGCTTGAGGCAGGATATTCCATTTTTCCCAGCTGTAATTGGTAGGAAGCTTTTCTCAACCTAGGATCAATATCTCCCCAATCTATAAGGTCTATCCATCAGTTCTTACTCTGCCTTCTGAGGGCAAGTAGAAAGCTTTCTGCTTCTTCTTTTCTATAGAGAATATCCATTAAGGTCATCGACCATTCCCATTCATCTGTTCTCCTCTGTACCATAAGCAGTCCTAATATTCCAAACTGAGTCTCACAAAATGTAGTTCCAAGTCCCTTATCATCCTAGTCCTTTTCTTCTGAGTAGGTTCTATCTTGGTCAATATCATTCCTGAAATGTGACACTCATAACCAGAAAAGAAAACATAACAACATTCTACATCTATTCTGGGCACGAGAGCAAGACAAGTGATGTTTTTTGTTCTAAATAATTTGCTTCCCTTAATTTGGTCAAAGATTTTGGCTTTCATGTCATTTTGTTGATTAATATTTAGTTTGCAATCTACAAGTTCAATACGCTACAATCTCAATTAGTGGTTCATCAAATGTTTCCAGTCTTATTGCATGTATTTCACACCACCAATGAAATGTGCAATACAATTTCCACTCAAAATAGAGATAACTTAGATGTCCCACCACCTAAAAAACTGACAATAGTGATATAGCTTGCTAGAATGGAAGGAATCTTAGAGATAATCTTATCTAGTGCCCTCATTTTACAAATGAGAAATTTGTGCTCTAAAAGGCTGATTTGTTTCACAATATAATGTCATTTGATGGCAGAGCTGGGACTTAAATTTTTATTCATTGATTCCTATTCTAGTGTCCTTTGTACTCTGCCATACTTCATCTTCTATATGTATTGTAGGACATTAATGAGGAAAAAAAAAAACCTCAGTGTTCCCCTTTCATACGCAGGATTTCCAAAGTACCCGCCACAAAGTATGGTCTAGTACACTTTCACAATCTGGCTTTCCTGCTGAACTCCTGGGTTCCAACCATGACTGAGAAGCTCTGAAGGCAGAAATTCCAGGAAAAGACAAGACTTCTAGATTGCATAAGCTGAGACATCCCCAAGAAGGCACAGAGGCACTGCTTCCCTCAATTTGTCCCCGCTTCTAGCCAAAGATCACCCTCTCATTTACCAAAGCATTGTATGTGCATTTTGGGTCAGGGATTTTCCTTTTGTCTTTAGGCTCACCCTTTTACCCAGGCAGCAAGTCATTCTTCAAAGTGACCCTTGGACTTCCAGGATAAGCACTATGGGAGTAGTTCTCTAGATAAAGGGACAGGCCGGGTTTCTCTCATCACCCATAGGAAGGAAAAAGTTAGAGTACTGCCTGCCTTTGATTCTACTTGAAGAATTTCTGCAGAGGCTAATCAAGTTGAGATAAGGATGACACTCCCTCCTCCCTCCACATCCCCCAGACTACTCTGCCTTTGCTATTAGCATCTTATCATTGGCTCCATTCAAAGTTCCAGGCCAGTCCCACATCCAGGTTTAGATCCCACATATTTCCTTAGGGAAAAACAATTGTCTTAGGACAACTCTTTAATTTCCCCCATACTGGGAGAAATTTCCCAGGCTAAATGATGCTCTACTCCTGGCACTAGCACTATGTTAGGCATTCATCCTGTTCTTGCTTCCATCTACCTACATACATACAAATGCACATGAACACCCGATGTGGGTGTATTTATGTATATCTAATACATACTATATACATAAATGTGTGCATATTCATACAAATATATGTATTATCAATATGTAGGTATACATGTTTGTATGTGTGCATATATGCATGTATGTATTCTGGTGATGAGCTCCCTGAAATCCACATTAGTATCTTCTAATAAGTCCTTATTTTCTTCCTTGGGGGAATTACAAACCTGTAGCTACTTTCTTTAAATTTTCTATAGATGAATAGTGTAAGACAACTGAGGACAGGCCAATCTAGGCCATTCAATCTACTACCAGGACAAAATTAGATAAGTAGCATCCTTGTCTAATATGTATATTGAACTGGAAGTCAAGGTTTGGAAAATACTAACTTATAATAGTGATTTTAAAAAATTCTATAATAAAAGTACCTTATATCAGTATAGCACTTACAAGTGCAAGGCATTTCCAGATGCATTATCTCCTTCATACTGCACAGTTACTCAGATAGCTAGGCATGATAAAACATTCCTATTTAGCATATGAAGAAACTAACCTTTAAAAGAAATTAAGTGATTTGCAAAAGATCACACAGTTAATAAGTAATTTAATTAGGACTAGAACCCAGATTTTCTGACTCCCTAAGTCTGGTTATCTTCCCCTTACATACCATTTCAATAAATGGGTAGCCCACTGTCAATAAATATAGTTTGAAAACAATGCATGACATCTGTGACGCTATCAATCTACTCCACTAGAGTTAAAACAAACAAACATAACATACATGGGTTAAATCCATACCTATACAAACTGGTGGGCTGGGCTGCCAGAAGTAACGGTTTTCCACCTGAATGCAGGTTATTCTTTCTTCTCCTTGTAGCTCATAACCTGGGTCACACTGAAAAACAACTGTGTCCCCAGGTTCTCTCCCATCCCCATTTCGAGTTCCATTCATGGGAATACCTGGATCACGACAAGCAGTGGCTACAGAACCTACCAAGAGGAAAACAGAGAAATTTTGATTTTGATTGTCCCTTAAATATTCTGAAGAAAAATTCCTAATGCAAGTTCAGAACCTTCTACACCTCTCTGCTCTTTTAGGAAATTAAGTTAAAAATCTGTGGGTCAATTAAAATGCTTGTTTGATGCCACCATTATTTTTATTTGCCATCTGCTTTAATTACTCACTTTGCTAGCATGGTTATAGCAAATGCATAACATTTCACTAGTTAGAATAATAGGTAAATTCAAGATAATTATGGAAGAAGAAAGTAATATGAGTAAACAGGAGATTTTCCAAAAAAAACATATGGTGTATTCCTAAGTATAGGCAACTCTCAATTATTCAGGTTAATGACAGAAAGCATTTGTTTGAATTATCAGAATAGATCTACATTATATGTTCCAATTAGATGTCAAAATGTTATTAAATTAGGAAAATATTTTAAGGCCCAGCGAACAAACACAGAAATAGCAGGTGGAGATCCGAATTGACATTCACAATTTATGAAGTTTAATCTCTTTTTCTTTCAGCTAATTTTCAATTAAATATTTTTCAATTATTTATTTCTGACAGAGCAAACAACCCTTCAAGGAAACACTGATGGACAGTAAAGAACACAGAAGGAAAAAGTCAGGTTCCTTTTTAAAAGTTATTTAGAAAGCATGACCAATATCTTCAAGAATATAAGAGGATAATGTTATATTTGAATACGGTAAAGATATTGCTTAATTAGTCTCTTACGATGGACACATTCTCTTGGGTCTATCTTTTGTTTTCTGAAATAAGAGTATAGTTGGGTAACAGAAAGTGGACTGTGCTATTCTACTATACACAGATTTAGTCATTGAGATTTCTTATTGATGAATAACATTTCCCAAATGTGAAGCATACTTACTAGACCATATAAGTAGCAATTAAGTACAATATAAAAGACTAGAAGAAAATTTTTCCCTAAGCTTATGACAGATGTTTTTCCAATGTGAGTCAACATCAAACATCCATAATAAAGTATTGCTCAGAGTAACTTTAAGCTAAAAACAGATGACAGGGGCAGCTAGGTGGCACAGTGGATAAGGCTCTGGCTGTGGAGTCAGGAGGACCTGAATTCAAATCCAGCCTTAGACACGTGACACTTACTAGCTGTGAGACCTTGGGCAAGTCACTTAACACCAATTGCCTCACCAGAACAAAACAAACAAAACAAAACAAAACAAAACAAAAAAACACAGATGACAGTTGTGGCTGTGTTGAATAGGATGAAGATAGTGGTTTTGCTTCAGTCTATCTCCTTGATTTGTGTTACCTAAAAACTAAAACAAGGCAGAAACAACTAGTATAAATATGAATTCACACATGGGACTAAAAAGTTGGTTAGTCAGTCAAGAAACATTTATTTAGGGCCTATTATGTGTCAGGTACTGCGATACATAATATGTAATGTGTAAGCCCTGGGGTACAAAGAAACGTCAAAGATAGTCTCTGCTCTCAAGGTGTTCACAATCCAATGAAAGAAGATATAACAGAAAAAAAAGCTGAAAATGGAGGAGAGGGCACCTGCAGCCAGTGGGAAATGATGAAGTATGTGTTCCAGGCCTTTAAATAGAAGATTTAGAAAGAGTTCATTGTCCACCCCACCCCTTACCAGGGTGATGAGGATCAATGCAAGTTTCAGAGCTGATAAAGATGGAAGATGATGAAGAGAAAGATGAATTTCTGGAGACGATGAGGTCTCAGGTGAACTAAGATACACATTTGACTATAGACATTCAAGAAAAGAAGGGATAATCTCTCCAAATAATTAGTCAACCCAGAATTTAGAAGTACAATAATAAAGAATGGCAGAATCTACTAAATTAAAGGTTTTGGGGGTTTTCTACCTCTTGGAATTGGTAGAGTTAAAAAAAAAAACACGCAATCAATAAAAGTGTCAAACAAGTGCTGTGCCAAGCATTGGCGATATAAAGAAAGGAGAAACAAGCAAAACAAAAACATGATCCCAATCCTCAAGGAGCTCACATTCGAATGGAAAAGTGAACAATTATGCAAATATAAAATATATTCAGAGTGCAAAGGAATGAAAAAAGCATTTATTAAAGACTTTGCCAGGTAATTTACAAATATTATCTAATTTTATCTTCACAATAACCCTGGAAGATGGTGCTATTATTATCCCACTTTTATAGATGAGGAAACTGAGGCATACAGGGATTAAATGCCTTGCCTAAATCACCCAGATAGTGTCTGAGACAGGATTTGAACTTATTCTTCCTGAATCCAGGTCCGGTCTCTAACCACTGTACCCTCTAATTGCCTTTTTGTTTTTTGCATAAGAAATAAATAAAACTTTATTTAAATATTTGGGTTCTGCACATAGACCCAGCAAAGAGAAATTGAGTTCAGTTATCTGTGGTTGTACTGAGAAGGTACTGCAAGACCCATGTAGCTGTTCCACAAGCCAGGCTAGCAGCTGGTTGTACTCCTGCTGAACATCTGGTAGCAGGGTGGACACCTCACAGGTTGGCTCTAAAATTGGCCTAGGCCCCCACTTAGCAGCTGAACAGTGTATGAGTCACCCTAAGACACTGCTGTCACTCAGGGAGATGGTAGCACAGTGCCCATTTTCTTTGACATGGATGTCTCAATCAAATAGCAGCAGCACAGTCAGTGGGTGGACCTGGGAGGAACCCTACACAAAGACACTACAATGGAGGCTACAAAGATTAGTGGCCTCCTTGTTAATGCCTGACTTGTATTGAAAGATATTGCCACTCAGACACATAACACTTACTAGTTGTGTGACCCTGGGCAAGTCAATTAACCCTGATTGCCTCACCAAAAAAGGCAACAACAACAAAAAAAAGATATTGCCAGATATGGACTGGTAGGGAACATCACTGGAATTGAATTTCCTCTGCCCTGGTTAGGGTTAACAGGACACTGAGGTTGCAAGCCTGGGTGACTGGGATGATGGTGGTGCCCTCAACAATAATAAGGAAGTTTAGAAGAAGGGAAGATTTTTTTGAGAGGGAGTAAAGGAAATGTGATAAGATGAGGAAACCGATGCTAAGAGAGATTAAGTAGGATCATGGAGTTAGAAATGGAAGGCACTTCAGAGGCCATCATATCCAGCCCTTCCTTTCACAGAAGAGGAAACTAAGGTTCAGTTAGATTATGTGATTTGTCCAAAGTCATACATGTAGCCAGCATCAATGCTGGGATTTGAAACTAGGTGTTTTGACTCCAGAGTCAATGTTTTTTACATGTACCCCTTGTCCAAGGTAATACAAGTAGTAGGTGTGTTAGGAAGGATTCAAACTCAGATCATTCTAACACCAAGTCCAGAACTCAATCTGCTACCAAACTGAGTCCACCAAGGGTTGCTCGAAAAAAAAAATGAACAAACAAAAAAATGAAACTCTGCTAATTAGGTTCACTATAAATGTATTTTCTAAGTTAATTCTAGGCCATCACCTAAGCACAACTCTTGTTTTCATTTCTAACAGATTCCCTATCACATTTCCCACAGCACTTCTTCCAAAATTTCTCTTTTTTTAAGCCCTGATCTCCATACTCTTCTTTCTCAACAGTTGACCTGGCATGCTAGCTTTATTGAGAACATTGCTACCATTCATCACCACATTTATAAAACACTTTCCTCACAAAAACTTTTTGGGAAAAATAATTTGAGTGTTATTATTCCCATTCTGTAGATGAGAAGTCCAAAGCTCAAATAAATTAAGTGATTTGCATACTTTCCCAGAGGTATTAGGAGTAAGAACTAGAATTCAAAACTAAATTTTCTGACTGTAAGTAAAATAGTTCTTTTCACTGTGTCCATTGAGATCTCCCTAATCTTTACCGTTCCATACCCCAAAGCCTGACTACGTCATAAGACATTTTCTGGCTTGGTGCTCCAGTCTCAGATAATGAAGTGTACTGAACTTTCTAAATTAACCCTTCTACCTGTACTCTCGACCCCATCCCAGCCTGTCTTTTAGATGCCCTTTATTTATCATTCTTTTATTCTTTCACATTCCTCTAACTACTGAATCCTTTTACTCATCCTAAAAACATACTTAGTCTGCCCCATCCCAAAAATGCAACTAGTGCTGAAAAAAAAACCTTTCTTTGCTACCCTCTCAAGTTATCATTCCATGTCACAACTCCTCTTCACTGCTAAGCTTCTAGAAATATTTTTTTTGTCAAGATTTACCTCCACTTCCCTCTTCACCCATTTATGGTTCAACTCCTTGCAACACAGATTTCTTTAGTACCACTTTACCCAAAATACTTTTTCCCATGCCAGTAACAACCTTTGAATGACACACAGATCATTTCTCAGGACTTCTCTTCTTTGACCTTCCTGCAGCATTTGATTACAAAGGCAATCATGCCATTTCTGTATGACCTGGGAGTAACAACCTCATGGCATTCATTACATTATTTTGGATGGTAGGTAAGTAATTCTTATTCTAGTAGAGATTACATGAACTAACTCCCTTTTCACTTTTTATTTTCTAGTTCTTCAATGTGTGTATGATTTGTTTCTTATTCTTCTATTTGTTTAAAGTTGGAGTTTGAAGTCATTGTTCAAATGTAGTGTCTCTTTGTGCACTCGTGCATTCACACTATTTTTCCATTTTTCCTATGTGTTTTCTTCATGTATTTTGTTCAAAAAATCTTAAAGCTGCCTATAAATGACACTGGACAGGATAGATTCCTTTTTTTATTGGTTATTTCATTCACTCAATCACCTTCACATCATTCCATATAAAAACTGTATAGCATAAGCACAAATTCTTACAAAGATAAAGTCCTTTGTAACTTTGCTATCATGCCTTCAATTCAGTCATAGAAAGTGAAATTCTACAATGTGTGAGGAACTTGTACCACATTTATGCATACATTGCCATTAACTTGTAAAGTTCATTATGAGACTGTGGAAAAGATATTTCAGTGTAGGTGTCATTATGAGATTGGGTTGTAAAAATTAACATTTAATTTGTCAAGAGAACTGTTACTAGTCCCAGCTACAAAATGAGGAATTTTTTGATATCTCAAGCTCCATTCATTCATAAATATTTTTAATAGCCTTTTCACAGTGCCATTATTGGATCCAAAAAGATAACACATAATTTTGATGGCGATTAAATAAATTTCCCAAATGCAAGGCATTTCCTTCAAATTATTTCACAGATTTGAATGTGTACTATGTGGAAAATGAAATATTAATGACATCTATGTCTAAATTTAAGGTTAAATTAGACCATCATTTTTTTTTCTATTAGCTCTACCATTTATACTGATCCTTTGAAATTCCAGAGTCTAAAGGAAATTATAAATAAATTTCTTACAACATTTGAGTAATCATGAAATGTTTCATGAAGGAAGTAGAATCTGAGCTGAGCCTTTAAGGAAGAGAAAGATTTTGATAGGCAGTGATGCAGAAGTCATGTGTTTATTTTACACAGGAGAGATGAATGACCTGTGGCAACACACAGCAACAGGACAGTGTAGGACCAGAAGAGGAAAGAGCTAGTCAGTAATCTAGGTTGGCTGAAATGGAGAAAGAATGAAGGAGAATAAGATGAAATAAGCCCAAGAGATGAAAACAGAGAGATATCTCCATTCACTAGCCATCTGTTTATAAATATCAAGAAAGGAATCAATCAGGATGAAAAGAACCTGCTATTGTGGTCAGGATTATCCTGTGCAAAGACCAAGCAGAAGAGTGATTCCCTATAGAAGTGGGGAATCTCTATAGTCAAGATGATCTTGATTACAGAGCAAACTTTGCTGATTTCACAGAAACCTTAGGTGCTCCAGGAATTCCATAATGCTATCCCTGACTGCTCAGAAGAGATTCCTTTGGTACTTAAGTTTCTGTAGAGCATATATTATTTCCCTTGTCTTTGAATCCCCCAAACCCAGGACAGGACAGCAGACAAAAGTAGTTAATTACTCATATGTACATTTTTAAAACTGGAAATAATAAAAAAAAATTGCCAATGTCAATACATTTAGCGTACTTTCAGCAAGAAAGGAGTGAGAATGTTGTTGACTGAGGGCATCTTAGATGTCCTATGTGTGTATATATGGTTTTCATGTAGAAGGTGCCTTTAGAATTGTATCATGAAGGAATGCAGGGATTCTAGTAGACAGATATAAGGAGAATGTTCATTTCAAGTATGGTGGACTAACAGTGCAAAGGCACAGAGACAATAGAAGTATGTGTGTAACAGCAAGTAATAATACAGAGTTGTGGTTTACTGATTATGGGGTAACATGGTCAGACCTGTTTTTTTAGGAATATCAGCCTGGTAGATTTGTGAAGGATTAGCTTGAAAGAAACCTAAAAGAATTGCAGAGGTTCAAATGAGGCATCAGAGAAAGGGGAGACTTGAATTAAGGAGACAAATTAGTAGGCTTTTGCAATAGTACAGGCAACTAACGTCAAATAAATAGAAATGTGGACCACTAAACCTAACACAAGGATCCCTGTAGGCCACATACTGACAGTTTATGTAATAGCCTGTATGTTTTATTGTATTGTTTTTATTTTGCTAAATATTCTCCAAATACATTTTAATCTGACTTGGGCAGCATCTATCAATGGGCCTGGGGTCCATTGGTTTGACTCCTTTAGTCCAGGCAATAGGTGATGAGACCCAGGATATGGAAGATGATTCTGCAAAAGAGATTAAGAAACGATTGCAAAGGAAAGACAGCCAAGACAGGGCATCAGTTGAATGGATAGATAGATAGATAGATAGATAGATAGATAGACAGACAGACAGATAGATAGAAACCCTGAAAGGAGGGTGTATCCATTTAAAAGAGAGTGGTCAAAAGTGTTAAATGCTGCAAAGAGGTCAAGGATGATTAAGATTTAGAAAAGACCACTGTATTTGGAAATTTAAAAAATCATTGAGATCATTGGAAAGTACACTTCAGCGGTAAGGTCAGAAGCCACATTACAAAGGACTGAGATATGTGTGGAAAAAGAGAGGAAATTGAGGCAATGAGAGCAAAAAACATTTTCTAGTACTTCAGCTATTAACTGGGAGGAGAGATATAGAATGTTAAATTTATATATGTGTGTGTGTGTATGTATACACATATATATGTATATATACATATATATATATCTTACAGATATATACCATCCTACATACAAATACACACACATACATATAGTATACACAGTACAGGGTATAGAAAACTGCCCTGATAATTCTGGAAGACCAAGGTTCATACCATGTCTTAGAAGTATAATTTGTGATCCTGGGAAAGCTATGCATCTTCTAAGGACTACAGGCAACTTTCTAAGATTTAAAGCTGCAGAACAGTTGTCAGTCTACATTGAAAGAAAGATTTTTCTCACAAGTTACCTACACCAATAACTGTGTACACATACACACACACAAAGAACCACAAATATAGAGAAAGAAAATTAAAGATAAACACATAGTAAATCACACATGGAAAAACTATATACATATGTATGTATGTATATATATACATATATACAGACACACATATACATATATAAAATGTTAGACTTTGACTAGGAAGTCTTGGATATGAATTCTACTGGTGGTATTACTAGCTCTATGACTAGGGGAAAGTCATAAACTCTGAGATTTAGAAAAATCTCTAAAACCATAAGTCTCGTGTGCATTGAGTTTCAGTCAAAACGGACTGTACTACATCCCTCATGGCTACCAATTCCTAACTCCTTATTTCTTCACTCCCCGTGGTATGTTCATAAGTACACATGTACATATTTTATATATGAACATATATAAATATAACATGCTTATAAACATATGCACATACATGCACACACACATATATACTTCCATTAAAGTATATTTGTGCCTGACCTTGTTGGGTAGAGTTAACCCTGTGTTCTCAAAGACAATACAAGTGAAGAGTAAGGTCTGATGGCTGGTACAAACCTGGAAAGACTTCAAATATAAATCTGTAGTATAAAAGCAGTCTAAATTTAGACAAGCTCTTCACCAGAAGGTTGGACACGAGGTAGGGGGTAGAAGTGGGAATAGCAATTCACAAAGATAGTCTTAAAGTGTAAAGAAATTGTAATCTGTGTTAGTGGAGGGAGTACCCCAACTGATAAAAAGCCATTTTTAAAGCATATAAATAAACAAATATGATATAATGTATGCATCTATTTAAATATATCTTTTAATAAGAAAAGTCTCCAGAAGATTATTTTCTAAAATACATGAAAAAGTGATATTAGGCCATAGCCAACTCTTTAGATTTACAAGGTTTTACATTTGTCCCTTCTATATTAGTACCTTTATGTTGAATATTGTATAATTTAAGGAACTTAAATTTAAGGAACTGCAATAAATTTGCATATAAAGGGAAACCAGGCTGAATAATAGCAGCAGTATAGCTGGAAAGAAACTTCAATTCATAGACAAATAATTTAGCCTGTAGTTGAAATGCAGAAGACAAGACAGAAGTAAATTTCACTTTGGGTGATTCTGCCCTTGATAGAACCCCTGCTTTGTAGAATATCCACCAATCTTTTCAAAAATGTTCAACATCATTAGCAGGCCTGAACTCTGGCAGCTACTCAGAAACATTGGCTATGTATAGAAGTTCATTATGATTCCACAGATACTACATAATGATATGGTGAGTTAGGCTAAATGACAGCATGTCACAGACACTACCCATCATCAGAGGAGTGAAACAAGGCTGCTTAATAAGTACAGATTTATCCATCTACTTTACCTAGTTCTGTTCATGGGATAAATGAGAAACTATGAGTTGATATTAGAATACATGTCCTAAAACTATGAAAAAAATTCCCAGATCAAGAAGTCCTTGAGACAGACATGAAACAACTGTTAAATTCCATTATCTGTGCACACACCCACACCCACACCCACACACATACATACATATACACATCTAATTGGAGACATGACAGATCATGAACTTCCTGCAGCCAACACAATGCTATCTAAGCATTGAAAAGCAAGCTGAAAAAAATCAAGATTTAGAGGTAGGAAGAATCTCAAGGTAAGTGAATGCTTTCCCCTCATTTTCTAGATGAGGAAACCAGTTGAGAGGTTAAGTGACTTGCCCAGGGTCACAGAGCTAATAAGTATCTGAAACAGGATTTGAACCCAGTTCATTCTAAGTTCAATTACAGTGCCCTATCCCATAGGCCACACAGGCTCCTTAAGTCTTCTAAATCCAAACCCAACATTCTTTCCTCTTTATCTAATTGACTCCCATGAGCAGAAGAGTCTAACAGAAAATTAATACATGTAATCAAAAATGAAATGGTGATATTTTGCAGTACCTTATTCTGGGGACACAAAGATAAAGAAATAGTTAATTATAACAAGGATTCAAGCATATTATCAGATTAACTAACAAAACAAACCATTGGCACGTCTTTCAGACCAAAGGAAACATTGATCACATATAGATTACTCCATCAACCTATAATAAAGGATAAACCCATTTTTATTAGTTTAATTGAAACTACCCACGTGACAATATATTAAACAGTATGATCTTACTGAAAAAAAAAAGTCATTGACCATGTCTTTGTTTCACCCTTTTGATAAAGCTTCTAAAAGTGGCCATGCCTTCAAAGTTCACAGTATGAAAAGTTATAATTTGTGAGTGACAAGAATCAGCCTGGGGGTTAGAATTAACCTAGGATATGGGCAGTATCAGAAAGAGAAAGTTGAAAGATGAGAGGGAGGAAAGGCAAGCAAGAGAGGAGCTTCTCAAGGTTTTCCCATGAGTCCACTCTACTGCTCTACCAGCAATAAATAGGAAAAAGGGAATCTTTATAGTCCTGTACAATCCAATCGATGAGCCATCCATATTGGAATGCAATTAGAGAGCAGGATCAGAAGTATTCACCAATTATACAGTAGTGAGCAAGGAAAAGAGGCTGAAGGAAGAATCAGCACCCTGGGTTTAGTTCTCCTCAAGAGGCACTAGGAGGCCATTTGGGGAATAAAATGGGGCACACAACAGTTACAATGGGGACTGCTAATAGATGTGAGTCTTAATGCCTAAACTGTATCACTGGAATTTCTGGGTTTGCAGTATTGTCTACAGGCCAATTAAGTGCCACCTTGTTTTTGAAGAAGCCATGAGCATAATGTCTGTGTGGTAGTTGTTCCTATAGTTGACTCTCTTCTTTCTGCTTCCCTTCTTCTCATGAAAGCAATATCTATTGTTAATCTATCCTTATGTCCCATTTTACTGTGATAATAAGACTTCAGTGAAATAAAATAAGAAAGAAAGAGGACGTAGTTTTCTAGGATCAATCCAAAAGAATTATTAAACTTTGTTGGCACTTAAATGGTTTTTGAATTTAATTTAATTTAATTTGATCAGTCTATCCAAACCACACTTTTAGGCCAGCAAATGATCACTGAGGCACAAAAATAATGGTAGAGGTAGGAGAGAGAGGTAGCCAGATCTCCGTAGAGAATTTTGCATTTCCTCCAAATGGTATCAAGATTATATAACCAGTGGGGGTGAGAATGGGATTGACAGTGTCTGTTCAATATTATTTTACAGGGTCATTCAAATAGCTATCAGCACATCCCTTCTGTGTGTAAAACAAGTGAGATCACTCATCATGCAAGAATAAGTATTCTTATTTAAAGAATACTAAATACCAAAAAGAAAGTACAAGAGAAAGAACAACATGGAGTGAAGATAGTAGATCTATACAACTACAGCAGCATGATACTATGGAAAGAGCAACAGATTAGGAGTTAGAAAACCTGTGATTAATTTCTATCTGTGTCACCTTAGGCAAATCAATTTATACTCATTTTTCCTCAGTTTTCTAATGTATAAAAATGAAGGAGTTGGGCTCATTTTATCTTCACAATAACTTTGGGAGGTGCTGTCATTATTATTATTATCATTACTATTTTATAGATGAGGAAATTAATGTAGGTAGAGACTAAATGACTTGCTTCAAGTCACACACCTAGTAAGTATCTGAGGATGAATTTGAACTCAGGTCTTCATGACTGTAGATTAAGCATTCTATCTATTATATTAATTAGCTAAAAGATGGCTACATAAATAAAGATCATGAAATTAAACAAGCATATTTACCTATATAGCTTATTCATGAGTGTTTCAAACTGATATATGAGTGACATCTCATCCTATAAAATTTTAATCCACAGTGTTCT
The DNA here is from genome assembly GCF_900497805.2 of Vombatus ursinus. NCBI lineage: Eukaryota > Metazoa > Chordata > Mammalia > Diprotodontia > Vombatidae > Vombatus > Vombatus ursinus. Next base: position 13,773,928 of record NW_020950062.1, on the reverse strand, counting down.
ATCTACTCCTTCTCTGAACATATTGAAATACGCTCTTATACATGATATTAATATCATCTTATTTAGTTTTGGTGATGTGAGTTTTGCAACTGTAACATGGCTCTCAAAAATATACCTTTTTCAAAAGAAGAGTATAAATAAAAAGAGATATGGAAGTAGTTATGTATATTAAGAAGATAAACTCATGTGAGAAGGAACCAGAGGCTGAAAGTGTGGTGGAGATTAATTTTGCAGAGATCAACAGAAATTTTATTATCAGCCTAATAATACAGACAGAAAGAGGAAACAGATGAATTACTGTAAGAGCTTACAATCCTGAAATGAGGATGATATAGTAGCAATGGAGAATTTCAATAATCCAGATATCCAGACATCTGCAGAAACATCCTTTTTCTCCTAAAGCAGCACAGTTAATAATTCTTTGGCTTGCTTCAAGGATAATTTCATCTTTCAAAAGGTGAATGAGTGTGCTGGTTATTCTGGACCTGACTCTGACAGAGAAGAATGGGGGGAAATGAAGTAGAAATGACAGGAAAAATGGGGGGAAATGTTACTTTTGTCATAATATTCCTGATAGAAGAAAAGAAAGTTGGTGATATTCTGATAAACTCTACACATGAGGAGAGCAGATTTAAAGGTTCAAGTAAAACTCTACATGGGAAGTCATAAGAGATGAGTAAATTCTCAAAAATGAAATTCTCCAGACATAGCAACAAGTCTGATAAAGGAGAGCTGTCTAAAGAGAGCAATGTAGTTAAAGAGGAAATTCATTGAATGAACCACACAATAAGCATCTATTAAAACCCTGTACTGTGTCAGGCATTGTGCTGGGTACTAGGAATAAAAAGACAAAACAAAACTGTCCTTGTTCTCAAGGAACATAGATTTTATTAGAAAAGGAGGGAATGTACACATATAAACAAATGCCCTATAACTGCCATTTGTGAAGAAAGGCAGTTTAACTGTCATTCTGGAGAGACAACTGTAATGACCAAAGAGAAACCAAGCAAAGAGATTACATAGGACTATGAGAACTTGAGACAGAGTGAATCATCTCTTATATTACAAAAGAAGCATCATGAATAGAATTCTTGAGAAGAGACTTTGCCATCTTGAGAGAACTGAATTACTGAACTATAATCTGTGGGAAAGTTGCATTTGACAGAGATGACTTTGGCAGTGCAATTCTCATTGAGATATATTGTCAAAATATTTGAATTCTTTGCCTTATTTATTATAGTATTATTTAATTGTAAATTCAGTGTTTGATGTTTGTTTATATCCATAGATTAGGAGGTTGAGATATCTCTATATTTCTAGATAGCTAGCTATGTAATCTAGCTATCAAGCTATCCACAGTAATTTTGGCAGGCCACTAGCAGCTGTGGATGTTAGGAAAGCAAATCAGCAAGTGGTACTTAAACTGAGCTTGGAAAGAAGCTAGAGAATCTGAGAGGCAGAAGTGAGAAGGAAGTACATTCCAAACATGGGACTTAGACAAAAGGAGAGAAAATGGTTTGTCCTGTCCTGGGAATAACAAGTAGGACAGTTTGTCTGAAATGTAGAATGTATGAAGAAATGCAATATATAATTAGCCTGGTTAAAATTAATAGCATCACAAGTATAAGTGAGAGAGAGAGGTCAGATAGCAGTTTTTCTGAAAAAAAAATTTTTGAAAATTTTAGTAAGTTTCAAGCTTAGTCAATAGTATAATACGGTTGCTTAAAACTGAAACAAAGCAACCAAAAGACACTGAATGCAATCTTTGGCTATATTAAGAGAAGTACAGAATCCTGGAATTAGAAATGATATTCATTCTCTACTCTGCCCGGGTCAAATCTGCAGCTGTGTTAAGTTCTAGAAAACATAGCTCAACAAATGTTGGCATCTTGAGTGATAAAGTCTTGAGTCCATTCTACACAAAGACTAAATGAACTAACTGGTGTTGATCATCCTGTAAAAGAAAACACTTAGGGAGAAACAGCATAGCCTTCTTTAAGTTACAGCAATTGAAGAAGGATTATATTTTCCCTGCTTGGCCCCATTGCTCACAACTAGTAACAAAAAATCCATCGGTAGAGCACGTTTTCTCATCCTAAAGGTCTCTATAGCAATGAAAGCACAGGTCAGTGTATATTCTCATCCCTACCTCTAATCATGCTTAGCATGTTTGATCTCATAATATATACAACTTTCAATTGGAATGCATTTGCTATATTATATCCACCTTAGCTATAAAAGAATGAGGAAAGTAGAGAAAGAAGTGGTTAATTTTCACTGAAAAGTTAATTTGCAATAAATTGAAATTGATTATTGAAATGATATCCATGTTACTGGCAAAATAAGCATATAATTTTAATATTATGTTAGCCAGAACCACAAAAACATTATTTTTAGATTTTTAAAATGCCCAACAACTAAAAAGGAAAATTCAAACAAATTAGAAACAGGCATAGGACTTGGCACAAAATACAAAAGAAATATGAAACTTACTTGAAAATTGAATGGCAAATCCAGATTTGCTGATGTAGAAGTCTGTGTCAAATTGGATTGTTACTATGTTTAGCGTGCTATGGATACCTTCTGGAATGAGGGATCCACTAATTTCCTTTAGTAGCATCTCATTTTCAGGTGGACCATCCCAAACTCGTAGGATATCATGTGATGCTTCGGTATCAAAGGCAAGAAACTGTAAACTGTGAGATAATCATATGTATGTTTCAGTATTTCAAAATTATATTAAATTTTAAATTAGAAACATAAAAATACAATTTACATTTTCAGGATGTCCCATGCAAAGTGTAATTATCTATATCTATTTATCTGTTGACCCATCTATCATCTCTCCATATATACATCAAACTTGTATATGACAATATTCTTTATCTGTATATTTCTTATCTGTAGTAGTTCATAATTAATACCACCATAACTAAATAATTTGTGATTTTTATCAGTAAAGTTGCTACCTGTATTTGTACACAGCACAATCCCTCCACAGTTTAAAAAATAGCATTCATGAGTTTCTTTGACAGGAGAAATTCATCCTCCTGTGGTTAACCTGATGATGATTTTTTTTATTTTTCTTTTTATTTTTTTTAACATTTTCTTTTTTTTAATTCTTTTTTTTATTTTTAGTTTTCAACATTTGCTTCCACAAGATTTTGAGTTCCAAATTTTCACCCCATCTCACCCCTCCCCCCACCCTAAGATGGCATGCATTCTGAATACCCCTTCCCCTAGTCTGCTTTCCCTGCTACCTCTCCCTGCCTTCCCCTTCTATTTTCCTGTAGGGCAGGATAGATTTCTGTACCCCATTTCCTGTATTTCTTATTTCCCAGTTGCATGTGAAAACATTTTTTTTAAACATGTGTTTTTAAAACTTTGGGTTCCAAATTTTCTCCCTTCGTCCCTCCCCCCCCCCAACCCTCATTGAAAAGGCAAGCTACTCAATATAGGCTATATATGTGCAGTTATGCAAAACACTTCCATAAGTAGACATGCAGTGAAAAACTAACTCTATTTCCCTTAATCCTATCCCACCCCCCCATTTATTCTATTCTTTCTTTTGACCCTGTCCCTCCTCAGAAGTACTTGCTTCTGATTACCCCCTTTCCCAATCTGCCCTCCTCTCTATCATCCCCCTACTCTCTTGTCCCCTTCCCCTCCTATTTTCCTGTAGGGTAAGACATATTTCCATGCCCAATTGAGTGTATGTTATTCCCTCCTTAAGTCAAATACTATGAGAATAAGATTCACTCATTCCCTCTTACCTTCCCCCATTTCCCCTCCACTGTAAAAGCCTTTTCTTTTCTGTTCTTTTGTGAGATAATTTACATTCGAATTACACTGAAAATATTAGAGCACATGTTTTGACATATTGCAAAGGAGTTGCTATTAATTTCTTTCTTGTGCATTATATAAATAAACTTTAAAAATATATACAACATGCACATGACATTAAAATATGAACTACACAAAATGTTTTTGGGTTTTTTTTTCTTCAACATAGTTCAGAAAATGAATTATCTGAACATGTTTGTGACTGGGGTGAAGTAGGTCAATTTTGATGCTTTTCATTTTGAATATCAGTGGCCAAGCACTGCTTGATTATATAGATAGAGACTCAGCATCAAAGTATTTACTCCTCAATTTCTTTGATTAAAACATATAAAATACATATCTTTTTTGCATCACTAGAATAAAAAGTTGATATAGGGGCAGCTAGGTGGTAGAGTGGATAGAGCACTGGCCCGGAAGTCAGGAAGACCTGAGTTCAAATCGAGTCTCAGATCAAACATTTAACTCTAGCTGTGTGACTCTGGGCAAGTCATTTAACCCCAATTGCCAAAAAAAAAAAGAAAAAGAAAAAGAAAAAGGAAAAAAAAAGTTGATATAGAGAAAAACCACTTTAGAAAAGTAATTGGACTGTTATTGTTATATAAACAAAAATCCTTTTTAAGTAAAACTTTTAAAAATTTAAATGCAGTTTCCTACAAATAATTTGAAAAATAGTTTATTTTTAAATTATTTTTATTAGAAATGCAGAAAAATATTTACATGGAGATAAAGAAGCTAGTGCTTTCCAAATGATTATCTGGGAGGAGTAACTCCTTGTTAGATATAATGTAATCAGCTAGACTTACAAAGATCCCCTATCACATTATTAATGGAGGTACTGAGGCAACAAGATATGATGTACAAAGCATTGAACTTGCAGTCAGGAGAACCTTGGGTTCAAATCCCATTTCAGATATTTATTAGCTGTGTGACCACAAGCAAAACAATCTTTCTGTACTGTTTTTTTTCATCTATAATATGAAGCAGTTAAGCTTAATGACCTTTTACCTCTAAACCAATGAACCTATCACATAGGGGAATAAGATATTGAATGAGTAATCTTCAATAAAGCAAAGGCATTTGGTAGCATGTTATGGTTTAAAGTGGTAGAGGCTTATAGACATCTGGTGCTGTGAGTAATACATGAAAATCTCTTAACTTCTAGTCCATTTTCCTGTATACGCTAGTAATCAGTAACCTGATTTCTCATTTCTCAGGTCTCTACTTGATCTTGGATAAGGATAATCTCATCACCTGAAATGTTATCACCCTAATGATTAGCTCAGCTTTAGATACTCCACCTTCTCAACCACCTTAACTGACTTTATCCCCTGAATGGAGGGGCTAGAGCACTAAATTCCCTCCAAAAGCTTCCTTTATAGAGAGCTGGGAACTGAACTTCCCTGAAAATTCTTCATTTTCCATCAGTAGCTCTACTTCCCCTCTGGTGGCCCTTCTACTATCCCTTTTCAGCTTCCTTTTGTGTGTTTTCTTCCTTGAGGGCAGTGACTTTTTCTTAGTCTCACAATTAGTAGGCACTTAGAATGGAAAGAAAAATTTGAAGATTTCATTTCTATCAATACTCCATTTGATTTGTTCATTGGATTTATGTCCAGTCATCTGAGACAAACCGATGAATTCCAAATGTTGACATTAGAAAATATATACACACACACACACACACATATACTTCGAATGTAGATTTTGTAGTCATGTAATTCAATCCCTTTGTTCAGTATTGTAGCAGTCTGACAGACCAAAATGAAAGGAAAAGGGTGTTCTGGATCATTCTTCCTCCCTTTCCAGTTTCTTATACTTGTGCAGGTTTTTTTTAATTAGTACACTGGGCATGTCAATACTTCGATACATTTATTTTTTTGGGGGGGAGGCATGAAAGAACTTGCAAATTTATTTGTCATTAAAATTTTTTTATTTTACTTTTTCAGTTAATAAAAGCCATTTTCACTCCTACCTACTTTGCGGGGAGAGGGTTGGGATAAAAACAAAACCTTTGTCATGAATATGCATATTCAAACAAAACAAATCTCCTTGTCCATGTCTACTGAATAAATGTCTTATTCTACTTCTACCCATTTAAAAAGTACACCATTTTCCTAGTGGTAAAGAATCAATTAGTAACAGATGATGTGTCTACACCACCAAGGTCAAGTAGAAAGGTGTTAAACCAGGTAACTGATTAGAATACAGGACACTGGACTAGGAGTTAAGGAACCTGAATTCCAGTTCCAGCTCTATCACTAACTAAAATAGATCAGAGACCTTAAAACATCTTCTGAATGTCAGTTACTAATACTTAATCAGTAAGTCTCAGTTTTTTTATACATTCAATTAGGCAATTGACCTAGATGATGGCAGACTGATATTTTAATGGTTGATGCTACTTTTTAAAACACGAAAACTGACTAGCACATCTGGAAAATTCAGATATCTAAATCCTCACCAATAAGAATAATGATTTTAGAATTAAAAAAGAGTACCTAACGATGTTTCCGGGATCCACCTCAATCATCCACATGCACCTCAGATTATTGTCATAAGGAAAGGGGTAGCCAGGAGATAAGATTCTTCCTGATGATTCTCCTTTAAAACGACCTCCACATTCAGCTAATAAAAAACATAATTTGATTCAAATTATAATTTGATGTTGATTTTAACAGTCACAACATAATCTCCTAGAGTTCTCTAATACTGAAAATCTAGATACAAAATTTGATTAAAAATAGTCATAAAATGATTATCACAAAAATATCTAACAACAGTTAATGCTCTATAAAATGGCATATAAAGATTTTTTTTACTTTATTATTACCTAGGTTAATATTAACCAAAACATTAATTGAAAATATTCAAAGTGGAAAAACTCAAAACAAAGATTATATAAGTAACAACAAAATGAAATTCATGGGAAAATTTTAAAATGACATTAAAAATTGTAGATCAATTTACATATATAAATTTTCTACAGGGAAAAGAAGAGAAAAAATAGGAGGATGGGACTATATGGGAGGAAAAGGAAAATGAAGAAGAAAGAAGAAGGAGGGAATGAAGAAAGGCCTGAATAAGTTATTTCTTACTATTTAGTCTCAAAATGAAAAAAATCACTATAGTTATCTTGTGAAAATATTATCTTTACAATGATCTCTCAGGCCATCTATATTTTATAGAATTCAGAAAATCATCTTTTAAATCACTCTCATCTCTTTTCTTCTCAATTACTCCCAAATAAAAGTAAAAACTTGTTTTGATTTTTCATCCTATTTTAAATTTAACTTAATTTGAACTTAATATTGCCTTTAATATTTGTTCATAAAATGTATTAGCTATGAAATGTTTATATACATGTACATATATATGAAATAGTGTTATTTTGTGAAACAAATCAAAATAGTGGGCTTGTACATTTTAATGACAGGATTATACATTTCATATTTGGGGTGACATTAACATATCTAGTATTGTTCAAGAATACTTTTTCCCTTTTATAATGATATCATAAATACATATTTACAACTGTTTCCATTTTTAAATGATCAAAATTACTATTGCTTTCCATATTGAAAGGGAGAGAAACGAAAATATTTTAGTGGAATCATTGATCACAGAACAAATGCAAACACTATAATGAATTACAGCTACTTTGACAAAATTCCTAACTTCACCATTAACTCACCCTGATTACAAAAGTAAGGAAATTTTCTCATTTGGAAACACAGAAAAAGTTTGATCTAAGTAACTAAATGATTTCTGAATTTTCAGTTTCTACTCCCTCCCCTCCTCACCCCAGTATTTTCCATGCCCTTCTCACTGTGTGAAGATATAAAATCAAGAGCAAGAGACAAAGGTCATAGATGACACTAGAATGTGGGGTTGTGCTTTTGAGCTCTGGATTTCCTCCATAAAGGCTTTGCAGGCTCATATATAACTCTACAACTTGGTTATCTTTTCTCACATGTTTTAGTATTTATATTTACAGAAAGAACGATAATTAATGTAAAATTTAATAAAAATTGTTACAGTCAAATTGGAATTTCCTAGCATTTCCTAATATTGAAAATCTTGATATAAAATTTGATTAAAAATAGTGATAAAATGATAATCTTACCTCAAAAATGTCTAACACTTTATAAAATTTCAATAAAGATTTAATGAGTCCTTTTGTACTTTATAATTATCTAGACAATTATCTAGGATTAATTACTAGAAGTTTCAAAGATTTAAAAAAAATTAAAACTAAAATTTTATTTACTATCTTGTACTTTATTATCAATTAATAATCATTCCCTGCTGTGTTTCTTGCTCGCTACTCTTCCCCATTCTTTTGCCCTCAATGACCTAATAATGCACATTAATTTATCAATGATTTATTTAAACTGAACTTTCCCTTGAAGGTAAAAATACTTTGAAAATTCATATGGTATTTATTAATTCATTTGTAATTTTAAATTCAAACATAAGTACTTATTATGTTTTCTTTAAAAAGCTTCCAAATAATTATTTCAAAATATGACAAATAGATTAAAAGAACCAAAATGTATTAGGGGAGGGAAGGAAAAAAAGAGTAGACTGAATGACAACTGAAAATTATTAGCTAAGGACAGCAGCTGTCAAAAGTACTATAGGGCAGTGATGTTGACAGTAGAAAACACTATCTAAAATTGCATATTATCTTCCATTATCATGAACATCATCACCATCACTGAGCTTCTTGCCACCAGCTTATAACTATATTCCCTTATCCTCTAGCATAACAATTTTTAGACCAATTTTCCCAGAAAATTTTAAGGAAAACCCATCCATTTATTTTGGAGTTATCAGAGAATGAAAATAAAACATATTTTATCACTTCAAATGCAATTCCAAATCTGATCCCTATCACATATATGATTTAAAAACAGTTGAACTTCCAAATGGTTGCTCTCAATGTGTATAATCCTTAGAAGGGGAAAAATAGTTGATCTCCGGGTTTAAAAGGTCATACGTTAGTAGAAAACAAATTTTTAAAAAGTTCACATCTTGAGCTTTTACTGCATTTTTAAATGTTCTGATTCACATTTTTAGTCAATCATTATAATTTATAATTTTGATTTCTCTAATTTTAAACTACTATAATACACAATATTTTTTTCATGAAAATATATTGCATTTACCTAAAAAAACAAAATGAAACAAATTAATCAAAGTTTTTTATGTAAGCAATGCCAGTGGATTAACCACTGGTTTTACACAGGATCTCACTGGAAAAGCTTTGCTTTGGCATTTAATCCCCAGTCTGATTGTAGGTACCATTAGATCAATCATTCTAAAATTAAGATACCAGTAAAACAAAAAAAAAAGTATTGAAGTCACTTAGTATGTGGTGGCAACATAGTTATTTCTAGTATTAATATTGTAGAAGACTGTTACCTAACAAAAATTCCAGCCTCAAGGAGATATAAAGTCTCACTGTAGCCCCCTAATAGATATATAAAACTATAAAATTCATTTTAAAATAAGTATTGAGATGATACAGTGGGCAGAGTGCAATACTGGAAATCAACAGAACTTCTGAATCTTAACTCAAAAATTTACTGTGTAATGATGAACAAGGCACTTGACTATTGAAAGTCTTGGTTATTTCAGTGTAAAATTCAGTAAGGATAGGAACTGTGATACAATAATAACAATTACAAGTGATGATGATGATGATGATATACCTGACAAACGGTGCTTTCACTAGTATAGAGAACTACATGATGAAAAAACTCCCTCTATCAATGTAGGTTGGCCCCTTTTCAGCAACTTTTATACAGAGGTCTGCTTAAAGAGAATCCTATTTGGGTCAGAGGTGGGACTTGAACCAAAGTTGTTCTGGTACCAAGGCCAGCTTTTCAACTAATATTTCATGTTGCCTTTAATAGAGAATAACATAAAGTGGGAATAATAATAACGCTAATATTACTTTCCTCAAAGGTTTTTGTTTTTTTGGAGGAAAACACCTTTTTATATGATTGTGGTTTACAATTATTATTGTTTTCAAATTTATATTCAAGTGGTTCCGATATTGCCCACTTCACTTTATTGAAGTGGAGGAATTCTCTTTTTTTTTTCCATTGGTCTGAAGCATTTTCCATTCAGAAAGGGCATTTTTGTTTATATACCCTACAGAAAACCATTTAACAAGAATAGAATGGGCTTGTTTGGTGCAGGGCACAGGGATTGTGAAGATAATACTATTAGAGGTAGAAAATTTTGGTGCCCTTAGAGTTCTGGTTTTAAACTTTAATATTTGTAAATGCTTTTTTAGGGCATATGTCATCTAACCTACCATTACTTTAAACAATTTTTTAAAAGATATTTTCTACTGAGATTAATTTCCAGTCAAAACTGAACCAAGAAGAAGTTAACAATGTTCCCTCTTTTCAAACTTGAAAGGGGAAGGAGAATTCTGTAGAGGTTTCCATTAGCACTATTTGTCAGTTTTATCATCATCATAGTTAATTGTTATTATTATTATTGATAGTAGTAGTAGTAATAACAGAAGTGGTAGTAGTAATAATGGCTAACATTTATATATGGCATTTTAAGTTGTTTTTTTTTTAAGTTTCCTTATTTTATATCATTTGGTTCTTATAACAATCATGCGAATTAGGTGCTCTTATTTTCCCCACTTTATAGATGGAAAAACTGAGGCTCATAGAGGTTAATGACTTGCCCAGGCTCAAAAAGGTTGTAAATGTCTAAGTTGGGATTTAAATCCAGGTCTTCCTGTTTAAAATCTCATATTCTATTCACTAGTTGCAAAATACTATATTAAAAATACTCTTTTACCAATACATGATGGCAGAGGGTAATCCCATGCTCTTCTTTCTCCTGTCATGCACTTTAAAAGGCTACTTCCATGGAGGGTATAACCTGGATTACATCCATAAATGATGGTGCTACCAGCAAAGTGGCCTTGATCACTGATCTTGTATCCAAATTGTGGCACACCAGGATCCTCACAATGTGAAAGTTCAAAACCTACGAGAAGAATGGATGATAATTAAAAGCAATATTGAACATGAGGATTTTAAAGATGAAAATTCATTTTTCCTTTTGATCATCTTTTAAAATTGAAACAAATTAAATTATGCTTATATATTATACAATTTCCTATTTTTTCTGTACACATTAGAAGATGCAATTTATTTTTTATACAGAACTAGCATTTTGTTACTACATGGAACTTACCTGTTGAGAAACTGTTTTGGTCTATCGGTCAATATACTCATAAGCATGGTAATTATAATAATAGTTTATTTACCCAGCCTAAGATGCAATGAAAGTTCTTTCCATTTCACATCATTTGTAACTGCCCTTAAATTCTGAGAAAAATCATCTTAGGCAAATTTAGATTCATTTCTTTTGGTTATATTAGTAAGGAAAAAATATAGAATGTGAGGATCACCGATCTAGAACCAGAAGAGACATCAGAGGCCAGCTAACCTAAACTGGTCATTTCAAAGAAGAGGGAATTGAGGCCCAGAAAAGTTCAGATATGTTGACGAGGCCACACATATAGGAAACACTCATATTTTAAACCTACTTTTTATAGTCTCTATTATGGTTAGATAATTATCTTGAAAAAACCTGAAGTTATAGAGAAAAAAAATTCTAGAAAAAAAACCCAACACTATAGCAGACATAAAACCCAATTTGTGGCATGAAATGAATTTACTCCTGGTTTTTTAAACTGAGACAAAACATTGTTAAATTACATGTAGACTGAAGAATTTAATTTTTCAAATATTTATTTATTTTTAGTTTTCAACATTCAATTTATAAGATTTTGAGTTTTAAATTTTCTATTCCTCCTTCCCCATCCACCCTCCCCAAGACAGCTTGCAATCTGATATGGGCTATACATGTACAATCATAAGAAACATATTTCCACATTACTCATGTTGTAAAGAACAATTAGTACCAAAGGGAAAAACTACGAGAAAGAAAAAAAAAAGCACTAAAAAAGAGGAAAAATAGTATGCTTCGATCTGTATTCAGACTCCACACTTATTTCTCTGGATATGAATACCATTTTCCATCATGAGTCTTTTAGAATTGTGCATTGCTGAAAAGAGCTAAGTCTATCAAAGTTGGTCATCACACAATGTGCTGTTACTGTGTATGATGTTTTCTTGGTTCTAATTACTTCACTCAGTATCAGTTCATACAAGTCTTTCCAGGATTTTCTGAAGTCCACCTGCTCATCATTTCTTATGGAACAATAGTATTCCATTATATTCATATACCACAACTTGTTCAGCCATTCCTCAATTGATGGGCATCCCCTCAACTTCCAATTCTTGGCCAGCAAAAAAGAGCTGCTATAAATATTTTTGTACATGTAGGTCTTTTTCCCATTTTTATGATCTGTTTGGGATACAGAACTAGAAGTGTTATTTCTAGATCAAAGAGTATGTGCAGTTTTGTAGCTCTTTGGGTGTAGTTCCAAATTGCTCTCCAGAATGGTTGGATCAATTCTCAACTGCACCAACAATGCATTGGTATTTCAATGTTCCCAACATTTTTCTTCTCCAACATTTATCATTTTCCTGTTTTGTAATGTTAGCTAATCTAATAGGTGTGATGTGGTTGTTTTGATTTTCATTTCTCTACTCCAATGATTTAGAGCATTTTTTATATGATTATAGATAGCTTTAATTTCTTCATCTGAAAACAGCCTGTTCATATCTTTTGATCATTTATCAACTGGGGAATGATTTGTATTCTCATAAATTTGACTCAGTTCTCTATTTATTTTGGAAATGAAGCCTTTATCAGAAACATTGGCTGTAAAAATTGTTCCCAACTTTCTGCTTCCCTTATAATCTTAATTGCACTGGCTGTGTTTGTGCAAAAACTTTTTAATTTAATGTTCTGCATTTCATAATTTTCTCTATCTCTTATTTGGTCATAGATTTTTCCATTCTGCATAGGTGTGAAAGGTAAACTATTCCTTGCTCTCCTAATATGTGTATAGTATCACCCTTTATGTCTAAATCTTGTACCCATTTTTACTTTATCTTGTTATACAGTGTAAGATGTTGGTGTATGCCTTGTTTCTGCCGTACTGTTTTCCAGTTTTTCCAGCAATTTTTGTCAAATAGTGAGTTCTTATCCCAGAAGCTAGAGTCTTTGGGTTTATGAAAAAGTAGATTACTATAGTCATTGTCTATGATATCTTGTACACTTAATGTATTCCACCAATCCACCATATTTCTTAGCAAGTACCAATTAGTTTTGATTATTGCTGCTTTATAATACAATTTTAGATCTGGTATGGCTAGTCCACTTTCCCTTAGATTTCTTTTTATTAATTCCCTTGATAGTCTGGACCTTTTGTTCTTCCAGATGACTTGTTACTATTTTTTTCTAAATAACTTTTCGGTACTTTGGTATGGCACTGAATACGTAAATTAATTTAGGTAGAATTGACATTTTTATCCTAGTAACTTGGCCTACTCATGAGCAACTGATGCTTTTCTAATTATTTAGATCTGAATTTACTGGTGTGAAAAGTATTTTGTAATTACATTCATACATTTAGTTTGTCTTGGCAGGTAGACTCAAATATTTTATAGTGTCTACAGTTACTTTGAATGGAATTTCTCTTTCTATCTCTTGCTGTTAAGCTTTGTTAGCAATATATAGAAATGCTGATGATTTATGTAGGTTTATTTTATATCCCACAACTTTGTTAAAGTGGCTAATTATTTAAAGTAGTTTTTTAGGCGAACCTCTAAGTATACCAACATATCATCTGCAAAGAGTGATAGCTTTGTTTCTTCATTGCCTATTCTAATTCCTTCAATATCTTTTCCTTCTCTTATTGCAAATGGTGACACTTCTAGTACAATATTGAAAAGCAATGGTGATAATGGACATCTTTGTTTTACTCCTGATCTTATTGGAAATGCTTCTAGCTTATCCCCATTAAATATAATGCTTGCTGATGGTTTTAGATAGATGCTACTTATCATTTTAAGGAAAACTCCATTTATTCCCAGTGCTCTTTAGTGTTTTTAAAAGGAATGAGTGCTGTACTTTGTCAAAAGCTTTTTCTGCATGTATTGAGATAATCATATGGTTTCTGTTAATTTAATTATTGACATGGTCAATTATGTTGATAATTTTCCTAATATTGAACCTGCCCTGCATTCCTGGTATAAATCCCACCTGGCCATAGTGTATTATCCTCATGATATATTGCTGTAATCTCTTTGCTAATATTTTATTCAACATTTTTGCATCTATATTCATTAGGGAGATTGGTCTATAATTTTCTTTGTCTGTTTTGACTCTTCCCAGTTTAGGTACCAGCATCATATTTGTATCATAAAAAGAATTTGACAGGACTCCACGTATTTTTGCAAATAGTTTATATAGAATTGTAATTAATTATTCTTTAAATGTTTGGTAGAATTTACTTTTAAATCCATATGACCTGGAGATTTTTTTTCTTAAGGAGTTCACTGATAACTTGTTCAATTTATTTTTCTGAAATGGGGTTATTTAAGTATTTTATGATACCTTGTTCAATTTATTTTTCTGAAATGGGGTTATTTAAGTATTTTATTTACTCTTCTGTTAATCTGGGCAATTCATATTTTAGTAAATATTCATCCATTTCACTAAGGTTGTCAGATTTGTTGGCATACAGATGGGCAAAATAGCATTGTTCTTCAGAAGTTGGCAGTTGTGCCTGACTCTTCTTGACCCAATTTGGGATTTTCTTGGCAAAGATATAGAGTGATTTGCCATTTCCTTCTTCAGTTCATTTTATAGATAAAGAAGCTGAGGCAAACCGGGTTAAGTGACTTGCTCAAGGTCACAGAGCTAGTTAAGTGTCTGTGGCAGATTTGAACTCATGAAAATGAGTCTTCCTGATTCGAGATCTGGCACTCCATCCACTGTGTCACCTAGCTGCCCCCAAAAATGAAGGAACCAAGAAAGCAAAATTCGTTTTCTATTTTGGGCACCACATATGAGAAAGGGTATTAACAAATGAGTAAATCTTGAGGAATTTGATTGTGATGGTTGAGACTAAAAACTACAGATCATTTGAAGGAATGATGTTTAGAATGGAGAAAAGAAGATATCTGGGAGAGAAAATAATTTTCTTTGAGTACCTGAAAGACTGATACTTGGAAGATTAATTAGATATCTTTTCCATATTCTCAGAAGGCAGAACTAGGAACAATGGCTGTAAGTTGCAGACAGACAGATTTAGGCTTTATCATACAATTCCTTAACAACTGAAACTGTCTAAAAATGAAAATAGGCTCTTTCTGAGATAGCAAATTCTTCTTCATTTAAGGTTTTCAAGGTAAGGAAAGTGGGGTAAAGAAAAAAAACAAACAAATACACTTATTAAGTGTCTATTATGTGCCAGGAACTGAGCTAATCACTTTACAAATATTACCTCATTTGATCCTCACAAAACCTCTGGGAGGTGGGTACTATTATTATCCTCAGTTGAGGGGTACATAGTTGAGGAAACTGAGTCACACAATGGTTAAGTGACTTGCTTAGTTCAAAAAACTACTAAGTTATCTAAGGCCAGCTTGAAACTCTGATCTTCCTGGCTCCAGGCTAAGTGCTCTATCCATTTTTTTTT
The DNA here is from genome assembly GCF_900497805.2 of Vombatus ursinus. NCBI lineage: Eukaryota > Metazoa > Chordata > Mammalia > Diprotodontia > Vombatidae > Vombatus > Vombatus ursinus. The sequence goes on along the minus strand of NW_020950062.1, from coordinate 13,758,432 downwards.
TTTTTGGCTAGGCAATGGGGTTAAGTGACTTGCCCAGGGTCACTCAGCTAGTAAGTATCAAGTGTCTGAGCTAAATTTGAACTTAGGTTCTCCTGACTGACTAGAGCTCTATCCACTGTGCCATCTAGCTAGCCCAGCTCTATCCATTTTGCCACCCACCTGACTAGGCAGGATGACAACAATGTTGTAGATGGAATTCTTGATCAAGTACAAGTTGGACTAGATGGTTTCCAAGGTTACTTCTAAACCTTCAGATTCGGTAATTCTATGGAACTATCTGTAATATGTTTATAACATAAATTGGCATTAGATTTGGGTGCTGTCACAGAACATTTTAAGTGCCACTTGTGAAACCTTAAATCCTAAAAGTTTATTGTAATTTGTACTATTTTAAACAAGATAGACTGAGGGTGTCATTAATACATAATGAATCTAATTCTAGTATAATTAGGCAAATACAGCTAGAACACTTTTTAAAGGGAGCAGAAAGTAATGCAACATACATAGTAATGATTAGAAGTCAAAATTAGCTCAGTGACCCTGGTGATGGGGGGTAAATTGGAGGGATATGGCTAGTTTTAAGTGAAATGTTTTACTGAAATTAGGAAAAGCTGAAAATAGACATGGTTCTGCAAATAATATTGGCATTCTTTAACCCAGAAAATTCCATACATCGTTAATGTTGAAGGCATGCATTCAAGCATCAGTTGTTCAAAATTTATATAATATAAGAAAAGAGGATTAGAGTGGTATTCTTCCATACAGTTCAAGGCCAAATCCTCTTTAAATTTATTACACACATGTATTAGTTCTATGAAGAACCCTCTCTCAAAAATCACACTTGCACTGATTTTACTGCATTGCCCCAGACATAATAGCCAGTTTAGTGTCATTTGCAAAGAAATACCTTTTAAGTTTTAAAATACATACAGACACATGTATATGTGTCTGTATGTATGTACGTATGCATGTGTGTGTATATATATATATATATATATAATACACATGCATATACACATAAGAAAGATATAAATCTAGCTCATTTTAAAGGTTTATTGCCAGATTCATCCTTCCTTTTGAATGCTCTGTGAATTTTGTTGGCAATTGCTTTTGATGAAGTAGAAAATGGACAGTCTTTGTAAATTAAGAAAATATAGAATGCTTCCAATTATGGATGACAATGCACATATACAATCGATTGAGGTACAAAAGCACAACAAAATTTAAATTATTTTAATGGAATTATTGTTGATTTTCATTAAGTATTCAGGTATTATCTTATCTTTATGTTCAATTTCAGCTGACAATCTTTTCGGTGAAACCTCAAATACACAACTAGTGCCAGAAGGTGGATCTGAATTCAGTTCTTCCTGATTCCAAGTTCAATGCTCTATTTACTGGGGGAAAGGATGGAGAGGCCTAAGCAATTGGAAGGAACAGGAAAGGCCTCATGTCACACAGCCAGTAAGGGGCAGAATCAGGATTCAAAATCTGCTAATTCATTGTTGTTTCTCTTTCCATTACACCAAGCTGTCTCTCCATGTATGTGACATCTCCTTGGTCTTGTACCATTGGTTCCACTGTATTCATAAAGTGACTAGCTAAATATTCAAGGAGCCTCTGACTAAATCCTTCCTTGGCATAGATAAGGAGGGAGAAATAGCGGGCAACAGCAAAGTTAATCTCACTATCTGTTCAGAGAAAAGTGAGCAGAGGAGTGGAAAAGAACGGGCAGCTCATGAAGCCACAACAAAGACAGACGCAACAGCTGATTCAAGAAGAGCTAGGGCAGAAGAGGCATCTGGAAATAGACAGGAAGAAGAGGTCACACTGGGTCAAAGTCAGAGTCTTAAGGACTTTCTGCCATTAGCCTAGAAGTCAGGAGGTGATGGGTAATTCCTCTGGAGTGATGAGGTAAAGGATAGTACAACCTCATGGAACTCAAAACCAAACCCTTTTGGGAGCATAAACCCTTGGAAATGAGATAAGATAGCAGGAGGTAAGGTTGGTAAGTGGAAGAAGTCAATGCCAAACAGATGAAAAAAACGTGAAGGATGGCCAGGGCTACTAACCATTTAACAACATATCTGGACTATGGCAAGATATTCTTTTGTGATACTGAGAAACCCAAGGGCAAGGATTAGTTAGTTTCTTAAGTTTTCTCTGGAATCCCACCACCTACTGATCCATTCTAATCTCACTGTTTTTAGTATCTTTGCTCTGATTCTTCCCTTAGGAGCTAGTCCTCAAGTATGAATAGCAGCAAAAGTTCTTGAAAATCAAGAGAGAAAAGATTTCAGCATTCCAGAGAAGAAGTGGAGTGAGAGCAATGACTCCGTCTAGAGCAGCAGCAGAAACCTGTGATTAGGAGATTGCTGGGCAGGTCTTCACTGAGCCCTAAAGTGAAAAAGTTCTATCCAGGGATTCAGGGGCCTTGAGTTGCATTTGAAGAATTTAAAGGGGATTAATTATAATTGATGGTAAATGGGACTGAGATATAGGCATAGATTGCATATGTTCTAATCTCTCTTCCCTCAGAAGAGTGGAGAAAAAAAATGAGTAGCTTTCTTTACATTTCTGTAATACCTTACTTTCCTCGAATATTCAAAAGTACTTGTGATCTCATTGATGTGAGAATTACATCGAATGATGTATATCCAGTCATTTATGCCTGCCCTTCCTTTGCAACTCATCCATTTACTTCTATCATATTTTCACTCCAGGAGATCTACTTAGGTGGCCTTCTATGTTTTATTCTGGTATCATAAGGATATCAGTAGAGTACCAGGATGTCTCTCTGTTAATCCCTATCCTGTGCTGCATGAGTTCCTATTGTCAAAAATTATGACCAATAGTCAGCCTAATGGTAAACTTCTTTGTTCTTACTTAGGCAGAACTCAACTTCAGCCTGTTGCAATACCTGCTAGCATGATGAAATCTGTCAGAGCCTGGATTTCCCAGCTTAATATTTGAAAACTCCAAATTACCTTTATGCTATGATGAGAAGTTAGACCTTCTTCAAGGAGTTAGATCTTTCATTTTTACAAAATGTTTGCCTATACCACTTTATTTAATCCTCAAAATCATCCTGTGAGATGGAGAGTACAAATATTATTATTCACACTTTTAGAGATGAGGAAATGGAAGCTAAGAGCAGGGAAGAAGTTTGCCTAGTGTCACATAACTAGTAGGCTCTAAATCCAGGGAACAAAACTAGGTCTTCTGAATCCTACTCATGGTTCTTTACTATATCTATATCATCTATATCATTATCATCATCCTCCTTCTCCTCCTCCTCCTCATCATCACCACTACCGCCAATGCCGCCACCATCATCATACAATTTTAATAATTCTTAGCTACTGTTATTATAATACCACATATATTATAACAATCTATAATTAAGCATTATAATATCTACTTCTCCTCATAATAATAATAATAAATAAATAACTCTGGAGTAGGATTCAGAAGAGCTGGTTTTGTGTCATGGCTTCATAGTCTACTAGTTATGTGACACTGGGCAAATCTATCATTTCTCTGGGCTTCCATTTCCTCATCTATAAAAGTGGGAAAAGAACATTTGTACTATTATATGTTATTGTACTTGCACATTATTGCACATATACTACTATATATATTATGACAATAATAATTAATAACAATAGCTAGCATTTATATGACGCTTTATGTCTCGCAAATCCTTTATACATGTTGGCTGATTTTAGCCTAAGAACAACCCTGTTAAACAGATGCTATTATTTTCCTTACTTTACAGATGAAGAAACTGAAGCTGAAAGAGGAGAATGATGTGCTCAAGGTCACACAGCTCATAAATGTCTAAGGAAGGATTTGATCTCAGGTCTTTCTGACTCTAAGACTAGCTCAGTACCACCAAACTGCCTATGGTGTGTTTTTTTTTCCCCTCTACTGCACTACTTAGCAGGCATTTCTGATAATGATCCGAGTTATTAAATAGATTTCAGTATCTATTTAGCTCTTATTTTATGGTTAATGGTTGAGCCTGAGTGTGAGGTCTAACGGGGACTACTATATTAAAAATTCTTCAAATAAGCTTGACAGACTCACTATATATCTACTGTCTGTGGTCCAGCTTAGCAAAATTCCAGGAAGCAATGGCATGTGAGCTGAGCTTTGAAGGAAACACAGAATTTTAAGAGAGTTGAGAAGGGGGAAAAAAGAATGCAAAAGCACAGAGAAAGACATAAAATATGTGTGAGAGACAAGAATGGCAATTTTGCTGAGCCATAGGGTATGTGAATGGGAGTGATGTAGAGAAAAGTCTGAAGCCATATTGGGAAAGGCCTTGAATGCCAAACAGAGTATTCTGTAGTTGATCTTAGAGGTAAATGGGGAAAAAATCTTTGGAGTTTATTGAGAGGAAAATGATACAGACAGGCCTCCATTTTAAGAATATCATCCTACTTTAGATGGATTGGAGAGTGGAAAATTTTGAGAAAAAAGATCAACCACAAGATTCTTACAATAGGCCACTCTGTGTAGATTTTAAAGCACAACAAAGCACTACTTAGACTGACTCAGAAATCTACAAATACTGCCATTCTGTATAATGACAAAAGGGACGAAAAAATAAAAATCAAATATTGCAGATACAGCACTGCTCATAGCATAAAGTAGTTGTTCTCCTCTGATTATCCTCTCATTCTCATTACACTATTTCTCAATATCAACTACAGGCTAATTCATTCTGAGAGTCATAGAATCAGAAAATCTTAGAGTTAGAAGAGACCTTAGTGATCTAGCTCAGCTCATATCTCAAAACCCCAGTACAATACCACAAATAAGTTATCACACATTCAATATCTACTTGGAAACCTTTAAGGAGAGGACTCCTATTACTTCTGGGCCTCAATCTCCTATTTTTATTTTATTTTTATGTAAATAGTATTTTATTATTTCCAATTACATTTAAACATAATTTCCATCATTCTTTTTTTAATAAGATTTCAAGTTCCAAATTTTTCTCCGTCCCTCCCTTCCCACACTCTTCCCCAAGGCGGCAAGCAATCTGATATAGCTTATACACGTGAAATCATGTTAAACATATTTTCAAATTAGTCATGTTGTGAAAGAATAATCAGAACAAAAGGAAAAAAAACTATTAAAAAAACCCCAAAACAACAACAAAAGTGAAAACAGTATGCTTTGATTTGTATTCAGACTCCATAGTTCTTTCTCTGGATGTAGATGGCCTTTTTGATCATGAGTTTTTGGAAGTGTCTTGGATCAATCCACTGCTGAGAAAAGCTCAGTCTATCATAGTTGATCATTGCACAATTTTGCTGCTACCATGTACTATGTTCTCCTGGTTCTGCTCACTTCATTCAGAATCAGTTCATGTAAAATTTTTCTAAATTTTCCTGAAATCTGCCTGCTTATCATTTTTCATAGCACAGTAGGATTCCATTACGTTCATATACCACAACTTGATCAGCCATTCCCCAATTGATGGGCATTCCCTCAATGTCTAATTCTTTGTTACTGCAAAAAGAGCTTCTATTTCCCTTTTATATCATCTCTTTCGGATACAGACCTAATAGTAGTATTGCTGGATTAAAAGGTATGCACAGTTTGATTGTCCTTTGGGCATAGTTTCAAATTGCTCTCCAGAATGGTTGGATTAGTTCACAATTCCACCAACAATGCATTAGTGGTCCAGTTTTCCCACATCTTCTCTAACATTTATCATTTTCCTTTTTTGTCATATTAGCTAATCTTATAGGTGTGAGGTGGCACCTCAGAGTTGTTTTAACTTGCATTTTTCTAATCAATAGTGATTTAAAGCAGTTTTTCATATGACTAAAGATAGCTTTAATTTCTTCATCTGAAAACTGCCTACTCATATCCTTTGACCATTTATTATCAATTTCCTAATTTCAAAATGAGTGTTTTGGATTATCTCATTTGTGAAAAACTCTAAGAATTACAATTTTTATTTTAGTTGTTGTTATATCAGATTCAAATCTGCCTGTTAATAATTATCACCCATTGATTCTGGTTCAACCTGCTGTGGTGAAATAGAACAAGTCTACTTCTATAAGATGTGCTTTCAAATGACAGATATCATGATCTGCCTTCATTTAGTCTTCTCCAAGTTAAATGAGCCCACCTCTCATCAATTATAAATTATATATATGTATGTGTGTATAAAATTGTAATTATAAAGAATTACACATGATTCTCCTTTTAAAAACAGAAGTACCAACAAGGCATAGGTCTGACTAACAATAAACAGGAATACTTCCATGGGAAGCTTTGGGTGATATCTCCTCATACAATCACCCTGAAGTGTACAATTCAGAAAGTTTGAAAGAAGTGTTCAGTATTCATTTAAAAATTATGTAAATTCAATATTGATAATATTTATTAATATGGCAATACTAGCACATATTTATCCTTTAACAACTTGAAAATCACTTTAAAATAAATGGCAAGAAAGGGTAATTTCTAAATATTATGACCACACCAATTTAAAAATAATGAGCTCCCCTGCCTTCTTTTTTTCTATATCACTGGGAAACAAAGTTTTAACAACATGCAATTTAAATCAAATTTCTTATAAGGAATATTAAATAATCCCATATACACATAATCATCTTTTCAATTAATTATACTCATTTCAACAAGGCACTGTGCTAAACACTAGACTACAGGATAGAAAATGACATACTCTTTTCCTTCAAGGAACTTAGAGCCTCGTGGGAAGAAATAGCCATTAATCAATCAATCAAGAAGTATTAATTAAGCACACTATGCATCAGTTTCTGGGGCTATGAAGAAAAAACAAAAACATTCTTTAGATTTCTTGCCTACACATTCTAATCTTATCTAAAGTCTTACCTTCTTACCTATACCTCTGAAACTACCCCCCAATTAAAACTGTATGAATCTTGTCTTATACATAGTTGTTTTTATATTATCTTCTCTATTATACTGTGAGTTCCTTGAGATGATGGACTGTCTTTTGTTTGTTTTGGTGTTTGGCCTTTCTCTCTATCCCCAGCATATAGCAATTGTTTAGAACCCAGTAGGCACTTAATAAATGCTAGTTGACTGACTGACCCTCAGGGAACTCACATTCTGAAACATGTACATAAATAAGTAAATACAAGATACATATAGAATTGGTACAAAGCAACCTCATAGAGGAACTAGGAGCTGGGAAGACTAGGAAAGCCCTCTTAAAGATGGTATTGAAGGAAATCTTGAAAGAAAACAGGTATTCGGTTAGGGCTTCTTTAATAAAAATTTGAATATGATTAAGTTTTCAGAGTAAGTCAAACAGAGTCCTAGATATTTGAGATAGACCACTTTCGGAAAGGAGTATGAATAAGGCATCTGAGCTAGAAATCAAAGAAGTAATAATAGTAGGAGCATTAGTAATAGCTAACATTTATAAAATATGGCATAAACTTTATAATGTAGTATATACATATATATGTGTCTGTGCATATATGCATACATATATATGCATAGATATATAATGTCACAAGTATGTGAGTCACTTTACATTTATTCATTTGTCCATCACAAACATCCTATATCCCCATTTTAGAGATGAAGAAACTGAGGCTGAGAGAAGTAAAATAATGTTTATAGACTGAGCTTACAATATTATATGAAAATAACTCTTTACAAACAACACATATACACAGGAAAAAGTGGAGATAATCAACAGAGGGAAGACACATTAAGAGAGAATCAGGAAAGAATTCTCATAGAAGGTATAATTTTAGCTAGGACTTGAAGGAAGCCACAGAAGCCTCTTCTAATGATTTCTATTCCAATCATACTAAACTATGCACTGTTCCCTACACATGTCATTTCATATCTTACGTCCAATATTTTTTCCCATCTGTTCTCCATATAGGGAATGTGCTTGCCATTCAGATTTGTCTCACTGAAGCCATAACTTCTTTCTCAGCACATCTCAGGTACCATCTCCTACAGGTGTCCTTTCCTCATCTCTTCATTTGCTAATAGTCTTCTTTCTTTCTCTCTCTCTCTCTCTCTCTCTCTCTCTGTCTCTCTCTCTCTCTCTGTCTCTTTAAATTACTTAGTATATACTTACTTATTTATGCGTAAAATGAACTGTGTCCACATCAATTCCTTACTTAATAAATTCCAGTGTCTCCCTATTACCACCAAAATAAATACAAACTCTGACATTTAAACTCTTACAACTTGGCTCCAATTCAGCTTTCCAGATATTTCAAATTAGGTATACCACAACTAAACAGGCTCCTCAAGAATAGAAACTGTTTTATTGCTCCTTTTTTGTCCCCAAAATCTAGCATGATGTCTAGCATCTTATAAGTGTTCACTAAACATTTGACTGAGGAAAAAAAATAGCCTTAGGTTTAAAACACAGCACACAATCGTACAGGGGTCACTAACCATAAGTCAACTAGCTGGTGAAAAAAATAGAAGCTGGCTTCAAACTGTCGTTGTAGTCGATCTGTAGCAATACTTTTCCTCCAGTTCCACATTTGGATGAATTATTTGAGTGAATAAAACAAAGCTGACTGTATACTTCTCTCTTGTCTCTTTTTAGAGTCAAAAGTTTAATTACTGTACTACCTCTATCTTTTTCTACTTGCCAGATGCAGAATTAGCAATGTGAGATTGTCTGGATTGGAAACATGCATAAGTGAAAGGGATAGAGAAGGACCTTTCTTTTGGAAAATTTCAATTTGCTGGCCCCAAATTCCTTACTTCTCTGCCTTGGATAATTGTGTGTGTGTGTGTGTGTGTGTGTGTGTGTGTGTGTGTGTATTCCTTTTGGAGAGAAAGAGCATAGGAGGACAAAGCTTTGTGTGGATAATCACTTGTATTATTTAATGCTTAAAATATATATAATTATTAACTTAGCAATTCAGATTCATCCTTTCATTCTTTTTTCCTTTTCCAAAATACTTACTGGTATAAACAAGTTGAAAGCCTTCATCAGTACCTTCTGAATCAGAATTAAATTCTAGCCATAGCTGATTTGAGGTACTACTGAGTGTCAGTCCTCTCATCGATGCACCGGTAAAAGCACCCAGGAGGTGGGTTGTTTTATCTTTTCCATCATATATCTGCAAAACACACACATGTATACTGAAAATTAAACTGAGAAATTATAAACACAAAACACGTTCTCTATATCCATTAAGAAGGTAGTATCATCAAAATGTCATGTTTTCCCTAAAGCAAGCTGCTTTGTGGCAACATTTCTTCTAAAGTGCAGCTAAAATATATTCTGAGTTTTGGGTTATTTTTTGAATGTCAGAACATTTAATGTTCTGTGGGTATATATATTTTTAGGGCTCATTTAAAAATTCCAAGTTTAGACTTGACAGTAATTTTTAAAAGCCTAATTTGACCACTAGCAAGTATTTATTTTTATTAGGTTTTGTTCTTTCCAGAGTTACTTCCTTACAGTAATTTAGAGAAGCACGATACCACTTTATGGCCGCTAAGTTATCATGGAGCACAATAATGCACTAATTCCTAACATTTCAAGAGAGTAGCTTGGATATGAAACGACAGAAATAATGAGAAATAATGAAAACCTGAAATAATGAGAAAAAATGAACGAATGAATCAAAGAGTTTTTATTAAGGACTTATATTCCAAGTACTGATAAATTTCTATTTTTAAAGTTATTGTTATTATTCCTAAAATAAACTATGAAAATATGACCACTGTAGTTCCATGGTTCAGGCATTCCTCATATTCCAAAAGTCACCTTTTTTATCTAACTTGACCTTAATTCAGAAAGAGGAATGTATGGCCTTTGAGAAAACAGCACTTTAGGGTCTATGAATTTAAAATCCACAAGATATTCATGTCTGAAGTGAAAATAAATGCCCATGATTATTCATAATAATGTATACATAATTTATATGGACTGATACACTGAGAGGCAAACTACTTTAACAAAGACTCATTGGTTTCAATTCATGAGGAAGTCTGCTATAGGATTAGTAAAGATGGGTAATTTTCTGGATTCTGTTATTTTTGCAATAGTATAGAGTCATTGACAAGAAATTAGATTTATTCAGGTTAAATGGGTTCTGATATAATAAGTTTAAGGCTCCAACAATGACCAACAGCCTCCAAGTAAGTAAAGAAGGAAAAATTTAAAATTAAGTAAAAGAAATGATGTGTGTTCTACAATCTCAGGGAAAATGATGAGACTATTTCCATCTTTTACAAAAAAGCTTCTGCTATACTTATGAAGTTCTATAACAAAGAGTAATGGAAAGAACTCTATATTTGTGATCAGAAAACATGGCTTGAAATCCAGAGTATTCAACTCAGTATTTATGTTATCTTGAGTTTCAGTGTTAGAAAAGACTTCAGTGGACATCTACAGTAAGAAGTTAATTTCCCTCTCTTTCTCTGGGCCTCACAGTCTTAATCTGTAAAATGAGGGGTTGCATTAGATTATTTTTAAAGTTTTTTTCAATTCTAAAAACCTACTAACCTATAAATATTTAACAAATTATCAATGATAACGACAATCTAAATGATAATGACATGTAATAGAAGCCCCACGTTTTTATTAACACTGCAACAGGTATTAGGTAAACCTCATTTTAGCAATTAACAGAAAACAAAAATAATACTGCAAGACTTCTTCTAAGAAATGCCTGCTGCTGAGTATGGTAGCCCTGGAGGCTTAGGTTTGTGCTAATATAATGGCAACCTGAAGCAACAATTACTAGGCTGCCTAACCAGAGGCAACCCAGATCAGAAATGGAGTGCGTCAAAAACTCCACATCAATCAATAAGCAGGCCTACACAAAAAAAGGCCCTACAAAAAATGTAGGGTTGCCACCACTCACTGGCTCCTGTTTGTCACGTGACCCACAGCAACCAACCATCATTAGTCTGTCTCTAACCTAACCTTTCTGCTTCCTAAAGAAGTTTAGCCTATTTTAATTTTGCCCCCTACCTACTGCCAAGTTGTGCAGGTCTGCAATAGAGGAATCAGGCTTATGAGTGGCCATTTTACTTCCAGCTCAGGCAAGATTTTGAGAACTATTCTAAAAACAGAAAAAAAATGAAAACAAAAAATAAAACCCTTCTTACTGGGAAGAACTTTATATGAATGTTTTATGAACAAGTATTTTTATAAATATGAAAATGCTCATTAGCAACAACCTAAATAAGTGAGAACAAAACTTTTACCATATTCCCTTAATGAGTTTGTGAGAATATATATATGCAGATTCTAGTTTCCATGTGGGAATTGACTGACTATCTTCAATTTAAGCTAATTCTTAGCTTCAGTGGTTCATCTCACTGTGAGGTTAGCTTTGCCTTCTTGTGTTATGATCTTAGTTCATCTGGATTACTAAAATCAGGTCTAACCAGAGTAGAAGAGAATGTAGATTTAGCTAACATAATCTTAAACTGCAATAAGAGAAGTATAGTATTCAAGACCAGGGAAGGGATAATCCTACTCCAGCCTGCTTAGGTCAGATAAAGTCTGAAGTATTTTGCTCAGTTCTTGGTTTCACATTTTAGGAAGGACAATGATAATAAATCAAAGATGACAAATTAAGATGAGGATGGGTGCAAAGTTTATTCCAAATGAGAATCAATTGAAACAAGTAAAGATCTTTATTCTGGACAAGAGAAACTTTAGCTGGTGACACATCTATAAACATTTGAAAGGTGGCACGTGGAAGTGGAGTTAGACTTGTCCTGTTTTGTTCCAGAGAACAGAACTAGAAATGCTTAGAAGATGCAAAAAGGCAAATTTAGGCTCGATATCAGGGGCAAACAGCAACAGCATCAGCAGCAACTACAACTTCCTAACAATTAGAGCTCTTCTAAAGTAGCCTGGACTACCGTCCAGAAGTGGCTGATTCCTCATAACCTGACATTTTCAAGTGAAGACTGCATGACTCTTTGACACCCTATAGAGGGGATTCTTGTTTAGATACAGATTGAGAACATAGGGCCTCTGAAGTCTCTTTTAATTTTGAAATTTCGTGATATCATACTTTCAATGCTAATTTTTTTATCACTTATATTCATCCAAGTTTATGTTTAGCTTTTCAAAGACACAGCTAAGTGACAAAACAAGAAATCTTTACAATATTGCATTAAACTATTGATTTTAGAGAAGTGAATTAGAACCTTTCTCCCAGTGTTTATTAACAAAAGAAAAAAAATGACATGATATCAATGAGACTCATAACTATTAAGAAGCAGAGATCTGTTATTATTTTTGTCCTAGCAACAAATATTTTAAAGAAATAGGAACTAGACACACAGATGTGGTTACAAGCATGTTAACGGATTTAAGTTAGTTTTTAGTAATTACATTTTTCCAAATAATGTCATAAAATGGTATTATGCCTCTCAGATTTAGTTTTAAATAAATTAACAGGAGAAAAAAATATATATAAAATCTCTTGGGGTCAGGCAAACTATTGTCATTTTAGTTCAAAACAGAAATATTAACTGGTATTGCAATTCAGCAGAATGGAAATGATTATTTTATTTTACCTGAAAATTAGCTAAAGTATATTTTTATAATGTATCAATTTGTGTAACTGTTCTCTTAAAGGTAGTAAATGAAATATAATTTTGTTTGTGTTACCCTGATAGAGGTAACATAATAAAGCCAGGATGACTTGGGTTTGTCATGAATCTGACATACTGGCTGTAAGATCCTTGGCAAGTCATTTTATTTCTCAAGGCCTAGTAAATTTCTAAAATTATCATGTTGCAGAGAAGGTGCTGAACCTTGGTATAGTGAGTTACCTCATCTGGGAGGCAACAACATTATAGGTCCATTTCCTATATCTAGTCTATTATATATTTCAGTTATTTAGAAACACAACTAATTTAAAATTTCCTATTGAAACAGAGAAAATATCAAAATATAAACTATATGTTTCTTTTCACTCTTCCATAAAAAATAATCCTGAACATACTATTCAGTTTGTCACTGAGGACCTAAGTTAAAATTAGTGATATTTCATAGTTTTTTCTACATTCCTTCATGCAACAACATTTAATTGCCTGCAAAATCTAAAGTTTATAGGACTCCTCTATTGTAATAGACAGTAAGTTACTTATTTACTCTATTACCAATAATAAGAACATACAATAAGCAAGGGTTAATTTGCCTTATTAAAAAGAAAGATGGAATTATTCACCAAGTAACCAAATGCAAATAAATGATGTATTGTTAAATAAACATTCTGGATCCCTAATTTATTATTACAGAATGGATGACCATAAATGTTTTTATCTCTCTATTCAAAGGAATTGCCAGATACAACCTACCCTTTTTTTTGGCACTGCCAACATTATTTGCCTCCATATAGAATCCATCATCTCTCTATTCTATTGCATAAATCAGTGTTGTGGTAAATCTTTGTCATATTTGTTCCTCAATAAATCACAAATAGTAATCATAATGAGGGAAGGAGGAAAACAAAGGAATTTTCATTATTGATGATTTGTCCTACGATCCATAACCAGTCAATAAATCTGTGTTAAGTACCTATTATGTGCTAGGCATTGTGCTAAGCACTAGGGATACAAAAGAATAGAGAAGGTTCCACTGATATCTATAACATCTATGGTAAATGAGCTTTATCTATTCCGAGAGGGAAAAGAATAAAAATATCTTGATATTTTGAAAACTTTCTCATTGAAACCCAAGAACATATGAAAGATGTTGTAAGATATTCAAAGCTATGTCTACCGATCCAAACAAGGAGAAAAGAAAAGAGTCAAAGAAGAAAAGGCTAAAGAAGCAGGAAGAGGTGTGGAAAGGGGAAAGAAGGAAAGAAATGGGGAAGAGAAGCCAGTTGAATTCATTAAAACTATCTGAAATGCAATAAATGTTCTTCATCCTTACTGGGCAGCTAGGTGGAACAGTGGCTAGACCACCAGCCGTGGAGTCAGCAGGAGCAGAGTTCAAATGTGGTCTCAGACACTTACTAGTTTTACAATCCTGGGCAAGTCACTTAGCCCTGTTTGTTTCAGTTCCTCATCTGTAAAATGAGCTGGAGAAGGAAACAGTAAACCACTCTAGTATCTGTGATATGAAAATCCCAAATGGGATCAAGAGGAGTTAGACACAACTGAAAACCACTAAACAAAAACAAAATCCTTCCATTAACAAGCTTTCCAAAATCCAGTTCCCTCAAATTTCAACTCATATATGAGATCCAGAAATCGCTAAATATTTTCGTTTTGTAGATTTAAGGCTTTCCAGTTGAGTAGAAACAAGAAAAATGATCAAGAAAAAAAAAGGAAAATCAAGTAGATCACTTGTTTTTAATTTCTCATTCACTAGAGAAAAATGGACATCATATGAAATTTCTCACATCTCTTCTAGCACCTTTCCCTGGCCTCCCAATGGTCTAAAACTATTCTCATGAAATGCCTGTGTATGGTCTGCCTACTTTCACAATGCCCACAGTTCCAAAATTATTTCTCCCATCTAACCTCCCATTCTCAGTGAATAGATCTGCATTAGGTTTTAGTAGTAGAAAAGTAAGCTGATGGAGTCAATCCTGGTTGGTTGGTTGGTTGGGTGGTTGGTTGGTTATTGTTCTTAGTTTTCAAAGAGGAACAAAATGACATCACTATGTTAAAGTCAAGTTACAGTAAGTCTTACTGTGACTGATCAAACTAATATGACCTCTGAATGTTTTGCCACAGGATGGACGTAAATAGTCCATGTGAACATTTGGGGTGGATTCTCTGATGGACTGGCCACATTGTTCGAATACAAATGTTCACTTGCCAAAAAGACTATTTTATGCAGAACTCACACAGAGCAAGCATTTATATGATGACCAAGAAGAAGCATTACAAGGACACTCTCAAGGTCTCTCTTAAGAACTTTGGAATTAATTATGTGACATGGGAGACACTGACACAGCACTGCTCAGCATGGCAGGCCCTCATCAGAGAAGGTGCTGTGCTCTATGAACAAAGCAAAATTGAAGTAGCTCGAAAGAGACAAGAGATTTGCAAGTGAACTCTGACTAAGTTTTGATACTCTCCCTTAACTCTCTCAAAGATATTTGAATTTGAAAATTTGAAAAGATGTTTGAATAATTTATCAAATGAATCCTTAATTGCTGAAATTTAAAAATAGTATTACAAAACAAAACAAAAATAAGGTACTGTGAGTAAAATTCTGCAATTTTGGCCTGTGTGTGTGTGTGTGTGTGTGTGTGTGTGTGTGTGTGTGTGTGTGT